>NC_059359.1:9921938-10262772 GCF_019703515.2 Myxocyprinus asiaticus
ACCTGGTCAGAAAATTAAAAACGATCCAATAATACAACTTACTGCTCGCATTGACACACTTACCAGTATGGTAGATTCCATGCGTCAGTCAACTATGAGGCCACAACCTGAACACACCTGTCAATGTGTTGTAAGAGATCACCCCCCACAGCGAGGAGCAAAACTCCGGGGTTGCCCCAGGTGTGTCGAGACTGGACAACAGAACTGCACTCATTGTTTTCGCTGCGGCGAAGAGGGGCACCAGGCTCGAGGATGTCTCCAGAAGCAAAGACTGCAGGGAAACGGGAAACGGCCACTGCCAAGGGACGACCAGTGACCGAGTCTCCTATGTCCCAAAGCCCTGAAGACTCCATTTCAGCGATCAAACCTGACTCTGCAAACCCGCAAGAGCATCTCCCTGCTGTAAAAACCAAACTCTCAGTGACAAAGAAATGTATCAGGGAGTCGACAGTCCACTGCCACCCGGAACTAAGAAAGAAACTATTGTTAAATTGATAGGGAAGAAAGCCCTGGCCCAGTGTAATCTCAATGGCCTTGCGGTGACCGCTTTGCTGGATACCAGGGCTCAAGTCAGCATGATCGATCGGATCTGGAAAGACAAATACTTACCCACTGTAGAAGTAAGGCCTCTAGTGGAGCTAATGGGAATGACAGAGAAGTTAGAAGTTTATGCCATCAATGGAGATCTAATACCCTTTGATGGTTGGGCTGTCATTACTGTCAACTTACAAGGAAACGACAACCCCGACCTCTCAATTAATGTTCCTTTTCTGGTGAGCCACATCCCAATCGAGAGGCCGTTGCTGGGCTTTAATGTGGTGGAAGAGTTAATTCAGGGCCAACCAGTGCGTTTAGTTCCTACCTTAGTTTCATTGCTCTCCAGTGCCATAGCTGTATCAAGTGAGGAAGCCCAGACTCTGGTTGGTTTTGTACAGACTCCCAAGCACAGCGGACAGTGGGGACGGTTGAGAGTAAACCGAGACAGTGTTTTGATACCGGCAGGTCAGGTAGCATGGGTAAAGTGCAGAGAGCCGCCCAAAATGGATCAGTCTTGCACAATAGCCCTGTTTGAGCCAGACGAGGACAATGTGCAGTTGGAGCAGCTGGATATAGGTGAAGGACTTTTAGAATTCCAGAGCTCATACATTGCGGTCCCTATTGGCAACCACTCTACATGCGACATTGCCCTGCCTCGCAACACAATCCTAGGGTACATCCACCCCATTGAGACAGTGTTGGAAGCGGACAGGTCTAAGGAAACCACGGCCAGTTGGAAGGTTCATGGTGCATCGGTGGCAGCGGTGGATGAAAGCTCAACCTTGTGGCACCCACCTGTCGATCTCAGCCATCTAAATGATGATCAGCAAGCAGTGGTTAGGCAAATGCTGCATGAGGAGTCTGGATCCTTTGCCCGGGATGGAAATGATGTTGGCTGCATCCCGAGTCTCCAAATGTCCATCAGTCTCAAAGATGACATACCAGTGCAACGTGCTTATTCCTCAATACCCAAGCCTTTGTTCAAAGAAGTAAAGGACTATATCCAAGACCTTCTAGCAAAAAGGGTGGATTGTAAAATCTAAGTCCCCTTACTCCACCCCAGTAGTCTGTGTTCGAAAAAAGAATGGCTCAATGCGCTTGTGTGTGGATTATCGTCTCCTCAATAAGAAGACCGTACCAGACAGGCACCCGTTGCCGAGGATTCAAGACCTGATTGACACCCTGGGAGGGTATTCTTGGTTTAGCATCCTCGACCAGGGAAAAGCTTATCACCAGGGCTTCATAGCCGAGGGTTCGAGACACATGACCGCCTTTGTCACTCCGTGGGGGCTATATGAATGGGTGAGAATTCCATTCGGCCTGTCCAATGCACCTGCGGCATTCCAGCACAGCATGGAGGAGATGCTGGATGATTTCAGGGATGAGTGCTGTGTCCCATATCTTGATGATGTGTTGTGCTATGCCTGGTCGTTTGAGGAACATGTAGGAGTAATCCGAAAAGTTCTTCAGATTCTTAGGTGCTACGGAGTAAAACTTAGGTCTGAGAAGTGTGAACTCTTCCGCCAGGAAGTCCGGTATGTGGGTCGCCTAGTGTCAGCCAAAGGAGTGAGAATAGACCCTTGTGACCTTGAAGCAGTGATAGCACTCAAGAGTCACAGACCCCAGACAGTGGGAGAGGTGCGGAGACTCCTTGGATTCCTCGGATATTATCGCCCATTCATACAAGATTTTTCACGTGTGGCCAAACCAATCTACGAACTACTCCAGACTCAGCCAGGGGCAACAATGCATCAGTATAGTCATAGGAAGAGAAAGGGTCCCCAGATGCCCTCTCGAACACCCGTGGAATGGGCCAGTGAACACCAGAAAACACTCAACCTGCTGATTGACATGCTGGTAAATCCCCCGGTCTTGGCTTACCCAGACTTCAATCTCCCATTCGTGCTACACACTGATGCATCAGAAAAGGGCCTCGGGGCTATCCTTTATCAGCACCAGGATGGAGGGTTGCGGGTCATCGCATATGGCTCCAGGACCCTTTCTCCAGCTGAAAAGTATTACCGGCTGCATAGTGGGAAGCTGGAGTTTCTTGCACTAAAGTGGGCGGTATGCGAGAAATTTAGGGACTATTTGTTTTATGCCCCTCAGTTTACCATTTACACTGATAATAACCCCTTAACCTATGTTATGAGCACTGCAAAACTGAATGCAGTAGGCCATCGTTGGGTGGGAGAACTGTCAGATTTTCGCTTTGATATCAATGATAACTTCCAGCTCGCCATTGGAACTTGTCTGTATTGATTATCTGCACCTGGAGCAGAGTCAGGGAGGATATGAGTATATATTAGTTGTCATTGACCATTTCACACGATTTGCTCAGGCTTACCCTACGAGAAACAAATCCGGACGGACAGCTACTGAGCGGTTGTTTAACGACTACATCCCTCGCTTTGGCTACCCAGGAAAGCTACATCACGACCAGGGCAGAGAGTTTGAGAATGAGCTTTTCCGAAATCTCCAACAACTGGCTAGAGTGCGTCACTCGAGAACATCTCCATATCAGTCTCAGGGGAATCCAGCTGAGAGATTTAACCAGACTCTCCTGCAGATGCTCCGAACGATGGCTAAGAAAGAAAAAGCAAAGTGGAAAGATCATCTGCCTCAGATTGTACACGCCTACAATTGCACCCGTCATGAGTCAACTGGGTATTCCCCATTCTACCTGCTGTACGGGAGACATCCTCGCCTTCCTATTGACTTGATATTCGGTCTGGTTGAAGAAGACGAGGTGCAAACGCCCAGAGGATTTGCCGAACAGTGGGCGAGAAGAATGGGTGAGGCTTACCAAATAGCAAGTGAGAACAGCAAGCAGGCAAGTGCACGAGGCAAAGCCCAGTACGACCTTAAAGTCAGAGGTGTAGTGCTAAGACCCGGAGACAGGGTATTAGTCAGAAATCTCAGTGAGCTTGGAGGTCCGGGAAAACTCAGACCATACTGGGAGAAAACCATCTATGTGGTCAAAGAGCAAGTGGCTGACAACCCGGTGTATAAGGTGAGCCCCGAGAATGGAAGTAAGAAGGGAATACGCACTCTACATCGAAACCTGCTGTTGTTGGTAAATGACTTGCCTGTGGAAACTCCATCGGACCCTGGGAAACCTGTGAAGCATAAGCAAAACAGACAAAAGGACAGAGAGACACAGAGCAAGGAGCTTGCTTACCAAGGAGGAGAAGAGACTGACTCGGATGAGGATGACACTGGAGAGTATTGGCTGAGGATTCCTTCAAGTGGGGTTGAACCTAGAAGAGAGAATACTTACCTGCCAAGTCCAGAACCAAGTCAGGAGAATTCTCTGGTGGAAGTGACACTACTAACACCTCCAAGTGGAGAGCAAGATCAAATACAAGTGCCACTACAAAGGGGAGATACCCAAAGTAGTAGTCAGTCAGTGGATGAACCTGTTTACTGCTCCATATCCTCACCAAGGAGTGAAGACATTGAAATCGAGAGTCTTCGGATGAATGATGCAAGGAACTATCTGGCAGAAGACGATCCAGTTATACTAAGACGATCTGCACGAGAGAGAAAACCAAAGAGAATGTTCACATATGAGACACTGGGTCAACCCTCAATACAACCCCAGATCGCACTTAACAGTGTAGCAGCTTATACACTATCATACTTACCTGTGTGGACAACACCTTATGCTGTGCCACATCCCTTTCAGATTACACCTTACACTGACATAAACATATTTAGACCTTTCACATCTACAATGCCAGTATATTGAGCAAAAGACATGTGATGTGTAAAAAAAAAAAAAAAAGGGGGGGGGGGGTATTGAATTGTGTGAGTTTTTGTAACTGGAGCCTATTTCATTTTGTCGGGGAGGATGTGACACCCTAAAGTATGTACATATTTTGGGTATTGTGGTTTTGGAAGAAAAAGTTTATTTTCCATATACTGTTTTTCATTTTACAAATGTTTTATGTTAAATGTATGGGAAGCTGAAAAATGTCAAGTGAAAATCATCGTCTATTGTTGAGTGAGATCGGGACTCTTATTTTGAAAATGAGCCGAGGACTCGTACAGAGGAGCAGTGTTGCACTTGCAGTGAGCCCTCACAATTGCTGGGGATTATGTGCGACACAGGTATGCTTGCTCCTGTCTCCTCAATTTTTTCCAAAAAAGACTTTCCCAGTAACGAAACAACGAGTCATTTAATTCCTATGTGTATGTTCATGTTGTAAATATGTAGTGGATAAATGATCCGGTTTGTGAAGATATTGAAAATGTGTAGATCGTCCGCCATTTTGTGGACGCTGTGAAATGGATGCATGTGCTCGTGAAATGCATTTAATTTGATTCATACAGGCTCCAGTTACCAGGTTATTAGGTTCTTTATTTGTTTGTTCATATCATATTTGTGTTTGGTTAATTAGAGTTTATGTGTGACATAAATATCAATGCACTTTTCCAGTCAAATGTTTCAAACAGATATTCCAGTGCAAACGAATGTAATGCAGTTATATTTCCTGCTAATGCAGAAGGAAACATTTATGTTAATGTAACATGATGGCAGATCTGATTATAAAATCAGTATCTTGAATGTTAAATGTATATGGTTTACATATATTTCTCAGGTTTTTAGGCCTTACATGTTCAGTCATGTGTGATGATTTTATATGCATAAGATAACTTTTGAATTGTCTGAGTAGATTTAAAGAAGCCAAGTGAAAAGTTCAAATGTATGTTTTTTTTTTTGTGAAAAAAGGGGAAAACATAAATGTGATATGTGCATTGTGCATTATTTTGACAATAGAGAGAAAAGAATGACATCTGTGCATTAATAAGCCAAAAAAAGAAATACTTTATTGATAAAGCTTTATTGGATTACAGTGTGAAAAGAAGACATTGAATAAACAATTGCTGGGGATTATGTGCGACACAGACATGCTTGCTCCTGTCTCCTCAATTTTTCCTGTTATTACAGGACTTTTCTGATCTGTCAACGTGGCCTTCTGTACGGGGTCTGTAACAGTGGCAATGCAAAATACACTCTAAAAATATTTCAACCTATTTTAAAAATTTTTTTTAGAGGCAACTGACTGCAATGAACAAGCAGCGGAACTCAAAGAGGTCATATGAAGTTAAAACCTGCATACTTGGAGCAATTCTGTTACAAAATAGGGGGGATAAAACTAAATTGTCAAGACGTTTAGAACGATAGAGTTTACAAAGTCACTTTGCTTCCAGTGAAGAGAAAGGCCTGAAGTTCTTATATTCAAGATAAAGCATTACAGAAATTAAATAGGAAGACAGAAGATGAGTATATCGTTGTGAAATCATTTACATTTGCTTTTCAGTGAGATTTATCTACTTTTGATTTCTCTTAAGGACCTCAATGTTTTTAATGTTTTTATCTTGCATGCAGCAGCAAAGAAATGCTTTTATAGTCAGGGTTATCTACAAAAGGTTTTACAAATTATCTTTAATAATGGGAACTTTAAACATATTCACAATTAAAGAAAATGTTCCGGGTTCAATACAAATTAAATGGACAGTTCATCCAAAAATGAAAATTCTCTCATCATTTAATCACCCTCATGCCATGCCGGATGTGTATTACTTTCTTTCTTCAGCAGAACACAAACAAATAATTTTAGAAGAATTTCTCAGCTCTTTTGGTCCATACAAAGCAAGTGAATGGGTGCCAAAATGTTGAAGCTCCAAATATCACATAGGTCAGCATAAAAGTAATCCATAAGTCTCCAGTGGTTCAATCAATGACTTCAGAAGTGATAGGTGTGGGTGAGAAACAGATCAATATTTAAGTTCATTTTTACTATAAATTCTCCTCCCTGCTCAGACGATCTCCCCTTTAACTTGCACTTTCGCATTTTTCTTCTTGTGTTTTTGGTGATTCACATTCTTCAAGCATACTCCCCCTACTGGGCAGGGAGAAGAACGTCTTACAAAAAAAAAAGGACTTAAATATTGATCTGTTTCTCACCCATACCTATCATATCACTTCTGAAGTGAGAAATCAATTCTGAAATGAGGGTGAGTAAATTATGAGAGCATTTTCATTTTTGGGTGAAATATTCACCCAAATGGTAATGGTTATGTTAAGGAGCCTGACATATCAGACACACGAAGTGGTCGACCAATCACAACACACTGGTCCACCCGACCAGTCAGAGCACATTGCTCTTTTCCGAAGGAGGGGCTTCATAGACAGCCTTTCAGATAGACTGGGAAGAGAGGTAATGCAGAAATGTATAATATTTGAAAAAATAATGTAGTTTTTGAAAAAAAAACTAAAAAACTAAATACCTATTGTAGTAGACCCACCCCAAAAAATAAACCCTTTGTAAAAGGGCATACGATGACCCCTTTAAGATGTGTGGTGAAAATATGATATTTGTGTTCTACTATGTGTGATGCAGTATGTAGTCTACTACATTATATCTTTAAACATGTTGAACGATGATGGGAAATGGGGCAGCTATTTGGTGTTTTTGGAGGGCTCTTGGGGAGGGGCAGTGGAGAGAGAAGTTTAGTTTTAAATTTGTGATATATATACACTACCGAAGTTTGGGGTCACTTGCCTGAAATGTTTCTCATGATCTTAAAAATCTTTTGATCTGAAAGCGTATGTTTAAATGTTTGAAATTAGTTTTGTAGACAAAAATATAATTGTGCCACCATATTAATTTATTTAATTACAAAACTAAAATTTAATTAAAAAAAAAACGTTTTTGAAATGGATGACTTGGACCGAATAATTAATAAAAGCAGCCAATAAGTGCCCAACATAGATGGGAACTCCTTCAATACTGTTTAAAAAGCATCCCAGGGTGATACCTCAAGAAGTTGGCTGAGAAAATGTCAAGAGTACATGTCTGCAAATTCTAGGCAAAGGGTGACTACTTTGAAGATGCTAAAATATAACATAGTTTGGATTTATTTGGGATTTTTTTAGTCACAACATAATTCCCATATTTCCATTTCTATTATTCCATAGTTGTGATGACTTTACTATTATTCTAAAATGTGAAAAAAATAAAGAATAAGTGACCCTAAACTTTTGAATGGTAGTGTATATACATGTGTGATATATATATATATATATATATACACTATATTGCCAAAAGTATTCGCTCACCCATCCAAATAATTGAATTCAGGTGTTCCAATCACTTCCATGGCCACAGGTGTATAAAATGAAGCACCTAGGCATGCAGACTGCTTCTACAAACATTTGTGAAAGAATGGGCCGCTCTCAGGAGCTCAGTGAATTTCAGCGTGGTACTGTGATAGGATGCCACCTGTGCAACAAGTCCAGTCGTGAAATTTCCTCGCAACTCAATATTCCACAGTCAACTGTCAGTGGTATTATAACAAAGTGGAAGCGATTGGGAATGACAGCAACTCAGCCACGAAGTGGTAGGCCACGTAAAATGACAGAGCGGGGTCAGCGGATGCTGAGGCGCATAGTGCGCAGAGGTCGCCAACTTTCAGCAGAGTCAATCGCTACAGACCTCCAAAGTTCATGTGGCCTTCAGATTAGCTCAAGAACAGTGAGTAGAGAGCTTTATGGAATGGGTTTCCATGGCCGAGCAGCTGCATCCAAGCCATACATCACCAAGTGCAATGCAAAGCGTCGGATGCAGTGGTGTAAAGCACGCCGCCACTGGACTCTAGAGCAGTGGAGAAGCGTTCTCTGGAGTGACGAATCACGCTTCTCCATCTGGCAATCTGATGGACGAGTCTGGGTTTGGCGGTTGCCAGGAGAACGGTACTTGTCTGACTGCATTGTGCCAACTGTGAAGTTTGGTGGAGGGGGATTATGGTGTGGGGTTGTTTTTCAGGAGCTGGGCTTGGCCCCTTAGTTCCAGTGAAAGGAACTCTGAATGCTTCAGCATACCAAGAGATTTTGGACAATTCCATGCTCCCAACTTTGTGGGAACAGTTTGGGGATGGCCCCTTCCTGTTCCAACATGACTGCGCACCAGTGCACAAAGCAAAGTCCATAAAGACATGGATGAGCGAGTTTGGTGTGGAAGAACTTGACTGGCCTGCACAGAGTCCTGACCTCAACCTGACAGAGCACCTTTGGGATGAATTTGAGCGAAGACTGCGAGCCAGGCCTTCTCGTCCAACATCAGTGTCTGACCTCACAAATGCGCTTCTGGAAGAATGGTCAAAAATTCCCATAAACACACTCCTAAACCTTGTGGAAAGCCTTCCCAGAAGAGTTGAAGCTTTTATAGCTGCAAAGGGTGGGCCGACGTCATATTAAACCCTATGGATTAAGAATGGGATGTCACTTAAGTTCATATGCATCTAAAGGCAGATGAGCGAATACTTTTGGCAATATAGTGTATATATATATATATATATATATATGTGTGTGTGTGTGTGTGTGTGTGTGTGTGTGTGTGTGTTTGTCTATAATCATGTGTGACCACAGGGATGTTGTTGAAGGTCAGGGTGGGGTTGGATATTGAGAGGGGGAGGGGTAATAGTGGGGGTTAAATGTTGATTCTGTGTATATTTGTTCTGCTTTTCTTTGTTATTTATATGAATCAGTAAAAAATGTTAATCAGAAAACATGTGCTCTTTTTTTCTAGGCTCCCCAATGGTCCAACCTGTGGAGGTAGACTCAAAGTCACAGTGTTCTGATGCCTGCAGAGTACCAGTTAAATGACTGGCAGAAACCATTTGCTATTACTCAATGCAGCCAAGAATTTAGAGACAGAATTCTTAGAGAACAGGGACATGAGGCAAGTATCCTGCTTCAACAAAAAACAGTTTTAACCCTCCTAGGCTGTTCAATAATGGTTGACTCCTTGGCTGTTCGCAGTCATTTGATCGGAAAGAATACAGATGTAACTTTATTTTACTTTAAGAAATTATAACATTTCTCCTTCCCTGAAGTAATAACAGGGGGCAGATTGCTGACATCTGGTGGAAAAATAAAAACTTACATCATGTCATAACAATAATAACCAGTAGATGGCTGCAGAGACTGTGTGGTCTGATTGCCTATTGTAACTTAATTTTATATGTTCTAATTTAAGATTAGATTATCACAAGTTATGCATTTGGTATAACTTAGAAACATTAGAATTTTATTAATATTGTTTTGAAATGTCTGTTATTAGAATTTTTTTAAATTCTTTTGAAAAGTCTGTTATTGCAATAATGCGACTACTGAATAGCCGCTTTTCCACCATCATGCCGAACGGTTCTGAGCACAGTACGAAATGGTTACGGTAGCATTTCCACATGAGCACGGTTCAGCACAGCATGATTTCAAACCGTTCTCGGCCCGGAATTCTCGGCACTGTTAGCTAACTGTACTCAACCGTGCTTAACCATGCTGGTGGCATGCACATGCCCTGAACTGTGATACACAGAGAAGACATATAAGCATTTTGTTACCAATAATTTATTTTACAGTAAATATAAAAATGCAATAAATCAAAGTAAATTAGTTTCTTTGTTTCCATAACAGAAAGATGCAGTGTTTTGTTTGTTTTAGTCTCACCAGTTTGTGTGTGTGTGTGAGTGTGTGTGTGTGTGTGTGTGTGTGTGTGTGTGTGTGTGTGCGCGTGTTCTGTGTTGGTGGTGTATTATGGTCTCACACCCATTTTTGTGTGTGTGTTCTGAATTGTGGCTGATTTATTTATTTTATTTGACAAATTGAAAACAATTGCTCTGTGTTATAGTCTCACCAGTTCTCATGGTCGGTCAATTTGGACAGCGAACAGCAAAGGTGTCATTTTTTTTACAACCACTTAGACTCATCAAATCAATTCCACATTTTTTGTATGTTCAGACTGCAAGTCTAGGAAAAGTTGCAAAAGTCTTCTACCACTCAAATTGAGGAAACCGTTTTTATTTAAAAAAAACAAACAAATCTGAAATCAGTCAAAAATGACCGAACAGCCCAAGAAGGTTAAAATAATACACATTAAATGTAACTTAATTTTCGAAGGATAGATAAAACCATAATTTATCTATGGATTACTGTGGCAGGAAGAATAAAATATATGACTCTAGATGTTATAGTATTGGTTGTGATTTAAGTTCTGCATTAACACCTTTTGGTTGTTTTTCATAGATTTACAAACCAGTAGATTCTGTGAGGAAACATCTAGCCCTGCTGATCAACAACATTGAATTTGACAATAAGGGAATGGGATGAGGAATGAGAAAGATGAAGAGAACATGGAGTGGCTGTTAAAACAGGACCCACTTCTTAATTTTCTCTACAGACACAAAATCTTACAGGCATGTTGAGCGTGGAACATTTTATGTCCAATGCTTAGTGGAGGTGTTCAGCAAATGTGCGCATGAGGATCACATTGAGGAATTGTTTAGGAAGGTAAATCACATGCTTCAACTTGCAACCTATTTTGAATTTCTTTTGTCAACAGTCATTATTTTATATTATAGAGAAAGAAAAAAAATGTAGTTGCTTGTTATTCAGTCTCCTCAGATCAAGCTGAAGTTTGTAACAGAAGAGAGTGCATAGCTTTCTCTCTCTAAATATTTTATCCCAAGAGTTTGGTTCCATAATATCCACACTGCTCCTGTCAAATATTAGAACAGCTGATAATGATTGACAAGTCATTTTTTTATCCTTTCAGACAGAAGCAGTGTGCAGCAAATTGTTTTTACATTCAAAATGGAAAGACATACAATGCTGTGTGCACAAATTAATAGTTAACAAGCATTCTTGGACTTTTTATTATATAACAATCAGCTGTCATAATACTGGCTAATACCATTTAATCCTATTCATCACGTGTGGCCATTTAAAATGTAATCGGAATTGCTTAATGTTCTCAAGTGGAAGACATTTGTATGTTTTTGAAAGGCAATGATACTTCTGTTTATCAGTGTAGCCAAAAATACATTAAAAACATTAGTAATACTGAAAATTATCATTACAGTTTGAAATAACTGTTGTATAATTCATTCTATATCAGTACGGTACCAGTAACTGCCCTGTAAGCCACTCACCTGTGAAAAATGGTACAGAAAAGCTTAAGATAACTTCACCTGAATATCTTAATAAACTGATGGCTAATGCCTAAAGTCTGCACAGTTGTCATAGCTGCAAGTGGAGGACTCTGTAATGAACATAATGCTTGAAAAATTAATTTATTTGGCACAGAAATAGTAATTTTAATTTTGTAACTTTGAACTTCTAATAACTTTTTTCTGTATTTTTTATTTTACTTAGGGAAACCTTGATAAATAAAAGTATCAACTGATTTTAAGAAAAAACAATCTTTTAAATTGTAGTGTACATTTGAGGCCAAGTTTTTCATTTATTGTTAGATTGGTGACTTGTGAATTGCTTTATGCATTTTGTATTACCAGCCACAGTATACAATGTGTATGTTGTCTTCCTTTCTTTCTTTGCTCTCTATGTAGGGTAAAAGGCACCCATTCCCATATTAAAAAAATATATAATCACTGAAATTAAAACAACCTTCAGTTATTATTTCTTTTCAAACAAATTATGTTTCTTCATCATTAATAAAAAGAAATGTATTTTTATTTTCCAATCTTGATACAATTTGTGACCAGAAAAAAAGCAAATTTTCCTTAACGTGTGCCTTTAACCCCGTTGTACCCTACCCATATAAATAAGAATTTAATCGAAATCGGAATTAAATTGAATCAGGAAATCTGTATTAATACCCAGCCCTATATAATAATATCAAGGAAACATTGTATAAGCTTTTTAAAACTGCCTACCTACACTATATTGCCAAAAGTATTCGCTCATCTGCCTTTAGACGCATATGAACTTAAGTGACATCCCATTCTTAATCCATAGGGTTTCATATGACGTCGGCCCACCCTTTGCAGCTATAACAGCTTCAACTCTTCTGGGAAGGCTTTCCACAAGGTTTAGGAGTGTGTTTATTGGAATTTTTTAGCATTCTTCCAGAAGCGCATTTGTGAGGTCAGACACTGATGTTGGACGAGAAGGCCTGGCTCGCAGTCTTCGCTCTAATTCATCCCAAAGGTGCTGTATCGGGTTGAGGTCAGGACTCTGTGCAGGCCAGTCAAGTTCTTCCACACCAAACTCGCTCATCCATGTCTTTATGGACCTTGCTTTGTGCACTGGTGCGCAGTCATGTTGGAACAGGAAGGGGCCATCCCCAAACTGTTCCCACAAAGTTGGGAGCATGGAATTGTCCAAAATCTCTTGGTATGCTGAAGCATTCAGAGTTCCTTTCACTGGAACTAAGGGGCCAAGCCCAGCTCCTGAAAAACAACCCCACACCATAATCCCCCCCTCCACCAAACATCACAGTTGGCACAATGCAGTCAGACAAGTACCGTTCTCCTGGCAACCGCCAAACCCAGACTCGTCCATCAGATTGCCAGATGGAGAAGCGTGATTCGTCACTCCAGAGAACGCTTCTCCACTGAGTCCAGTGGCGGCGTGCTTTACACCACTGCATCCGACGCTTTGCATTGCACTTGGTGATGTATGGCTTGGATGCAGCTGCTCGGCCATGGAAACCCATTCCATGAAGCTCTCTACTCACTGTTCTTGAGCTAATCTGAAGGCCACATGAACTTTGGAGGTCTGTAGCGATTGACTCTGCTGAAAGTTGGCGACCTCTGCGCACTATGCGCCTCAGCATCCGCTGACCCCGCTCTGTCATTTTACGTGGCCTACCACTTCGTGGCTGAGTTGCTGTCATTCCCAATCGCTTCCACTGTTATAATACCACTGACAGTTGACTGTGGAATATTTAGTAGCGAGGAAATTTCACGAGTGGACTTGTTGCACAGGTGGCATCCTATCACAGTACCACGCTGAAATTCACTGAGCTCCTGAGAGCGGCCCATTCTTTCACAAATGTTTGTAGAAGCAGTCTGCATGCCTAGGTGCTTCATTTTATACACCTGTGGCCATGGAAGTGATTGGAACACCTGAATTCAATTATTTGGATGGGTGAGCGAATACTTTTGACAATATAGTGTATCTTACTAAACTGCAAAGCTGTCAAAGCTGTCTCTCTGATGAGCATAATGTTTGAAAAGCATAACATTTATTTGAAACAGAAATAGTAACATTTTATAAGTGTTTTTACTGTAGTTTTTGCATGATTTAGGGCAAGCTTGATGAATAAAAGTATCAATTTTTGTTTATTGCCATGTTTTATTTATTGTTAGATGAGTTAAATGTATACTGCTTTATGCATATTGCAGTACCAGCCCCATATACAATGTCTTTCTTCCTTTCTATGACAGAGAAATCATTTTATCAGGAATGTTTGTATGTGTCCAATATACCTGACACATATTATTGTTGTGGAAGTACTTTGCAATAAATTGTTTTAATGTCTGTTTGTTTTTTTCTATTACATGTGAGTGTATTTAATTTTATTTTGCACAAATAAATGAGCTTAGCTCCCTTTCCTTTGAGAGAAAACCTATTCCGATACCTAGTTCACAGTTTCCAGATGCCCATTCACACAAATACAGAACACTTTTGTTACTTGTGTGTGTTTTATCAAGTAAGAGGCCTTGAGGAATTTATTCTATTATTTTATTCTATTATTTTATTCTAACTTTGAAATGATTTAAAAGTTATGTTACAATGTTGCAAACAGTTGTAAACAAAGCTCACTGATGGTGAAACAGCAAAGACAGAAGTGGTTGGCATAACTGTCATGGTTAGTCAATTCTGTAATTATAATCTTTTTTTTTTTTTTTTTCTACTGGTAAAATGATGGGAGAAAATGTGAGAATACTCTTTTATGCCATTTTAGTGAATACCAGATACGACTATTTGTTTCTCTTTCATTATGAAGTTGAGAATCAACACTACAGAAACACTGTCTTACAAAATAAGCCATCATTGTTTATTTTATTAACCCTTAAATGCATGGGAATTTCACTACTCATACATATTCTGGTCTTTAGAGACCAGGCACTTACATATATCACAAATGGATATACAGTACAAGATGCCCAGATAGTGTAACATTTTCCAAAATGTTTTCAAGACAATCAGAAAATAATAAAATGTATTTTGATATCAAAATATATAATAAATATAGAAGGATTCTTTACTTTCACACTGAAATTTCATGAGACGCAACTGTCAAAAATATGCATTCATTTGTATTCATTTTGAGTTACACATAGCACATAAGATGCACATAAGATACATAAAAGTATTTTCTCAGGCACTTTGAGTCTAAATAGACGCACAACTTTCATAATTTCAATAGAACACCCAAATAGTAGTACAATAGTCATATCATACTGTTCATGTATTGTACCTGCTATAAGTTTACTTTGATGTTGTTTCTTTATCAAATAGCAATGTCAAATTTAAATCAAGTCAATCACTGAAACAGTGCCAAACATGTGTTTTATGTATTTGTATATGCACATGTGATACTGATAATTCACCAGTGTTGCACAGAAATTCAACATGATATATTGGTCATTTGTATTAATAAAGTACTCATTTATCTTGTAATATACAAAGAAATAGATACTGTATCCTGTGATAGTAAAATTATATAGATATGATATAATCATAAAAATATAATATATGGAAGTGCAAAAAAAATAAAATAAATTACTCTTACATACCTAGAGTCTCTAATGACCATATACATGTTTGGTCCTGAAACTATTTTGTGTTACACTCTAGGAAGAGTCCTGGTTGTTCCAAACTTCTTCCATTTAAGTCTTAAGGAGGCCACTGTGCTCTTGGGAAACTTCAATGCAGCCAAAAACAATTTGTAGCCTTCCCCAGATCTGTACCTCAACACAGTCCTGTCTCTGAGCTCTGCAGGCAGTTCCTTTGACCTCATGGCTTGGTTTTTGCTCTGATATGCATTTTCAGCTGTGAGACCTTATATAGACAGGTGTGTACCTTTCCAAATCATGTCCAATCAATTGAATTTGCCACAGGTGGACTCCAATCAAAGTGTAGAAACATCTCAAAGGTGGGATGCACCTGAGCTAAATTTCAAGTGTCATAGCAAAGGGTCTGAATACTTATGTCAATGTGATATTTCAGTTTTTACTTTTTTATATATTTGCAAAGTTATCAATATCGTTTTGGTTTTTTTTTTTTTTTTTTTTTTTTTGTCATTATGGGGTATGGAGTGTAGATTGAGGCTGCAAAATTCAGTAACAAAATGTGGAAATAAATGTAGGGGTCTGAATACTTTCTGAATGCACTGTACATTTTTTTCATGTTAAGAATACAAACTCTTGGACATGCTGGTGAAAGTTTCTGCCTTAGCTGTATCGCGCAGCTCTCGCAACGAATAACAATAGTACAACTTAATAACGAGAGCTCTCCGTGCTCCAACAGTTGTTAACTACTCCATCGTAAAACGTAACATACAACGTAAATTATAGGGATGGGCGGATCGATACTAAAGTATACTAAAGTATCGATACTTGCGATAGTGATGTGGTATCAAGAATATCGATCCTCACATCAAAATATCGATTCTGAAGTTTGTTTGTTTTTTTAGCTAGTGATCTTATGTTTTAGATAACATTAATATGAATGCATCTCATAAGCTTCGAAGTGGAAAAAAATAATTATATGAGCGAATTGTTGCATGGCAACGGAACTATTTTTTTCTTCCGCTCATGCTGACGCGCAGAAATGCTAAAATACACTAGCAGTCAGACAGCACTCATAGTCATAGCGCTCGTTCAAAAGAGAGAGCAGTGCTTTCCTGCGGTAATGGCAGAAAAACAGCATCTGGAGTTATTGTATTATAATGATATAGACGTGACATGTATTATAATGTGCTTGTTTGACCATTTTTACAGGTGTATTTAAATTCAGAGTTGTTGAAACATTGATAATGATCTGTAATCCTCCTTAATAAATGATACCCTCATGAAAACTACCCATGGACTTACTGTAGTAATATTGTATTAACCATGACTGAAGTAACCAGTCATTTTTGGCAGTAACCAAGGTTTTGAAACAATTAACCATGGTTTTGCTACAACATTACTGTAGTGTCCATATTGTAACTTGGTTTTAGTAATAGTAGCCATATAATAATATCTATGGTTCATTTTGTGGTTTTTATGTTGCTTATACTTACTAATTTTTAAAGGGTAAACAAAGCAGCCTAATTCTTTCCTGCTTAGGCCTATACATATATTAAAATATTAATATTTAGGTATTGGTATTGGTATCGATATCGGCGATACTGGACTAAAAGTACTTGGTATCGAATCGAAAATAAGTAGTATCGCCCATCTCTAGAATTTTATGATGGTCGTAAAAGCTTGCAACGCTATCCAGTTGAAAAAAATTAACACGCCCAGTCACATACTTTTGAGCTCGAGTAACACGAAAGGTAACTGCTTGACTTGAACCATGGAGAAAACAACCCGGGACTTTTTGTTGTCCAGTTTTAATGACTTGGTGGATGCAGAGTTCAAACGTTTCTGCGGCAAACTGTGTGACAGTAAACTGGAACCGCGCATTCCCCGCGGATCTGTTGAGAGAAAGGATAGAGAAGACATGGCGAGTCTTCTTATAGAAACATACACTGAGAGCAGAGCCGTGGAGGTGACAGTCCAGATCCTTAGATCTATTAACTTCAATCAAACTGCAGAGAAACTGAAATCTGACTACGAAAGTAGTAAGTAATGTAGCATCGTTAAAGTACTGTTACAATTATGGCGCCAAAACTCAACTTGTCTTGAACTTGACTGCATTTGAACTGAAATAGCCTACTTTCATTTTCTTTTTACGTTCTGGTTAACACCAGTTTTACTCAACATTTAGAAAAGCAGACAAATCTTAATAGATATAAAAGAAAATTTCTAAATGATGGCATATACTATATAACTATTTATATCTTGAAATATGATGAATGTACAATAGTGATTATGGAGTGTTTTGTTATCCAGGACACCCATCGCCCCAGCATGAGCAGGTGGACTCAAAGTCAGGAAATAATCAGATGCATGTGCAGGACAAGTGCAAGGAGCCATTGAAGCTTATTCCATGCAGCCAAGAGTTTAAAGACAAAATTCTTAAAGAAAAGGGGAATGAGGCAAGTCTTTGTTTTAAATAGACTTTCTAGAAGAAGAAAAAAAAACAGTAGATAATGTAAGAATTCTGTGTTACATTTGGTTGTTTTTCATAGGTTTACAAACCATTAGACAAGTCTGTGAGGAAACGTCTAGCCCTGCTGATCAACAACATTGAATTTGATAAGGGATTGAACAGGAGTGGGGCGGAGAAAGATGAAGAGAACATGGAGTGGCTGTTAAAAAGTCTGGATTATAAAGTAGAGAAATACAGAAATCTCTCCGGAATGGTGCGAAAGAAAACACATGATGGAACCATATTGGCTAGTATAATTTTACTCATTCATTTATTTAATGAAGTGCATCTGATTGGCAGGAAATGGATGATGCAGTCAAGAACTTTGCTGGATATGTGGAACATGCAGATTCAGACAGCACCTTTGTGGTTATAATGTCCCATGGGACCAGAATTGATAATAGAGATGCCATTTTAGGTGTCCATTTTGATGACAGGAACCCCATTGACATCTTCTTCGTTGATGAGATCTACTCCCATCTGAACACAAAGAATTGTGCAGCACTGCATGATAAACCAAAGGTTATCCTTATTCAAGCCTGCAGAGGAGGTACTAAAATTATTGAAAATAAGTTAAATGTACTTCTTCATTTCCCAGTACTTTAATGCATATGAACATATCTCACCTTAACTGTTATGTAGTAGTAAAAGATCTTCCTTAAGTATGTGATATTTCAGTGGTGAGGTAATGAAACTGTTTATGAATATCTTATTAATGCACATTCTTAATCAAATCTCGATCCAGGCGAGGATGGAGGTTTGGAGATCAATGAAGGTGAACACAATGAGCTAAAGAAAATAAAGCAAGATGGCTGGGTGCACAAGGAGAAGGACTTTACTTGTCTTATGTCCTGCACCCCTGGTGAGTGCTCAAACACTGATTATTTCAGATGACTTCATGACATAATACAAGTAGGCCTTACTTATATTTGGCTATTCAGCCATGCTATTGTAGAATGTCTGGTATAAATAAATTTAACTTTATTTTTCATTTGTTTAAACTGTTTCTTAAATTCAAATAAATCAAGTTAATTTAAAATAACTTAAAATAAAATTACAAGAAACTCAACCAACTAATCGAAAACTCATTTCACTTGTTTTTCATTATCTATTTCAAGGAGCTGTTAATGTGGGCATTTTTAAATGATTTTTTGTTGTTGTTGTTAACTATTCCATAACCTACCACTGCAATTTCTCTACAGAAACTGTCTCTTTCAGGGATTCTGATTTGGGAACACCTTACGTCAGACACTTAGTGAGTGTGTTCTGCGAAAGTGCACATGAGATTCACATTGATGAATTGTTCAGGAAGGTAAATTAAAAACAATTTGAATTGTTGTTCTTTTTTTCATGAGTACTCCACTCATCCAAACTGAAATTCTAGATATAAAAGTTTGTTTCTTGTCTCAGTCATACATTTGCTTTATTTTATAGGTTATGCAACGCTTCGAGAGTGACCCTGAAATGAAAGGAGGCTTTGAACAAATGGCATGTAAAGAAAGGGAAACCCTTGTAAAGCAGTTCTACTTGTTCCCTGGACTTTAATATCAAAGTAAAATCTGACATGCTCTTGACACAGGCTCTTTGTGCCATTTCATTCCAGACTTAAACATAAATGTATTATTGTAAATGTACAATAATAATAACAAAAATCTTCTCTACAAAAACTATCCTATTGCACTTATATTAATAGTTCATCCAAAAATTCCAGCAGAAGAAAGAAATTCATACGAGTTTGAAACAGCATTAGGTTGAGTAACTGATGAGAGAATTTTTATTTTTGGGTGAACTATTCCTTTAAGTCCTTTCTTGACAACCATATATCCCCATCCCTACCCCCACAAACAAATATTTTGAACATTGCGGGATACTATGGTTGACAAAATGAAGATTAGTCTACTCTTTTCAGAGTATGACTATAGAAAAGCATTGTCCAAGTACTCAGGAATGTTTTGTCATGCCTGTCATATGTTGTTAAAGCATTTTGTAATCTGTATGCTAATGAAACTTCCATTAAACTGCTATCTTTAAATCTCTATTCTCATCTTAGTCTGTGTGTTTAATAATACTTTATAATACTACATAATATGTTTAAGTCACATTTATCACTGTTTTTATTACCTTATAGCCAGTGGCGGAGCTAGGGGGTGGCCTGGCCACCCCATTGGCCACCCCACTCGCAATTGCCATTTTGGTCATTTTTTGTCAAGGGCACAATTTCCTTTTTTAGAGGTGGAACCGTGAAAAACTCCTGGCTCCACCCCTGCTTATAGCTCCTATGCTCTGAAGATTTACAGTAGATACCAATATACCACTTTGTGCCCCTCCTTATCTAAAGCACTAGTTTTATGGTTATCTCTGCATATACACAATTTTTTTTTAACTTAAATCAGACTCCTTAGACATGCTAAGGTTTCTATGTCCTAAATGCAAAAAGATCCTTAGCAAATTGTAACAAATACATTTTTATAAGTACAAATATTCCATGTAGTCTCTCATTTTAGAAAAGTGCATACGTAATTAAACGAGAATTAGAAAAAGGTTTTAAATACTTTAGTATAACATGACAGTGCTGTTACTGGTTGACATGTCATGGTGGCGGGTACTCACCAGTATGCAGTAGCTGCTTTTCTATAATTTGGTCTACAGAGTACCTGCAGTTTTTCTCCCATATGTAATATAAGTCAGTGGGTGATTCAATGCGGCCCGCCAATCACTTTTATCTGACCATCCGAGCACTCTCTGTGCAAAACTCAGTGGTGAGTTTAACAACACTCAGCGGCACGTGCAACAGCATCAGTGGCCATCAGAAGTGATCCGTGGTCCAGTTCTGGACAGGAAGGTGCTTGTCTGGGCAAAGTTCAGTGTGAAGTCTCTGGTGTCTCCGGCTCCTTCTTATCTCTCTCTCCCGCTGATTGGGGCAACTCAGCGCCAGGTGTGCATCCTCACAGTCCGACCACGCCCTCCTCCTCGTCACATTCAGTTACACTGATCTCCAAAACATGAACCAGTAACTTTAAGGTAAGCATATTTTATCACGTCTTATTCAATCAAATGCATTTATGCAAATTGCTTAGCTGCCTGGTGAAATCAAAACTAAATATGTCTCAGCTGTTATATAAGTGATGTCAGCTCATATGCACAACCTTTTTCAATGAAATATTTCATCTAAATCGATGATGAAGACCAAACCTTTTAAGAAAATACACAGAAAAGTTTCTTAAAGCTTTTATTGTCCACTCTTCAGGTGTTAAATATGTGTGTCTCATCAGTTCAGCATCTATGCTCATTAAAAGTGATAACGTGAAGTGTCACTGAACCTGCATACATGCACATATCCTGATTTTGTGTAATTTTTTATTTCCAGATGTGTCAGCGTTCTCAATCCCAAACATCATCAAATCTGTTTGTTCTCTGTTTACTCATTTTTATCTGCACACATATCTGGCTCTTGCACAAATTCACCATATGTGCAGGAAAAGGAAAGGCTAATTTCCCCCTCACTGAATGGATGGATAATAGAGAAAAGGAAGAACAGACATTACTCTTTATCAGTTTTACATATTTTATGGGGGGAAAAAAGACAGTTCTACATTAGATTGCCACTGTTTTCTTATGTGGGTTGATATTGTTAAAGATGCAGACTTAAGAAGATCTAAATGTTCTTCCTCAGTTTTTATAAACAATAACCCTACATTGTTTGTTTTTATTTTCAAAGTAAAGTTGATCAAACCCTATTTGTTAGTTGAAAGTGTGAGGTCATATTTGTTATTTAGTCACAACTTAAGAAGGAATATTTGGCCAGACCTTAACATTTTTAATTAGATATCCCTGACTATTGTAATTTAAATAAACGCATAATAACAGTGTTTTGTTTTTTTATGTTAGTTACAAATATCGAGTTTTATACTAACAAGGAGAGGGGAGTACCTGCACTTTTTTTCTTCCACTTCAAGAACTGATGCATATAATACAGTTTAGGTATATGGCTTAGGACACACCTCCATCTCCTAGACCTCATAGCTAGATTTACCAATTGGTTCACCCTCTGCCAATAGCCACTTGAAGAGGCAGGAACAGTCTGAGCAAGAATGGAGAAAACTATTAAGGATCACCTGATTGACATTTTTGATGATCTGGGGCAGGACAACCAAAAGAAATTTAAAAACAAATTGTGCGATCGAAGTAAAGAACCGCGCGTCCGCCGCGGTAAGATCGAAAAGGCCAAAGACTCCTTGGATCTCGCAGATCTAATGGTGATCACTTTTACATCGAAAGACGTGGTCTCTGTATCACTGGAAATTTTAGAAGCAATAGGCTGCAATGAACAAGCAAAGGAACTCAGAGAGGTCACAGGGCACAGTAAGTGAAAACCTGCATACTTGGAGCAGAACTGGACTAATGCAAATTTACAAAAAGAGACGCTTAAAAGACAAAGTTCACGAAGTAAGTTCTAGAGAGCACGGAAGTTCTATTTCCCTCCAGTAAAGACACTTGCTTGGAGTTCTTACATAATCCAGAAAATACAAAACAAATAGGAACTTGTAAGGTTAGTGCAAATTAGTATTGGTGTTGTCATTTAAAATTGTTTTTTAGTTCGACTGATTTACTTTCGATTTTGTTCCAGGCCTCTATAAAATAGGGTCGTACTGTAATTCAATTACGACTAATCTGACGTCAAAAGTAGTGTAAACATGCCTACTTTAGAACCGTTAAACTCGTGTTACAAATGTAGCGGTGTTCTAAAGTTATGTTACTATTTAAATGATTCTAAAGTTTGTTGAACCCAAATTTACTTTCACTTTCCCGCGCTTTGGTTTCTAGGTCAGTCTTTGGCCATATTTTGAAGAACAGTAGAATTTTTTAAGCGATGAAACAACTAGGAAATAATAATAATAATGGAAATTAGTAAGTCAACTTATAATCAGTCAAATATAAATAACCCGATCTGTTTTTGTTACATTTATTTACTTTGTTTCAACTATTAGGATAGATTGACGTGTTAAAGCTAAACAGCTTTTATGAATTTGTTTACCTTGCCCTGTACATTATGTAATACATGTGAAAATCTGCTGTACCACTTATGGATTGAATAATCTTTTATCTGATTTTCAGCAGATACATGTGGCAGCGTTCATGACCCGACAGCACGGCCAAGGCCTCCATCTAATGGTGAATAAGTGTAACTTTTTTTTAACTGTCTCTCTTATAGGCTATAATCTTAAACATATTACAATACATAATACATTTTGATTAAAATGAACTCGATCATCAGAATTCTCACAATCTGACCAAATGCATGCTACCATTTCTCTTTCACAGACAAACACTTCATTGACAGCAATCGGAAAGAGCTGATACAACGAGTTAATAACATAGACGCCATCCTAGATGAACTTTATGAAAAGGAAATCATCGAAAAGGAGGAATACAATTTAATCCGTGCTGAGAAAACCCCACAAAGCAAGATGAGAGCGTTATTTGACGGCCCCATCAACTCTGCTGGCACTGCAGGGAAAGATGCCTTATACGAAGTTCTTATGAAATTACAGTTCCACTTAATGAAAGACCTTGGGGCTAAGTGAAAATCCTGTCAGCCTGAATATTTTTTTTTATAGTTTTATTTACTTTTGTCCCCTGTAATGGATACATTATACAAAAAATACCTTACAATTACAATAACTGTTAACAAAAGCTGTTCAAACATACAGTGCACTACCATATAAACAGTGATGCCGTCTTTTCAAAACTTTTTATCACACACTGCAAAACTTGGCTAGGTTCACTGGACCAAAGTCTCTTCTTTATTGGTTTTTTTCAAGCACAACCTGTATCATAGATTAGTTACAAAATCAGGTACATCAAAAAGCTTGCTTGTTGGACCAAAATTGTGTTTAGACATTTAAGCCCAGGGATGCATGCTACTCACCTTTCAGCTAAAGTCACCTTTTTTGAAGCCTAAATTGTTCGGTAAATTTTATATATTTTTTTTATTATTATTATTTAATTGAAAAGGTTACTTTAAGCTGAAACACTTAAAGCTTAAAATGCAAAAAATAAAACAAATTAAAATAGCTTTAAATACAACAAACAAATCAACTAAAAAAATATATATATATATATATCTAGAACACCTGCTATGACTTTCTCACCTTTTTTCGCATCTCATGAGTTTGCACCCCTGTAAACCATTTTAACCGAGGATTACAAACACTTGACCAATGTCTTAAAATATTGTCTTAGCTTGTTTATCATTAGTCAATAAATAAGCAAATCAAGAAAGCCAGGTGTTCTCTATTCTTCTTCCCATTACCATTTTGGTTTCTTCAAAATAATGAAATTCACAGTTAAAGCTTTGAAATTTGTTTTAAGACTCTCAAATTATCTATATTTATGATACCTGATTCAACTTTGCATATATATGCAAAAATAATGCAATATATACAGTAGTGGCCAGAAATAGTGGCAGCCTTGGTAAATATGAGCAAAGAAGGCTGTGAAAAAAATAAAATATGCATTGTTTAGCCTTTTGATCTTTCATTCAAAAATACACAAAAATCTGACCTTTAATTGAAGTAAAACAATTGAAACAGGGGAAATATCTCATTATTAAATAAATATTTTTCTCCAAAATGGATTGGTCTTAATTATTGGCATCCTTTTATTCAATACTTTTTGCATCTTCCCTTTGCCAAGATAACATCTTTGAGTCTTCTCCTATAATGCCTAATGAGGTTGGAGAACACATGGCAAGTGATCTGAGACCATTCATCCATACAGAATCTCTACAGATCCTTCTAATTCAGAGGTGCACACTGGTGGACTCTCCTCTTCAGTTCACCACACAGGTGTTCTATGGGGTTCAGGTCAGGGGACTGGGATGGCCATGGCAGAACCTTGATTTTGTGGTCAGTGAACCATTTTTGTGTTGATATTGATGTTTGTTTTGGATCACTGCCCTGCCGGAAGATCCAACCAGGGCCCATTGTAAGCTTTCTGACAGAGGCAATCAGGTTTTAGTATTTTATCTGTTGGTATTTGATAGAGTCTGAGATGCCATGTATCCAAATAAGATGTCCAGGACCTCTGGCAGAAAAACAGCCCCACAACATTAAAGATCCAGCACCACATTTAACCGTTGGCATGGGGTACTTCTTCATCTCTGTTTGCGCCAAACCCATCTCTTGTGTTTGCTGCCAAAAAGCTCTGTTTTTGTTTCATCTGACCATAGAACACAATCCCTTTTGAAGTTCCAGTAGTGTCTGGCAAACTGAAGATGCTTGAGTTTGTTTTTGGATGAGAGCAGAGGCTTTTTTTCTTGAAACCCTCCCAAACAACTTGTGGTGATGTAAGTGATGTCTGATATTTTTTTTTTTTGAGACTTTCTGACCCCAAGACCCAACTAATTTCTGCAATTCTACAGCTGTGATCCTTGGAGATTCTTTGGCCACTTGAACCATCCTCCTGACTGTGCGTGAAGACAATATAGACACACGTCCTTTTCCAGGCCGATTTTTAAGATCTCCAGTTGATTGGAACTTGTTAATTATTGCCATGATGGTGGAAATTGGCATTTTCAATGCTTTGACTATATTCTTTTAGCCACTTCCCATTTGTGTAGCTCAACAACCTTTTGCCACACATATAACTATATTCTTTAGTCTAACCTACTGTGATTGATGATTAAGTGAATTTGGCCTGTGTGTTACCTCATATTTATACCCCTGTGAAACAGGAAGTCATGGCTGAACAATTTCATGTTACTTGTCACCCAGGTGCACTAAAACATTTAAAATATGAAGGGGAATATACTTCAGATACATTTTACTCATAAGAATTTCTAGGGGTGCCAATAATTGTGGCCAACGTGTTTTGGAGAAAAATATTTATTTAATAATGAGATATTTCCCTTCTTTCAATTGTTTTACTTCAATTAAAGGTTAGATTTTTGTGCATTTTTTTAATGAAAGATCAAAAGGATAAACAATGCAGATTTTTGTTCACAGCCTTCTTTGCTCATATTTACCAAGCATGCAAATATTTTTGGCCACTACTGTACATGCAATATATACACCAATCAGCCACAACATTAAAACCACCTGCCTAATATTGTGTAGGTCCCCCTCGTGCCGCCAAAACAGCGCCAACCTGCATCTCAGAATAGCAGTCTGAGATGCTATTCTTCTCACCACAATTGTACAGAGCAGTTATCTGAGTTACCGTAGACTT
The DNA here is from genome assembly GCF_019703515.2 of Myxocyprinus asiaticus. Classification (NCBI taxonomy): domain Eukaryota; kingdom Metazoa; phylum Chordata; class Actinopteri; order Cypriniformes; family Catostomidae; genus Myxocyprinus; species Myxocyprinus asiaticus. The sequence goes on from NC_059359.1 coordinate 9,947,824, forward strand.
TACCAGTTCAAACCAGTCTGGCCGTTTTCTGTTGACCTCTCTCATCAACAAAGTATTTCCATCCACAGAACTGCCACTCACTGGATGTTTTTTGCTTTTGTCACCATTCTGAGTAAATTCTAGACACTGTTGTGCGTGAAAATCCCAGGAGATCAGCAGTTACAGAAATACTCAAAACAGCCCATCTGGCACCAACAATCATGCCACAGTCCAAATCACAGGGATCACATTTTTTCACAATTCTGATTGTTGATGTGAACATTAACTGAAGCTCCTGACCCGTATCTGCATGATTTTATGCACTGCACTGCTGCCACACGATTGGCTGATTAGATAATCGCATGGATGATTGTTGGTGCCAGATGGGTTGGTTTGAGTATTACTGTAACCGATAATCTCCTGGGATTTTCACGCACAACAATCTCTAGAATTTACTCTGAATGGTGCCAAAAACAAAAAACATCCAGTGAGCAGCAGTTCTGTGGATGGAAATGCCTTGTTGTTGAGAGAGGTCAACAGAGAATGGCCAGACTGGTTCAAACTGACAAAGTCTACGGTAACTCAGTTAACCGCTCTGTACAATTGTGGTGAGAAGAATATAATCTCAGAATGCTATTCAGAGATGCAGGTTGGCGCTGTTTTGGCGGCACAAGGGGGATCTACACAATATTAGGTGGGTGGTTTTAATGTTGTGGCTGATTGGTGAATATATTGCATGTACAGTAGTGGCCAAAAATATTAGCTTACAGAATGAAATGCTATGCTACTGTAGAAATATCAACAGAAATGGTTGAGGTTTCTATTGGCCACAAGACTAGTCATCCTCCTTATCCCCATCTTCCTCATTAGTAAAGCTACTGTGACATGCATGCAATCAAAGGGCTGTTACTTCATTTAATTGTATAACTGACTCTGATACTTTCACATTCACTAACCAAAACTGTAGTTATTCAAAATGCACCCCATCACAAGGATCATTTGCATTGATGAGTCTGGGAAAACAAAAGGAAAAGTTATTAAAAAAAAATTACGTTTCACAAAATTCCATCTAGCTGATTATACAGACAAATTTAGGGCAAAGAAAGTTGGTCTCACTTGTTCTGAGCAGCTGCTTTTCTGGCCTCTCGAGCTTCATTCTCAGCATAGATCTTCTTATAACAGTAAATCAGCACTCCAATCATCCACAACTGCAGGACTACGATCAGCACATACATCATAATCTCAGAGATTACGGCTGTCAGCTCAGGGTTGGCTGAGGGAACAACAAATTAAAGTATTATGGTTGTGTCAAATTCAGATGACACCCAGAGAGAAGTAAAGTATACATAACTACTGTGTCCCTGCTGCGCCAGTTCTTCAAAAATAATCAGTTGAAATGCAAATGTATCTATTTTCAGTGGATAAATAATGAGACTGATGGACTTAAAAGGGTTCTTACCCTCTTCCACAACGGTGAGTTCCACATCTTTTCTTATTGTCACATGTTCCTCATCTGGAGGAAGGAACAGTGTGCGGTGGAAGGTACAACGGTAGGTCCCAGTGTCGTTAAATGTGACGTTGTGAATGAAGATGGCTCCATTTTGCACATCCTTTGTCCCCATTGTCCCATGCCACTCTAGTCTTCCCTCATAGTTTTCATCAAGAATGCTGGGGGAAGTATATTCATATCGGAAAATCTGAGAGGGATAGAGATGTAGGATAGAAGGTGGGTTAAAGGGAGTTTCTGCTATTCAGTAGTAAAATCAGATGTTAAAAAGCAAAACTGTGCCAAAAGATGTAATACACACATAAAAATAATTTCATTTCAATGGAGAAATACTTTGGACTGTTTCATGCTTTGTTCTAATCTGCATTTACATAGGCACTGAAGAGGTTATACAGAATGTGTCAAGATGACAACAGGCTCTAGAATCCCTGCAATCACTGTACTAACATGGATAAAGTCCTCATCTTCAGATGGTTTGAAGTGCCAGTCCACGATAGCAGAACCAGGCACCTCTTCCCTCCTCTTGCAAGAGATGCAACCCAACATAAAACTCTTTCCAGCCACTGCCTCTGTCATGGAGTCCACTTCAGCACATCCAGTCTGTCCTTCTGGCACTGAATAATGAGAAAAGGGGGTAATGCACACATTAAAACAAATAGACATACAATACAGTGTGTAATATGCAAGAATAAATTGTTTATAGCTGAGATTAATGAATGAGATTGCTGGGTAATACGGGCTTGTAACTCTTTTTCAGTCCATATTATCAAGACTGCACACCACACAACAAACTAAACATACTACAACAGCCTAATAGAACACAGAGAAACTGGTATGAGAACATGCATTTAAACGTCGGAATCTGTTGTACTGTATATGCCTCTCACCACTTTGTTTATTATGTATTTCTAACATACTGTATATATTACACTGTAAATAAAAGTGATTTGATTTGATTTGAAATAATCAACTTCAATTAACACAACTTAAATTTTGTCAGATAAACTCAATTGTAAAAGTTGATTGTACTTTCTAATGTAGAAAAAGTGTAGATTACTTAAAATAATCAATAAAGTCAACTTTTAAGCCATTTACACTGCCGTTCAAAAGTTTGGGGTCAATGCTTTATTAAATTATTTTTATTTTATTTTATTTTTATTTTATTTTTTTCACATTTTAGAATAATAGTAAAGTCATCAAATCTATGGAATAACAGAAATGGAACTGGAAATTATGTTGTGACCAAAAACATCCTAAATAAATCAAAACTATTTCATACGTATTTTAGCATCTTCAAAGCAGCCACCCTTTGCCTTGAATTTGGAGAAATGTACTCTTGGCATTTTCCCAAACAACTTCTTGAGGCTTGCTTTTTAAACAGTATTGAAGAAGTTCCAATCTATGCTGGGCACTTATTGGCTGCTTTTCTTTATTATTCGGTCCAATAAATTAATTAATTTGTTGGCACAATTATATTTTTGCCTACAAAACTAATTTCAAACATTTAAGCATACGCCTTCAAATCAAAAGATTTTTAAGATCATGAGAAACATTTCAGTCAAGTGACCCCAAACTTTTGAACGGCAGTGTAAATGAGAGCAACTTACATTTTAAAACAGTGAGAACACATAATGTCAAGTTTGTTGGTGAAGGTAGAACTTACAGTCTTTTGAGCATGCTCAGTTGGATCACTGGATCAGTTGGACCCATCCCCAATTCTTTGACAAAGAATATTTCTTATATACAATGTATCTATGAAATGTAAATATTGTTAAGAATAGCTTTTTATATTATTTTCAAGGATATTGAAAATTATGACCAGCTGTACTGAACAATGCAAGGTTATTGAACTTAATAATCATTGATATTTTTGAGTTTGTTGAACATATTGTATTGAGTTCATGGAACTTACATTCCAACTTGAATTGTTAAACTGGTACAAATAATTTGCCTAAAGTTGAGTTAACACACAAAAGTAAGGCAACCTGCTGCAAAGCATTTTCAAGTTTATTCAACTTTTATTTTTTACAGTGTATTTACATTACATTACGTTACAGTACTGAGCAATACATAGGAAACAAAGCATCTATTATACCATATGCATCTACATTAATTGAAGATAAACAGGTTCTTCCATGGTGACACCAACACCTATTCAACATATTGTCATTATAAATAAAAAGTTCTCGTCATCCTCTAAATCATTTTAATCACATCAGCATGCCTTCATTTGTTCACATGTATGCAAACTTACCATGGATAAAAACAATGCAGAGAGCCAAAAACAAAATAATTCGCAGCAACATTTTCAAGCTTCCTTGAATTGGTGTGTCCTATATCTTTCTTTTCTTTTTTAGTATTACAGCATTACTTGGTCAAAATAGTCGAATTTCTTCTTATTGTAAATCCAAAAATCTTGCATTTGCACTCCACTTGAAAAACACACTTGCTCGCGTTTGAATTCTTCAGCCTTTAAAGGTAAATGTTTAAATCTTAAAATAATATCCCATCAGATAATGTGTGTCGCAACTCAGACTTTGGAGTTGAGGGGAGCTAAACATAGACCGAGTGAATCCCTGTGCCTGCAATTCAATACGGAATTTGAGAAGTGAGAGCGGCCTCCAATTGCTATGAATAATCACATAAGCACACCGGAACATAACTTTTGTTTCTAATGTCAAAATCCTCAGAAATCTACACAAAATATACGAGAGAAGCTATCATCCAGTAAATAAGGGTTGTAGTCTTCATATAGGCTACACAATCATTTCAGTGACCAGGTTGTAAACACAGAACCCAGCAAACACAAAAAGGTTTTTTTAGCTTTAGCGTTTGGTTCCAGACAGTATAGTTATTTGGTAACACTTTATAAGAAGGTTCCATTTGTTAACATTAGTTAACAACATTAGTTAACATGAACTAACAATGAACAACACTTTTACAGCATTTATTACTCTTAGTTAATGTTAATTTCAACATATACTAATACATAGCATATACTAATACATTATTAAATTCAAAAGCTGTGTTTGTTAACATCAGTTAATGCACTATGAACTAACATGAACTAAAAATGAACAATTGTATTTTTATTATTTAACATTAAAAAAGATTAATAAATGCTGTAAACAATACATTGTTAATTGTTTGTTCATGATACGATCCCTAATGCATTAACTAATGTTAATTAATGCAACCTTATCGTAAAGTGTAATCGGTTATTTTAGGGAACCAATTTCTAACATTTTAGGAACGTTCGTTTTAGGTTTTATTTTTTAATAGCCAAAGACTAACGTTCCCAGAACGTTCTGGGAACCAGAACAAGGGCTGAACTCAAGGACTTCAATGAGATACAACCCTGATCCTTTTGGGTTGTCGTGGTTAAAATAAATGTGCTCTTGAAAACGAGTAGACGAGTATGAAATGTAGTTGGAACTTAAAAAATATGTTTTTAATCATTTATTTATAAACAGTAAAAACTTATAATTATACAATCATTTATAATTCTAGTAGCCTATACTTTTGTATGATGCTTGAACCTATCAAAGCTCCATTCTGCCATTGCTTTTTGCATACTCCTCCTTTGTTAAACAGCACACTGCAATCACAATGTTCTAGCATACTTCTTTCATAAAACAACTTTCCTCTGAAATTATATAGAAGAAAGTGAACTCTGCTCTTAATACATAATTAAGTACATATGTCAATAGTCGGTAATAGCTATATTAGAGCTTTGCAATATGCTGTGTTGTCACCAGAGGAGGCAGAATACAAGCAAAGATTTGTGCTTCAAGACTCTTTGGATTTTACTGGCAAATGAGCTAGAGTAAATAACAATGGGGTGCAGGTCAAAGTTGCAAAACGCCTGGTATGATGGTCAAAAGCTGCATTACTGCTTCTTGAGAAATGTTTTATTAATACTGATTAATATTTTGTTCTATACATCAGTCCCTCTTATTCACATTTCTGTTAACACTTCATGATGAAGTACCCATTTAAAAGTGGAAATCAATTTGGGTGAAATCACTGTTAATAAAGTATCATTTTGTGCTAGAAAACATTCAATGTCTTGAGGATTTCTTTATATTGCAGTGTGGAAGTTCACAATTGCAGGCAACATACTGTATGTGGTGATTTCACCTGCAAAATCTGCACCATTGTCAAGTTTGGCAGCTAGACTGTTTAAAAGCTTTATTTTGCTATTGCTTTTCATCCAACTCCCCTGTTTTCTTTTCACAGCACTAATGCTCAGTGTCAGTGTTAGTTTACATAGTCTTGAGCACAAGGCCATTTCAATGCAGGGCAAGGTTAACAAAATATTATGTAAGGGGGAAAACAGTTAGCTACACTATATCAGCTACTTTTATTACACTTTTACTCTGACATAAAAAATACTGTAATTGCATGTGAACGTCTACATACCATTCAAATTATGTTCAAGGAGCTGTTTCAGTGCTGACACAATTTTCCCAACAAATGCTCTTGTAATTTAGCTATTGTTATTTACAGTTACTCTTTCATCAGTGCTGGGTTGATTACTTCTGAATTGTAATCCAGTACAGATTACAAATTACATGATTAAAGAATGTGTGTAATCTCTTAGATTACATGTTTTAAGTAATCTAATTTGATTACTTTTGGATAACTTCTAACCTTACTCTTGTTTATTTCATGTCACCTGCATTTGAGTTGGATAATCTTTTGACATCCCGTTGCTTAAATGCATAAAAAATCTCCAATTTGAACTTCAGTGGCCTTATTACAGGGACAATCCCCCTGGAGCAACCTAGAGTTAAGTACCTTGCTCAAGGATACAATGGTGGTGGCTGTGGGGATTGAACCAACAACCTTCTGCTTACCAGTTCAGTGCTTTAGTCCACTATGCCACCACCACTACAAGTTAAGCTCAAGCGACAGCATTTGTGTCGTAATGCTGATTACCACAAATCAGTTTAACTTGCCCCTCTTTTTCTTTAAAAAAAGTAAAAATCTGGGCAATAGTGGGCAGTTACAATGGAAGTGAATGGGGCCAATCTGTAAATGCTGAAATACTCACTGTTTTAAAAGTATAGCCACAAGATGCGTGTTAACATGATTTTAGTGTCGCATACTAACCTTTACATTTCACATTTCTGCCTTTAAATCCTCCTACTACTGGCCCCATTGACTTCCATTGTAAGTGCCTCATTGTAACCTCCATTTTTTTTTTTTTTTAAATAAAAGGTCTTAAAAATAATTATTTTTGTGGTAATCAACATTATGCCACAAATGCTGTTGATTGGGCTTACCTTGTAAAAAACCCAGGAATATTTCTTTAAGGGTGATATAAATACACACACACGTTAGTGCAGCTATCATTATGAGGACTCTCCATAGACATAATTATTTTTATACTGTACAAACTATAGATTCTATCCCCTAACCCTAACCCTAACCCTAAACCTAACCCTCACGAAAAACGTTCTGCATTTTTACATTTTCAATAAAACATCGTTTAGTATGTTTTTAAGCTATTTGAATTATGGGGACACTAGAAATGTCCTTATAAACCACATTTATAGCATAATACCCTTGTAATTACCAGTTTATAACCTAAAAAAAAAGTCCTCGTAAACCACTTAAACCTGCCCACACATACACACGCACACACACACACACACACACACACACATTAAACTGATATGTATTGTCCAAGCTGGTGTGAATAATTCTTATTTAACAGGTTCGAAATATTTTTGCCCAGACTTCCAGAATAATTAGCAAGGTCACTAGATATGATGTAGACTTAGTATTTCACAGCTATACATCAGCAGTGTTGCACAATTATTTGTCATTCGTCATTATTGCTTGTGTAAAACGACTGCTGCAACTCTAACCATTGTCCTTCAGATCATTAACGTATATAGATAGGCACTATTGTTATGTTAAACGCATGTGTTTACCCTGACTCGTGTCATATCAGATTGCGTCAGAGGTGAGTGATAAACTGTTAGAGAGTGCAGGTTGTTTTGGTTCCCCTACCCTCCCCAAGCACAACCGGTCCCGTACGCAAAGCGTCCACTTGGTTTTCTTACGGACTCCCACAAGCTGGTGAACTTTATATTTAGCACCGATCGAGTTTCCAGATGCCCATTCAATGCCAGCAGGCGTAAAGCAACACAACTCTACGAATCTCTTCGCTCTACTTTAGGCAACACAACTCATAAAACAAGCGACTCGCTGGCACGGGAGAGAGAGAGAGAGAGAGAGAGAGAGAGAGAGAGAGAGAGAGAGAGAGAGAGAGAGAGAGCAAGTGTGGAAACCCTGTCAAATTCCGATTAAGAGGTGAGTCAAGGTTATTTCATATTGTTTAAGTGAACGCAAACCAGGTGGACAGAAAAACATGCTGCAAAACCGATTCAATACACAAAAACACAACCTACAGAACGATATGTAAACAGCAAAAGCTGTGAATGTCATCGGTTAATACTCTTAAACCTACTTTTTTTTTCTTTTTTTACTGTAAATCTGAGGGTAGGTTTATGTACACAGTACAGGAGATCGTTATATTATTAAACAATAGCTATAATAAGTTTCTGCCTTGATGTCTGTTCTCTTTCGCCCTATGAAAACAAGGTGACACTATTCTTGGCAAGAAACGGTCTGAGGGGGCATGAGGACATCACCTGTTACTTTTTCCATCCTTATAATTGATTTATACAGAATAATGATTCTTAAAAGCGTCGATACAACCCTTCAAGGTAAGCAGCATGATCAAATGCTAATTCATAATTGACTCTTTAAGGAGTATTACTATTCTATTAATCAACTTGGATAAATGTACAAACTGTTGGACTCCCATATAATCAAGGTATACCTCCTTTATATTGAGTCTAAACGCTCCAAGTTTGATGTCCTTCAGAGGGCGCAGTGGGCAAATATATTCCTCAGAGTGCTTCCTTATTTCTCAAACGAGAAAGATACATTTGATAATGTAGTACTAAATATACTACATTATTAGCACCACATTAAATGAACTACATACTTGGAATGGCATGGTAGACCTCAAATATTAATTATTTGAGTTTTATTAAATGTAATTAAATGTTAAAGGAATATTCTGGGTTCAATACAAGTTAAGCTCAATCTTCAGCATTTGTGGCAAAATGCTGATTGTGACAACTTCATTTTGACTCGTCCCACCTTTTCTTAAAAAGTGAAAAGAAAAAAAATCACGATGACAGTGAGACACTTAGGCCTACAATGGAAATGAATGGGGCCGATCTGAAAATGTTAAAATACTCACTGTTTCAAAAGTATAGCCACAAGACGTAAACAATATGCATGTTGACATTATTTTAGTGTGATAAAATTGCTTACTAACCTTTACTGTTTAAAGTTATATCCAAGTTTAGACCTTCGCTGCCATTTTGGCCTGATGCCGTAAACCCTTAAATGAAAACAACGGTTTAAACAACTTAGCTCAAATAATACACAAGTATTAACAGAAGAATAAATGCAAGTACATTTATAAAATCATAAGCTTCACATTTCTGCCTTTAAACCCCCCAAAACTGGCCCCATTCACTTCCATTGTAAGAGGCTCACTGACTACGTTTACATGGACACCAGAAAGCGGTTTATTGCGAGAAAGCTGCGTTCCAGTTTAAATGCACTGTATAAGCGGCATGCTCTTTACTACTGTATACATGCAGCTCGCTCAGTAAGCAGCTTTCTCCACAGCAACGTAATTTGCCCGCGACGCTTGTGTAAATAACAAACATGGTATCCGAGGAAGACTTCACTGTTTTATTCTATGTTGCTTCGCTTTATTTCCAGATATTCCAGAGTAGATGTTCCTTACCTTTCGAGCGCGACCTGCAGCAGAATTTTTCTTCAATAGTGAGGTATCCCTTTACGTAAAACTCAGAGATTCCCTAAATGTACATAATGGCAAACATGAGGGACCGTCAATATTTTACAGTGGTGTTTATAAATGGGTATAGTTTATAGTGTATGTGCTTTTCCCACTGAACTCCCAGAAATGTTTTGTTGACTTGTTGTTGGGCTCCATCCTATGACGTTTTTTATTTGTTCTGTTCCACGCACATGCGCACTCGATTTTAGAACAGCGCTTATGTGTTTACAAGGCCACATAAGCAGCTTTCTCTGGGAGAAACCAAAGTGTGTTAAACCGCTTTCTCTTAATCCCTTAAACGGAGTAAGGAAATCAGCATTCTCGTTTACATGACGTTTCAGAATGCCGCTTTCTGCAAAAACCCTGGAATAATTAACATTATGCCACAAATGCTGTCGATTGAGCTTAACTTGTATTTAACCTGGAATATTCCTTTAAGACTTTTTTTTTTTACATTGCCTCTTCTGCACTTAAATGGATGGACTAATGCCCACATGGTCATTACGAGATGACACAGGCCTGCCAAATCTAAATAAAACACACAATCTTAAAGGAATATTCCGGGTTCACTACCAGTTAATCTCAATCAACAGCATTTGTGGCATAATGTTAATTACCACAAAAGTTAATTTTGACTTGCTCCTCGTTTTCTCTAAAAAACAAAAAGAAAAAAGAAGCAGAAATCGAGGTTACAGTGAGGCACTTACAATGGAGGTGAATGGGGCCAGTTTTGGAGGGTTTAAAGGCAGAAATGTGAAGCTTAAATTTTATAAAAGGACTTACATGAATTCCTTTGTTAAAACTACTTTTATTATTTGAGCTGTAAAGTTGTTTAAATAGTAATTTTTACAGACAGTTTTAGGGTTTGTTGACATTGCAACAAAGTTGTAAAATTGGATATAACTTTACACAGAAAAAGTTAGTAAGTGATTTAATCACACTAAAATCATGTTAACACATTATTTACGTCTATACTTTTGAAACAGTAAGTATTTTAATGTTCATGGATTGGCCCCATTCACTTCCAATGTAAGTGCCTCATTGGAACCCAGATTATTGCTTTTTTTGATCCCCTTTTCTCCCCAATTTTGTAATGCCCAATTCCCACAACTTACTAGGTTCTCGTGGTGGCGCGGTTACTCACCTCAATTCAGGTGGCAGAGGACAAGTCTCAGCCTCTGCTTCTGAGACAGTCAGTCTGTGCATTTTATCATGTGGCTCGCTGTGCATGACACCACAGAGACTCACAGCATGTGGAGACTCATGCTACTCTCCACGATCCACACACAATTTACCACGCACCCCACTGAGAGCAAGAACCATTAATCATGACCTCGAGGAGGTTACCCCATGTGACTCTACCCTCCCTAGCAACCAGGCCAATTTGGTTGCTTAGGAGACCTGGCTGGAGTCACTCAGCACGTCCTGGATTTGAACTCGTGACTCCAGGGGTGGTAGTCAGCGGCAATACTCGCTGAGCTACCCAGGCCCCCTGTTTTTTTTTTTTTTTTTTTTTTTTTTTTTTTTTAAAGAGAAGAAGGGGCAAGTCAAAATACATTTTTGTGGAAATCAATATTATGCCACAAATAATATAATAAGAGAATAAAAGATAATAATACATTTGCATATTCTACCCTTACGTTCTATGTGTTCCTCTCATTTGCATTTCAGCAAATGTTTATATTTCAATACATTCTAAAGAAACCCACCTTTGATATCATAAATAATGTTTATGAAAGCATTATTCGTGTACTGGCCTGTTTGTGCAAAACACAAGAACATTAGCGTTCCGTTATTGTTTGTCTGTGCATGCCTTGGACTTGGATTTTCTCTCGACTGTACCATAAAGTTATACAAGGAAGGTGTGTATGTTATATAGTATTATAGTTTCCACAATGTATTTTCATCTGGTTTTAGTCTTTTTAACATCCATGAAATCCATATTGTACTATTTCCATCACACCAAGTCAAAGATTTAATTTACTGAGGTAACTAGGCGTTGGTATACTTGTGTTTGCGTCCGTACTTACCCCGATAAACTTTTGCCTGTCTCATTGGAAACTGTACTATGATTTAAACTTAGGGAAAGTACATAAACTTAAAGTGTGTTTACAAAATAATTTAATGAGGTGCATTATTTAAAGATTAAGCTATGATATCATCACCAAGTCCTGTTAGTAGGACTTTAAACGGTGGACAAATGGATTCAGGATTGTGTCTAGAAAGGATCCCTCTCTCGTCAATCTCACGAGATTCTTACACGCCGTTAATTTTAAGTCACACAGTAACGAGGAGCACTCGTAAAAGATTATTTTAAATCATCTGTTTTGATGAACAGTCAGTTCACATTTGGTAAGTTAAGTTCTACATCTGCTACTTTCGGTCATGAGATCTTGTTGGTCACTGAAAAAGTACATCAGTTAGCTCACTTGTTGTAAATTGGATTGGGTGGTCAAGTGGGAACAAATTTGCTCCTTGTTTAAGAAGCCATTGGTTCTAATCCCCTCAGATGCAACTATATATTTTACTAAACAAGATTACATCTGCACTTCAGTGGACGTACTGTATATCTTGAGTGGGGACACATTTGTTTGCATTTTTCTTTGCGATTCGACTGGAAAGGAGCTGCAGAACACAAACAAAATCTCCACAAGATTTGTTTTACATTTTTCAGTTCTAAAAGAGATAAACATCTTTAAAAAGCAAACTTTTTTTTTTTCAACACAAACACTTTTTAATTCATGAATTACTTTTAATGTAAATTAAGTCACAATAACAGAATCTAAGATTTAAAGTAAAATGTGCCTTAACATGAACTCAAAATATTACTGTATCCAAGAAACATGGGATGCTACATGAGATTTCAAGAAGACAACAGGATTTCTTATTAATAATAATAATAATAATAATAATAATAATAAGGCAGAGGCTATTTGCACTGTGTAAATAGCAACACCTTTGCACTAAGAGCAAATAGTGTTAGAAAGATACTATTTGCACCCCTAATTAAATCCTTACAGGGCATAACTGCAGTGTTTATTTAGAGTCCCACAGACACCATACACCAACCTATCACTGCGAGGAAATCAACCTTTACATTCATTTTCTTTATTATTATAAGTAGTATTAAGAGTGGAAACAGGAAACAGGATGGGGAAAGTGGGTCAAAAGGAAGATTAGAACCCAGACCTGCATAGAAAAAGCACATTCACACTGTCTTATCATGCTATTGTACAGACACTCATGGAACAGTTTGTCTATCATTTCTTTGTTTCCATCAGACTATTTCAGTGCAAATAGCCGCACTATGTGATAGGTAATTACCTAGTGCAAATAGTCACTCTATGATAATGATAATAATTATGTTATATTATTTATATTATTTATGTTTCTAATGCTTTCCATCATTAATACACTGAGATGCGAGCAAAAAAGCACAGGCGAAAGTATCGTAACAAAATGCGCATGCGCAAGAAGTGACGAAAGCGGGATACCTTCTAGACACGACCCGGATTCAGGGATAAACAAAAGTAAACAGTGGACCGTTTTCCAACCGGTATTACTAGCATGCTAGCTAACGAGCTCCCATCGTTCTTCCCAAATGCCTGAATTCAGCTGACCGGCTAACGCCTATAAATATCACTATGGTGGTTTGTTTACCTAAGTTTGATGTCACTGTTACGCACATTTTCTGCGTATGTTAAGTTGGCTATCGGCCCGAAATAGTTCAACAGTAATACATAACTAGAAATAGTGGCTACATTTAAAAAACTGGCGGCGAAAAAAACTTTATTGTAAGCTTGCCGGCTAAATTGGGGGGTGCTGATGTGTTCCTGCGAGAAAGTGGATTTTAACATCACCCCCCGCACCGTCGCCCGTCTGGTGTTTGAGGCCGAACACGGAAAACACAATGGGGGCAATTCGTCCAATGGGAGGTAGGAATTATGATTACTATTAAATTAGACGTCATTGTTAGATTCTTATTTTTGACTGTTTTATTTCTGTTTAGTGTCTCGGTTCTAACTTATATCTATAATATAGGCTACTAAATTTCATTATCCGTACCTTTGAGTCTGGTGTCCTTCATTCAGTTCATGCCTTGAGAAAGTACAATTCTTTGTCTTCATATACACTGGCGGCCAAAAGTTTGGAATAATGTACAGATTTTGAATTTATGGAAAGAAATTGGTATTTTTATTCACCAAAGTGGCATTCAGCTGATTACAATGTATAGTCAGAACATTAATAATGTGAAAAATTACTATTACAATTTGAAAAAAAATGTTCAGAACTTCTTAAACTACTTCAAAGAGTTCTCATCAAAAATCCTCCATGTGCAGCAATGACAGCTTTGCAGATCCTTCTAGCTGTCAGTTTGTCCAGATACTCAGGTGACATTTCACCCCACACTTCCTGTAGCACTTGCCATAGATGTGGCTGTCTTGTCGGGCACTTCTCATGCACCTTACAGTCTAGCTGATCCAACAAAATCTCAATGGGTTTAAGATCCATAACACTCTTTTCCAATTATCTGCTGTCCAATGTCTGTGTTTCTTTGCCAACTTTAACCTTTTCTTTTCGTTTTTCTGTTTCAAAAGTGGCTTTTTCTCTGCAATTCTTCCCATAAGGCCTGCACCCCTGAGTCTTCTCTTTACTGTTGTACATGAAACTGGTGTTGAGCGGGTAGAATTCAATGAAGCTGTCAGCGGAGGACATGCGAGGTGTCTATTTCTCAAACTAGAGACTCTGATGTACTTATCCTTTTGTTTAGTTGTACATCTTGCCTTCCACATCTCTTTCTGTCCTTGTTAGAGCCAGTTGTCCTTTGTCTTTGAAGACTGTAGTGACACTTTTGTATGAAATCTTCAGTTTTTTTGGCAATTTCAAGCTTGTATAGCCTTCATTCCTCAAAACAATTATTGAATGATGAGTTTCTAGAGAAAGCTGTTTCTTTTCAGCCATTTTTGACCTAATATTGACCTTAAGACATGCCAGTCAATTGCATACTGTGGCAACTCAAAAACAAATACAAAGACAATGTTAAGCTTCATTTAATGAACCAAATAGCTTTCAGCAGTGTTTGATATAATGGCAAGTGATTTTCTAGTACCAAATTAGCAATTTAGCATGATTACTGGAGTGATAGCTGCTGGAAATGGGGCCTGTCTAGATTTGATCAAAAATGACTTTTTTCAAATAGTGATGGTGCTGTTTTATACATCAGTAATGTCCTGACTATACTTTGTGATCAGTTGAATGCCACTTTGGTGAAATAAAGTACCAATTTCCTTCCGAAACAGCAAAATCTGTACATTATTCCAAACTTTTGGCCGCAGGTGTAATCCTTGAGTTGACAGAGTCAATCTTCATATGTGACCTGAGTAAGTAAAATCATTGTTTATATTGCACTGTGGTTTGTTTCATAGGGTAAGAGGCCAGTCTTTTAATAGCTTTAGATTGATTTGTTCAAACAAAACCTAGATATGATTTAGCTTGTTCAAACAGTAAAGCAAATAAAGAGGCTGAACTTGCCTCTGCCTTTGATAAATGACTGCAAGTCCTGTTCTGAAGCCTAGTGATGAAACTGTGACATGTAAAAAATTTTCAGAGGAATGAGTATTAATCTGCCAATAATCAGAAGATTCTGCATAATTCTCAAATGGTTTGAAAGGCCGAGCTGATTTGATTTGGTTATCGTTTTTATTGATTATTAGTTTTAAAGTAAACCATGCTTAAAACTTTTGTGATTTGTTTGATTCTTGTGGTAGTTTAAATGATTATTCCAGGTTCAATACAAGTTAATCTCAATCAACACATTTGTGACAATGTTGATTAAGGCTGCACAATTAATCTAATTTTAATCGTGATCACGATTTCTGCCTCTCACGGTTAATTAAGCATAATTGTCTGCGATATTAGTGAGCAAACAGAAGGTGTCAGCCAGGTAAAGTTGCAAATTGTTGTTCATTTTCATTATAGGCTGTGTCTATGGATGATAGACCAAATCACATGCACATGCAGGCAGAAATGTGAAGCTTATAATTTTATAAAAGCACTTACATTAATTCTTCTGTTAAAACTTATGTATTATTTGACCTGTAAAGCTGTTTAAATAATCACTTTTACAGTCATTTTAGGGTTTGTTGACATCGTTTGTGTACACTCCATGACAACGAAGATGCAAAATTGGCAATACATTTACACAGAAAAGGTTAGTAAGCAGTTTTATCTCACTAAAATCATGTTTACACGCATATTGTTTATGTCTTGTGGCTTTACTTTTGAAACAGTGAGTTTTTTTTAAATATTTATGGATTGGCCCCATTCACTTCTAATGGGGCAACAGTGCAGTTTCAATGAAAGTCAATGGGAATAATCCGTAAACGTTTAAATACTCACCATTAGAAATGTATAGCCACAAGATGTAAACAATATGCATGTTAACATGATTTTAGTGTCGCTTACTATCCTTTTCTGTTTAACGTTTTAGCCAATTTTACAACTTCTTTGCTATGATGATGTAATGTCAACAAACACTAAAACGACTGTAAAAATGACAATTTAAACAACTTTACAGCTAAAATAATACATGAATTTTAACAGAAGAATTAATGTAAGTGCTTTTATAAAATTATAATTTTCACATTTCTGCCTTTAAACCCTCCAAAAATTGGCCCCATTCACTTCCATTGTAAGTACCTCACTGTAACTTTGATTTTTCTTTTCTTTTTTTTTTTTAAAAAATAATTAATTTTTGTGGTAATCAATATTATGCCACAAATGCTGTGGATTGAGCTTAACTTGTATTGAACCCGGAATATTCCATTAATGTCATTGAGGTCAAGAAGGCATCTTTATTTGGAAAGAAAGTGAACAATAAAGAGAGCACACATTGCATTGCTCTTGTATTGTTGTGATTAACTACAATTCCATCCAAGGATTTTTTGTGAAAACAGAAAATAAATCTGATGGAAGATAGAATTTCACAAGTGTCGACGTAATATTTTCCGTTTAACTCTAGCGCATAAACTCTATGTCAATACTTCAAATGTCATGAAAAACTGGTTTGGAAACACTTTTTGTCGAGAAAATTGGAATTCACATGACAGAATTTACCCCAATCGTTAGCCTGTGTTAATCATGACTACAAGGTATACGTCCTTGAAAGCCAATTTATTGTACGTGATTATGGATTGATCTTAACGGCATATAGATCCGATGCTGCAAACATGACACTTCCAGGAGTGCAAACACAAATATCTCATATCATGCACATCGACAAGTGCACGGAGAACAAATGAATGGTCAATCTTTGCGATTAATGTAATCGCGGTAGTCATCCGTTTATTTAAGTTGCTTTTCCACACCATTCAAAATAATAGATGGCAGTCATGGAATTAGTCCACAATACAAACATATAATTTCTGTGCACAAAGATGTTTTAAATTAAAAATAAATACACAATATTAGGATAAAAGCATCAGTGTGCTTTGTGGAACACCAACATAGCCGATTCTATTAAATTATTGTTTAGCTTTTGAAAAAATACCGGCAAAATTACCTCTATTAAATTAAAAAATTAGCCTACCAAATGAATAAAGCATTAAATAAAATAATTAATTACCAAACGAAAAAAATAATATTGTTAGGCCTATATACTTGCCTTTTCTTTACACAAACTTAAATTACCCTGTTCTGTAGATGAAAAAAGTTGGCTGAATGACATTCTTAGAATGTTCTACACTTTTCAAGACTATAAACGATCAGAACTATTTGTCCAATGCTGAGTTCACTTTCAGAAAACTAGCTTTTGAACATTTTAATATTTTAAATGTATCCCTCTTTACCTCGGATCGCATTTGCTGAGCTTCTTCAGAAAATGTAAATTGCATTATGATGCTAAAATTAATTTTAGATGACAATCGAGTTCAGTTTGTTGTTAAATATTGATTTTCAGCTTAATTGTGATCTTCATTTGAACGGTCCTGATGTAGATTCTTAAAATCCCAAGATCGCACTTGTATTCAATGCCCAACCCTCTACAATGCGCTTTAATCACTCGCATATGTGTCTAAAATGTCTGTGATTAGCCACTGGCTGGTCATTTTTCAGATTTCTCTCACCATTGTAGAGTAGTGGCACAGTTTAACATCGAGATCTTTACACTGCATGTTAAAAGTAAAAGTTTTATTTGACTCGCACCGTGTAATGCGTGTCCAAAGATGAGAAACATGCATTCCATTTGTCATTGAATAATGTACATTTTAATATCCATCCGTTCTTTACAGGCAGTTGTTGATCAAAAACAACAAAAGATACATTTAATTCTAATCACGCATCAGCACGGATGCTGTAACACTATTCGACCAAAACACTGTCAAAGTCCCTGCCGCTGGTCTTAAAGAGACAGTACCATTTTATGTATCTACATATCAATGTAAATATTTGTAAATAGTAAAAATGATGCATGTAAACAACAAACGTGTGTGTGTGTGTGTGTGTGTGTGTATATATATATATATATATATATATATATATATATATATATATATATATATATATATAATACTGTATATGCAGTTTCAAGGCATCATATATTTTTTATGTAAAAAATGGACTTTGCATATTTTGAAAAAGCTAAAATGTGATTAAAATGTCAAAGAACTAATGATAAAATAAAATTTGTAAAATTAATATTTCCGTAATTTACCAAGATAGAATGCCCCCTGTATAATTAATAACAGTATTAGCTGAAAGAAAATTCCTTTCAAACTGTGAGCAAAATGGACATTATAACTGAAATTTACCCATTGGATTGGAATTGAAAACTTGTAAATTGGAATCAAATCATGAGAATATGATATATCGAATCATGAGGTGGTTGCCGATTCCCAGCCCTACTGTCAAATATGACCTAGCTTTCTTGACACAGCTTGTTTGTTTTGGAGACTTTGCATTAGGCAGGCAAAAATCCTTGCATAAATCTCAACTGTACATTTCATTGTTATCTTTCCTATTGGACTTAGCAGTATAATCTCTAACTTCGTTTTAGATTCGCCTCTTGTTTGCATAGTGCCTGCAACCTTCGTGATAGCAGCCCATATCCTCACACATTAGGCTACCACACTCCAGATAAGTTTAGGAAACGTGTCAATTGCAACCTTTCGCCCAAACCGTTACTTTATCAAGGAGTAGGCCTACTCTCCTAGCACTGTCCAGCATAAATCCTTTTTTTTTTACCAGCTTTTATTGACACATTGCATGCTTATCAAGCGGTTCTACTGCGCCCATCCATTAATAGGAACTTGTGTATTAAACTGTAAACATTGCTGTGTATGCATGTTTTTTGTGAGATCTGTCTTTTTATACCACTGTATCTGTCAATCATGTTCTCTATTTGAGGAGTTATACCATAAGAATATGGGAGGATATTGTCCAACAAAACCATTGACAAATAGCAAACTCTTTTGATTCCTTAATAAAACATTTACATACAATTTCAAGAAACTATCTTGAGGATACTCCGCTATGACAATTTTTAAGTAATATATACAATATAGATTATTATTTAGATACATACATTATTGTGGTGATGAGGGCGTGGCAGAGCGACGTTTGTGGAGCGCGAGGCCGGGAG
This sequence comes from Myxocyprinus asiaticus, assembly GCF_019703515.2. Classification (NCBI taxonomy): domain Eukaryota; kingdom Metazoa; phylum Chordata; class Actinopteri; order Cypriniformes; family Catostomidae; genus Myxocyprinus; species Myxocyprinus asiaticus. The sequence continues at coordinate 9,966,844 of NC_059359.1, forward strand.
AGGAAGAACGGTAAGGATTGACAACTGTGGGAAATTATCTCTAACAGCTGTTCTGTGTTAGAGTGATTGCTAGAGAGGGATAAGAGGGCCATCCAGACCGCCGGAAGGGAGAGAGAGCGCGCAACACATGAACCTGACTGTGTATGTGATCAGCAGTGCTGAAAAGCCATTAGTTCGTTTATACTGAAAAGCATAGAAAATAAAGGACTTGCGTTGGATTGTGTATCCGGCTACCGCTTCCTCCATCCTAAAAGAGCTAGAGACTTATCACAGTGGTGCAGAAACCCAGGAATTAAGAGGAAGAAAACGCTGTCGAGTCCTCGCTGTTGGCCAAAGTATTCAAGACCCTCACCAGCATCCACCAAGCGAAATGTCAGTCTCTGCTTGAGCTGCGTCTGGAACAGGAGCAGCGGTTCCAGGCATCTTCCAGGCTCAAGCAGAGGACTGGCAGGTGCTACGGAGCTTGGTACACCAGGAGGGGTCTTCAGCCGCGACTTCGGACCCACTTATGGCTGTACCACATGTCACACTGATGAAGAATTGACCTCAAGATGATCCGGAGGCATTCCTTGAGCTCTTTGAGCGGACGGCTGGAGCATGGAACTGGCCCAGCACTGCTGATCACATGCACAGTCAGGTTCATGTGTTGCTTTCTCTCTCCCCTCGGCAGTCTGGACGGCCCTCTTATCCCTCTCCAGCTCTCACTGTAACACAGAACAGCTGTTAGAGAATTTCCCACAGGTGTCAATCTTTACCCTTCTTCCTCTCCCAGCCTTGCTCTCCACAGACATCGCTCGGCTACGCCCCCATTACCACAATTATACTGAATATATAATTCAAAATGAATAATCCAAATAAACAAAAAGTGCATTAAAAGTCAAATTGTAGCACTAATCTTGTCATTACTATTTTTAAGTGTTTAGTGATTAGTATGTGCATCCCTAAAATATTTTAAAATAACACTAACCTGCAAAGCTATTTTTTGTTAAAAACAAAGTAGTCCAGATAAAATATTTTATTCCAGTTTATGGCCTAAAGAAGTTCAACATAAATATAGTTTCTTCCCTCTTTAGCAACGTGACCTTATCATACCTGATGCACAAATCGCCATGATGAGGCAGTTGCAAAACTGCAGTGTGAGCTGTGCTTGTGACAGTGAAAGAAGAGACTCTTTTAAAGGAAGCCTTTAATAGCATCAGAGAACCCAGAAGAAGATGGATTTGGCATCAAGCAATGTTGGATGTAAGCAAATTCAACTTCTCGTGTGCTTTTCCTGGAGAAAATTTACTGAACAAAAGATGGCAACACTCTTTTTTGCATATTAGAATTTAGTGATGGCCCCACCCCATTTTTTTATTTCCTGCTGCAGGAATTTACACTGCAGATACGCTGTACAGCTGTGAAGGAACCTGAACTGCTGACTTTTGACTACAGGACGGCGGGTTGTAGTGGATCCAAACCTTTCCATGCACAAATGAATATTTATTTTGGAATGTAGTGGAATTTCCAGACCAGATCTAGAAGACTTAAATGAAACAAAAATGGGAAATACCTAGTTCTTCGCAATGAATTATTGCACATGATAAAACAGCTTCCTGGGCTTCTTCAACTAAACTTTAAACTATCCAGATGTAAAAACTAATGGCAAAAAGTTTTAAGTGCTGATGATGTCTGTGACACCATCTCTTGACATCACCATGGCCGAGCCCATTCCCATTCCAACTGTGAACATTCTTCCTCCATCTTCCGATACGGAGTCGTTGTCCTGCTCCCCAAGCCCACGGCTACACCGGTACCACTCACGCAGACGAAATCGGGAGAGGAGGAGAGGCATGGTGCAGCAAGAAAACGGATTAGAGAACCATTGGAATAAAGGGAAAGAGACGAGAGATAGAAGTCAAAGTCCATCACCTCCAGTGGTCTCCAATGTAGAAAAGGAAGTGCAGGGCAGTCCCTCCGTGCTTCTCTTACCCCAGTCCCGTTCGTGGTCACGAAGCTCCTCGCTAAGCAGGCGCTCTCGCTGGTCTTTCCGTAGCCTTCTCAACAAGGATTCGGACTGTGAAGGCAGCAGGTCAGTGTGTGCTGGCTCGCTTGCCTCTGTTTGGCCATCCAGCATCATTTCCTTACCATTTTTTAAAAGTACTCTAGACATTCAGAGGAAAATCAGATCGATACGCACTCATATACACTAGTGAGAACAGAAGGAGCTAATGGGGAAGACAATAAGAAATTGATCTGGATAGGGAGGAAGTGTTATTGGTAGGAAGACTCATGCTGATTAACATTATCATTAGTTTAGATGTGAGACAATTTAGATTTGTGTCAGTTTAAGATTTCTATTTTTTAGTAAAAAAAATAGAAATAAAATGTATATATATATATATGTTTATATATACACAATAACTAATTCATAATTATAATTGTCATATATACAGGGTTGGGGAGTAATGTAATACATGTAACGGGATTACGTATTTAAAATACAAAATATTAATAACTGTATTTCACTACAGTTACAATTTAAATCATTGGTAATTAGAATACAGTTACATTCAAAAAGTATTTTGATCACTGAAGAGATTACTTTGCATTTTATTGTAATTTGTTTCATTTAATATTTAGTCCTTTCAGATGGAAAACATTTATACATATAAATGATGTGATCCAAAGTGCATTTGAACAGCGGTGAAACACTTTCTTATGATGCGTTACATTTATACGAGCAGACTGAGAAGTAAATTTGGAGCAGAAGAAATAGAAATAAACCTTGTGTAAATTGTCAATTTATTATTAGAGCAAAAACCATATTCTTGATGATAATTTTTGTATTGTTTTCCTGTAAAAATATCTAAAAATCCTTAAAATAAGATCAATTTGATTTATCTTGTTTTAGAAACAACACTGCATAAGATATTTGGGTTTTTCAGAGAATGTATTTTTAACATGTGTATTTTGTCTTACTGTACTGGCAGAGTTTTTATAGACAAAACAAGTGAAAAAATCTACCAGTGTAATCCAAAGTATTTAGAATACGTTACTGACCTTGAGTAATCTAACGAAATATGTTACAAATTACGTTTTACAGAATGTATTCTGTAATCTGTAGTGGAATACATTTCAAAAGTGTGTGTGTGTGTGTGTGTATATATATATATATATATATATATATATATATATATATATATATATATATATATATATATATATTATACCGATCAGCCACAACATTAAAACCACCTGCATAATATTGTGTAGGTCCCCCTCGTGTCACCAAAACAGCGCCAACCAGCATCTCAGAATAGCATTCCACAAAATTGGACTCAAGATGGCGCCGAGTATGGCTGCTGCGTTGCGAGCTCCGACACAACTTAGCAATGGTTTGTTTGTTTTGTTTACAATTCTTATGTTTCTTGTCTTGGATGTTGCCTGCCTTATTGTCTACGACAGACAAACACTTTTGGACATTGGCTCAGCGATCTCACACCGTAAACCGGACTTCACATTCCTCAATGCCGACCCGCTGTTTACAAACACGCAAGCGGAGCCCTTTGTCTGGGCAGCACGGCCGCGGAAACGCAGGAGGAAAAGGGGAAACAGAGCCGGCGTTCTCATCAGAGTAAGACGCCGCGCAAATCGACCCCCGCTACCCACTATTCTACTGGCAAATGTTCAGTCTCTGGATAACAAGCTCTGCGAGCTGAAAGCGCGGATCTCTTTCCAACGAGAGACGAGGGACTGCTGCGTTATCTGCCTTACGGAAACTTGGATGTCTGCGGAGATTCCAGACTCAGCCATTGAACCCGCGGGGTTCTCCATGCTCCGAGCGGACAGAGCGAAAGACCTCTCAGGTAAAACTAGAGGAGGTGGTGTATGTTTTATGATCAACAAATCCTGGTGTGATCAGAGGAACATACATTCTATCAAGTCTTTCTGTTCTCCTGATCTGGAATTTCTTATGCTTCTGTGTCGACCATTCTGGCTACCGAGGGAATTCACAGCGGTCATTATCACTGCTGTGTACATCCCCCCACAAGCCGACACAGACCGGGCACTCAAGGAACTGTATGGGAGTATAAGTGAGCAGGAAACCGCGCACCCTGAGGCCGCGTTCATTGTGACCGGGGACTTTAATAAAGCCAGTTTAAAATCAGTCGCACCAAAATATCACCAGCACATTAGTTTCAACACACGAGGGGACCGGGTTTTGGACCATTGCTACTCTCCGTTCCGGGATGGCTACAAATCCCTCCCCCGCCCACCATTTGGAAAATCGGACCACTCTTCCATTCTGCTTCTGCCCGCTTACAGGCAGAAACTGAAACAGGAAGCACCCACCCTCAGAACGATCCAGTGCTGGTCGGACCAATCAGACTCTACGCTACAAGACTGTTTTGATCGCACGGACTGGGAGATGTTCCGGTCCGCCTCTGATGACGACATCGAGCTTTACGCTGATAGCGTAATGTGCTTCATCAGAACGTGTGTAGAGGAAGTGATTCCGACCAGAACTGTGCGAATCTATCCGAATCAGAAGCCGTGGATCAACAGCGATGTTCGCGCAGCACTTAATGTGCGGACCTCCGCTTTTAATTCCGGGAACGCGGAGGAGCATAAACAAGCCAGTTATGCCCTCCGAAAAACTATCAAAACAGCAAAACGCCAGTACAGGAGTAAGATTGAAGGACAGTTTAACACCACCAACTCTAGAAGCATGTGGCAGGGAATTAACATCATCACGGACTTTAAAGGGAATAAAAACTCCGCCATGAACACCGCTGCCTCTCTACCGGATGAGCTAAATACTTTTTATGCTCGTTTCGAGGGAAATAACACCGCCCTCGCGGAGAGAGCTCTCACGGCCGAAGCTACAGAGGTTAGTTCACTCTCCGTCTCTGTAGCGGATGTAACCCGATCATTCCGACGGGTGAATATCCGCAAAGCCGCGGGTCCAGACGGCATTCCGGGCCGCGTCATCAGAGCGTGCGCGAACCAGCTGGCTGGTGTTTTTACGGACATTTTCAACCTTTCCCTCTCTTTGTCTGTAGTCCCCACATGCTTTAAAACATCCACCATTGTGCCTGTTCCAAAACAATCGAAAATAACTTGTTTAAATGACTGGCGTCCTGTTGCTCTGACCCCCATCATCAGCAAATGTTTTGAGAGACTAATCAGAGATTACATCTGCTCTGTATTACCACTCAATCTTGACCCGCTGCAGTTTGCTTACCGTAACAACCGCTCCACTGATGATGCCATTGCATCTACAATACACACTGCTCTCTCCCACCTGGAAAAAAAGAACACTTATGTGAGAATGCTGTTTGTAGACTACAGCTCAGCATTCAACACCATAGTGCCCTCCAAGCTAGATGAGAAACTCCGGGCTCTGGGCTTAAACAGCTCGCTGTGCAGCTGGATCCTGGACTTCCTGTCAAGCAGACGCCAGGTGGTTAGAATAGGCAGCAACATCTCCTCATCACTGACCCTCAACACTGGAGCCCCGCAGGGCTGTGTTCTCAGCCCACTACTGTATTCCCTGTACACACATGACTGTGTGGCAACACATAACTCCAATGCCATCATTAAGTTTGCTGATGACACGACGGTGGTAGGTCTGATCACTGACAATGATGAAACAGCCTACAGAGAGGAGGTGCACACTCTGACACACTGGTGTCAGGAGCACAATCTCTCCCTCAACGTCAGTAAGACAAAGGAGCTTGTGGTGGACTTCAGGAGAAAAGACAGAGAACACAGTCCAATCACCATCAATGGAGCACCAGTGGAGAGAGTCAGCAGCTTCAAGTTCCTGGGTGTCCACATCACTGAGGAACTCACATGGTCCGTCCACACTGAAGTCGTTGTGAAGAAGGCTCATCAGCGCCTTTTCTTCCTGAGACGGCTGAGGAAGTTTGGAATGAACCGCCACATCCTCACACGGTTCTACACCTGCACTGTGGAGAGCATCCTGACTGGCTGCATCTCCGCCTGGTACGGCAATAGCACTGCCCACAACCGCAAAGCACTGCAAAGGGTGGTGCGAACTGCCAAACACATCATCGGAGGTGAGCTTCCCTCCCTCCAGGAAATATATACAAGGCGGTGTGTGAAAAAAGCTCGGAGGATCATCAGAGACTCCAGCCACCCGAGCCATGGGCTGTTCTCACTGCTACCATCAGGTAGGCGGTATCGCAGCATCAGGACACGCACCAGCCGACTCCATGATAGCTTCTTCCCCCAAGCAATCAGACTTCTGAACTCTTGATCTCCCACGATCAAAATACATCATCCCTGCACTTTATTACTCTTTTATCTCACACCGGACTGTCATAAATTATATTACTGTCATTATATTATGTCTCTCTTAACAACTGACTATCAACCGACAGCCTGAATGTCAATACAGTACAATACTGTACATTCTATATATATACTTTTTTCATATATATTTTAATTTTTATTGAATAATGTGTATCTATATAGTATCTATATAGTAAAAAACAAAAAAAAAACAAAAAACAAAAACAGCATATTGTATACTGTGCAATGTATGTTATTATTGTATATTGTTGAGTGTAATTGTGTATAACAGATGTTTAAATTGTGTTGTGTTAATTTGATGTTTTAAGTTGTGTAATTATGTATAACAGATGTTTAAATTGTGCTGTGTTAATTTGATGTTTTAAGTCGAGTTTAATTATGTATAACAGATGTTTAAATTGTGTTGTGTTAATTTGATGTTTATTGTAGATTGGCGTATGTCTCATCACTGTCACGACTGCTATGTTGATCGGAACTGCACCCAAGAATTTCACACACCATTGCACTTGTGTATATGGCTGTGTGACAATAAAGTGATTTGATTTGATTTGATTTGATTTTGATTTGATTTGATATCCTTCTCATCACAGTTGTACAGAGCGGTAATCTGAGTTACCAAAGACTTTGTCAGTTCGAACCAGTCTGGCCATTCTCTGTTGACCTCTCTCATCAACAAGGAATTTCCATCCACAGAACTACCGCACACTGTTTTTTGTTTTGGCACCATTCTGTGTAAATTCTAGAGACTGATGTGCCTGAAAATCCCAGGAGATCAGCAGTTATTGAAATACTCAAACCAGTCCGTCTGGCACCAACAATCATGCCACGCTCCAAATCACTGCGATCACACGATTGGCTGATTAGATAATCGCATGGATGATTGTTGGTGCCAGATGGGCTGGTTTGATTATTTCTGTAACTGCTGATCTCCTGGGATTTTCACACACAACTCGCAAGAATTTACTCAGAACTGTGCCAAAAACTGCTATTCTGAGATGCGGGTTGGCACTGTTTTGGCGGCACGAGGGGTCGTTAAAAGGTCATTAAAACTCATTTTTTAACCACTCCACAGATTTAATATTGGCAAACTATAGTTTTGGCAAGTCATTTAGGACATCTACTTTGTGCATGACACAAGTCATTCTTCCAACAACTGTTTACAGACAGATTGTTTCACTTTTAATTGATTATATCACAATTCCAGTGGGCAGAAGTTTACATACACTTTGTTAGTATTTGGTAGGATTGCCTTTAAATTGTTTAACTTGGGTCAAATGTTTTGGGTAGCCTTCCACAAGCTTCTAACAATAAGTTGCTGGAATTTTGGCCCATTCCTCCAGACAGAACTGGTGTAACTGAGTCAGGTTTTTAGGCCTCCTTGCTCGCACATGCTTTTTCAGTTCTGCCCACAAAATTTCTTTCGGATTGAGGTTAGGGCTTTGTGATGGCCACTCTAGTACCTTGACATTGTTGTCCTTAAGCCATTTTGCCACAACTTTGGAGGTATTGAGATGTTGGTTCAATATATCCACATAATTTTCCTTCCTTCCATCTATTTTGTGAAGTGCACCAGTCCATCCTGCAGCAAAGCACCCTCACAGCATGATGCTGCTACCCGCCTGCTTCACGGTTGGGATGGTGTTCTTCGGCTTGCAAGCCTCACCCTTTTTCCTCCAAACATAACAATGTTTATTATGGCCAAACAGATCCATTTTTGTTTCATTAGACTGGAGGACATTTCTACAAAAAGTAAAATCTTTGTCCCCATGTGCACTTGCAAACTGTAGTCTGGATTTTTATGGCAGTTTTGGAGCAGTGGCTTCTTCCTTGCTGAGCAGCTTTCAGGTATATCGATACAGGACTCGTTTTACAGTGGATATAGATACTTGTCTACCTGTTTGCTCCAATATCTTCACTTTGCACTTTTTGCACCAAACTACATTCATCTCTTGGAGACAGAATGCGTCTCCTTCCTGAGCAGTATGATGGCTGCATGGTCCCATGGTGTTTATTCTTGCGTACTGTTGTTTGTACAGATGAACGTGGTACCTTCGGGCATTTGGAAATTGCTCCCAAGGATGAACCAGACTTGTGGAGGTCCACAATATTTTCTGAGGTCTTGACAGATTTCTTTTGATTTTCACATGATGTCAAGCAAAGAGGCACTGAGTTTGAAGGTAGGCCTTAAAATACATCCACAGGTACACCTCCAATTCAGTACACCTCCTATCAGAAGCTAATTGTCTAAAGGCTTGACATCATTTTCATCAAGGTGCTTAGAGGTACAGTTAACTTGTATATAAACTTCTGACCCATTGTAATTGTGATATAGTCAATTAAAAGTGAAACAATCTGTCTGTAAACAATTGTTGGAAAAATTACTCGTGTCATGCACAAAGGTTGCTAATATTAAATCTGTGTAGTGGTTAAAAAATGGGTTTTAATGACTTCAACCTAAGTGTATGTAAATGTTTGACTTCAACTGTGTGTGTATGTATGTGTGTGTGTGTGTGTGTGTATATATATATATATATATATATATATAAAAACAAAAAAAAACTGATTACTGTAAATATTTATTATTATTATTATTATTATTATTATGAATTATAGTTAGTCTTTTTGTGTCTGATTTTATTTTTTCCCTGGTTTTTATGCAAGGATTTGTTCTTTTGCAATCTGGCATCATTCAATCAACACTGGGTTTATAGTGAACGCTGACAGTACCAGTTACATACATATAAACACCATGCTTTCTTGCTAGTTGTAATTACGGTGACTTTGTCCAACTAAAACAGTAGCCTAATAATTTCAGGGACTAAATTAAGCAGACAGGATCAAAACACTGTAATCAAGAGAGGGAATGTTTATCGATTCTGTCTCGTGGAATAAAAAGAAACATGATAGAATGACAGAAGAAAAAAAAGACCACAGAGGATGAGTAATTTTGCACTGGAGAAATTGAGGTGGAGCTGTATCTGAGCTGTCTGACTCTCTCACACATGACATCACTATTATCCAGTGGGAGTGTCCACCTTTTCTGGTGATGTCACTGCGGTCCAATCAGATGCCTCTGTTTGCATGCTGCAGTGAGCAATGTCAGCCAGTGAAAAGACAAGCTCAGTGAGGCAAAGGTGTTTTATGCACACCACATGAATAGCTGTGCCCTTGTCCTTCTCATCTACCAACTGACCTAGTTCCTTTTGTTTTGCCGCTCAGCCTGTGATGCATTTGGGAAACTCGCTTTGAACTGAAGCAGTGTGATCTATTTTACAAGGTTCTGGATATTGTTAAACCAGTATTTGTTTATTTATTAGTTTACTACAACCTTAAACCTTACAATAAGCCAGCGACTCTGAACACATTCCCTGCTAGTCTAAAAAAAAAAAAAATTTTTTTTATTGCTATCTCTTATTATGATTCAAACACACATGAAAGATCACAACAGTATGAATCACATGCATTTGATGAAACCTTACATAGTCATGAATAAACTGTTGTTTCTTATTTGAAAATCCACACTGCTTTTATTTATAGACAGATCTGTGTTAATCTGAAATTCAAGAGGCCTGTTTATTGCTCACTTGCATGTAGCATTGTTTTAGCTGACTGCAGAATTTGCCCTGTCTGTTTACGAACCTCTGTAGGTTGGGCTATCTGTCCAAAAATCAATGTGAGTTCCTGACATGCAAGTTTGTACAACATCGACAAGAAACAGGCCAGGGTCTGGATCTTGCCACTACCATTTTGAATGACTAATAAATTGTAAATTGCATGGCAATGCATCCCACTGTGGCACAGCAAGTGAATTTAAAAATGTAAAGGGATGTTTCTTCCAAAAATGAACATTCTGACATCATTTACATCATTTCCAAGAAGAGAAAGTCATACGGGTTTGAGACAAAATGAGTGAGTAAATAAGAACGTTTTTGAGTGAACTATCACTTTTAAGCCTATTCAAACCACTGTGCAAAAGCATATTTCTCTTTTCTTCAGTGAAGTTCAGTCTGTTTACATGGGCTGCTGCTTCTTACGTCTGAAGATTTAATTTGTCTAAACCTCTTTGGGGTGCTATGGACTTTTTAACGATGATGTACTCATGCCATATGCCTTCCACACAATCTTGGTGAGATACAGTGCAGCTGCATTTCTCTGTTGTAGATCACTGTACAGTCTAAGGTCTGTTTAGATACAGGGAATTGCGGAAATAGATTGATTGCTTTAAGCTTCAAACCGTCAATCCTACTGGATTATTGCACAGGCAAAGCGTTTGTGTTTGATCAATTTCACTAAAGCCTCAGAAGTGAAAAAGATCTGTTTTTTGTCTGACCCCACTGTATAATTGGTTTAATCATTCATTGATCCTGATCAAAGATATTGTTTGCATTATCTGGTGCAGATGCTTAGGGTAAAATTTTTCAATTTTGCCATCAAGGTGTAGCAAGGGCTGGGTTGGAGTTTTTAGGCATGCATTGCCTTTGCAACTGTCTTACCTTCCCCATCACCCTTATACTGAGATTACGGCTGATTCTCCCAAGAAAACAGATTATGGAGACAGCCAGGCCTCGGAGGATTATTTTGCTATCTACAGTCTCTATACCCCAGAGTTTGAGGATGGAACAATGGCCAAAGAAACCGATTGGCAGGAGAACGGGCTGTAGTAATGTTGTTGTATAGGTTTAGCCCACTGATCGTTTTTTCCAGGAGTCTAATAGTGAACGCTGCTACTTTTTTGATCTTTTAGAATTATTCCCTCAATTTACATGATGTTGTGCATTTGCAAACTGCATGTTTCCTCTAAAGGGATTGTTCATCCAAAAATGAAAATTCTCTCATCATTTACTCACCCTCATGCCATCCCAGATGTGTACAACTTTCTTCTGCTGAACAAAAAGGTTATTAGAAGAATATCTCTGCTCTATATGTTTTTACAGTGCAAGTGAATGGTGGCCAGAACTTTGAATCTTTTAGTCATTTTTTTACAATAAATCTCCACTTTCACTTTTCTTCTTTTGTTTTTGGCAATTTGCATTCTTTGTGCATATCACCACCTACTGGTTGGAGCTGGTCAAGCAGAAGAAAGTAAGTCATACACATCTTGGATGGCATGAGGGTGAGTAAATTATGAGAGAATTTTCATTTTTGGGTGAACTATCCCTTTAAGGCTATCCTTGCAGCATTTCAGCACTTTTATTGACTCAAGTGCTTTCACATAAACTCTTAAGGATAATCCGCTATGGGTTGAACCTGGTGTGCAGTTGTAAAGCGAGGGCCACTGTCTAAAACAGTGTTGATACCCTCCTCCACACACACACACTGTACATCCTCTTTTCTCCTCCCCCTCCTCTGTGTGTAGGTTGCTTTAGGATAGCCGGTGCGCTCATGGTGGAGACCGCTGTGGTCATTGCATTTTAGAGGAACAGCCTAGGTCTGGTACCTCGTTTGGGATGGGGATATTAAATGATTGCGCTTTGGTGGAATAACACGGGCTGCGGATGAACAGAGGACGCTGTGTCTCCAATGCATTATGGCTAGTTAATCTAAATGTACCGTCTGGCGAGTCGGCACAGTGCCATACAGAGAGGCTACTTTAAAATAAACGTGAATTGAGGAAAACCCAATGACATGTTCGAGTAAGTAGCACATGCTTTACTTGTTTTATTCAATGCGTGCGGCAGATACTGTATTCTAAAATGATTATTGAAATGTTTGACTGTTCACTTTCATCAGTTGTTCTTGCATCACAGTGCAGTAGACGGTTGGTAGGCGTTTATACGCATGCACTGATCACATCGACATTCTGTCTGTGATCATCCACGGTGTGCACAAATGCACGTTCAGCTCTAAGGATTAGATTTACGGCTGCTGTAGTTTTACTTTTTCGTACTTTTTCTAGACACGCAAATCCTGCCTTCACTCCACGTTCATATTATTTAAATGCAATATTTTTTCCCTGCAAATTTGCATCGGTTAAGGCGGCAACTGAAGCTCGCGACATTTTTAGCCTCCGCTACAGACCGCCTATTCATTCCGTTGACATTTTGCTGGAAGGAGTCCGGTAAAAAGCTCTTTGAGGGGGGGTGAAGGCTCCAGTTATAGAGTTTCGCATGTCACTCAGAGGAACAGTTTAGAATTTCGGTCTTTATTGTTGTCGGAATGTTGTTGAGCTCGCGTGCTGTTTTGCTGCTCTCGCGAGGACGCATTTGTTGACTGTTTTTCTTCTGATAAATAAATGAGATTAAAGACTCACTCTGCCTGTTTGGTCTCAATACTCATATAGGACCTAAATGAGAGCTTTATTATGGTTGAAAAGTTGCTTCTTGGTTACTCACATTTCACATTTGAAGCCCTCTAGACCGACTAGTTCAGTGAGAGGTGTGTTCTCGGGATCATGACAGGTTTCCTTGGAGACTCTGAAATGTCTCCCTCCTTCCCTCTGTTACCAAGACAACGTGTGCTAGAGATCCAAGAAGAAATGAGCAGAGGCCAAAGTTTTAAAAGATAACTAAATACGGCAATCAGTCAGATCCTGAATGTTGATTTGATAAAGACTTGACAAGATTAATAGAAGTTGAATAAAGGACTTGTTCCACATATTACCATGATATTACCAGGTTTTTGGCGTGAATTATGGTAATACCATGGTATTCTTTGAAGTACCTTCAGGTACTTTAAGTAAATTACATGGTTATTCTCATACAGCAAACATTGTTTATATTAAAGGAATATTCAGGGTTCAATACAAGTTAAGCTCAATTGACAAAATTTGTGGCATAATGTTGATTATCACAAAAATAAATTTTATACTTGAGAGAAAAGAAAAAATCTGGGTTCCAGTGAGGCATTGACAATGGAAGTAAATGAGGCGAATTCATAAACTTTTAAAAATACTCACTGTTTCACAAGTATAGCACAAAACATAATATGCATGTTAACATGATTTTAGTGTGATAAAATCGCTTACTAATCTTTTCTGTGTAAAGTTATATCCAATTTTACAACTTTGTTGCCATGACAATTTAATGCCGTAAACCCTAAACCCCTAAAACAACCGTAAAAACAATGTTTTTTTATTTGTAATTTATTTTTAATTTTATCCTCTTTTCTCCCAGTTTGGAATGCCCAATTCCCACTACTTAGTAGGTCCTTGTGGTGGCACGGTTACCTCAATCCGGGTGGCGGAGGACAAGTGTCAGTTGCCTCTGCTTCTGTGACCGTCAATCCGTGCATCTTATCACGTGGCTCGTTGTGCATGACACCGCGGAGAGTCACAGCACGTGGAGGCTCATGCTACTCTCTGCGATCCATGCACAACTTACCACGCACCCCATTGAGAGCAAGAACCCCTAATTGCGACCACGAGGAGGTTACCCCATGTAACTCTACCCTCCCTAGCAACCGGGCCAATTTGGTTGCTTAGGAGACCTGGCTGGAGTCACTCAGCACACCCTGGATTCAAACTCGTGACTCCAGGGGTGGTAGTCAGCGTCAATACTCGCTGAGCTACCCAGACCCCCAAAAACAATGATTTAAACAAATTTACAGCTCAAATAATACACTAGTTTTAACAGAAGAATAAATTGTAATGCTTTAACAAAAATTAAAAAACCCTCCAAAAATTGGCCCCATTCACTTACATTGTAAGTTCCTCACTGTAACCCATATTTTTGCTGCTTCTTTTTTTTAAAGAAAAGACAGGACAACACAAAATAAATTATGCCAGAAATGCTGCTGATTCAGCTTGACTTGTTCTGAACCCGAAATATTCCTTTACAGTATTTAGTTGTAACAGGGTTAAAATGGGCAAGGAGGATGCGGTAACTGGCTGAACAATCAAAATAATGTTTAATGAAAACGTAAAAAGACACAAACATAAACACACACGGCAGCTGCATGTGGCTCTCTCTCTCCCGAACTGCCGCATCCGGCTCGGCTTTATCCCTCTCCTCGGCTGATTAGCCCGATTGGGTGCCGGCCATGCGCACTTCACGGCCCGGCCTGGCCCCGCCCTCCTCCTCATAACACTCCTCCCTCCTTTGCCTCAGGCATGACGTACACCCCCCTGCCCCCCCCCTTTCGAGACCTGGGAGGGAAAAGAGGAGAGGGAAAGGGCAAGGCAGAGTGACAGTGAGCGAGAGAGAGGAGATAGAGAAAAAAAGTTGCTCGCCGGTTCCCAGACACGCCATCACCTGGTCCTCGACCACTCCTCCACCCTCTGGCAGATGGAACACCCCTCCATGTTCTGGCGGCCGGTAGCGAGCCCCTCCGCCCCTGGCAGTGGCTCCACCGCTCCAGGCGGCCGGCAGCGAGCCCCTTCTCTCCTCGCGGATGGCGGCCGGTCCTCCGTGTCCAGCCGGCCGGCAGCAACTCCTCCGTCCCCTGGCGGACGGCCGCGGCTGCTCCTTTGGATGGACGGCAGTGGCGAGGACTCCACGACAGCGCATCCCTCCTCCCTGTCGGGTTTCGGGACCAATGTAACAGGGTTAAAATGGGCAAGGAGTAGGCGGGAACCAGCTGAACAGTCAAAATAATGTTGAATGAAAATGTAAAAAGACACAAACATAAACACACACGGCAGCTGCATGTGGCTCTCTCTCTCCTGAACTGCTGCATCCGGTTCGGCCTTATCCCTCTCCTTGGCTGATTAGCAGTGAGTAGGGCAGTGAGTGCCCTCAATCACCGCCCTCCACCTCGTCACATTAGTAACTATGATTTCTGCCAAAATACCATAGATAATACATCTATTTATTTCTATTACTATAATATTACTATTATCCCATTGTGTGATATGATTTAAGCAGTGTGAATCCCTGTGCTCACCAGATGCGAGGAGCACAATACGACAAAAGCAAATCGCTCCCATTATAATTGATGATGCCGTCTACACTGGATGCATAAGTCCTGACACGCCGACAGTAAACTGCTATTTTGCGCTGCAAACCAAATAAATAAACCAATTAAACCAAATAAATGGTTTAGAATGTTAGTTTCGAAGAGTTCAGTGTAGACAGCCTCAAGCCGTTGCAGCGCTATGCAACGCAACATCACTCGCATCCTGTGTAGACAAGGTGTAAGAAGCTTTCAGAATCTTTCTGTCTGTTTTTATTATAGTTTGTTTCACAATAGCCTAACTGTAGTGACTAATATGGGACTCCACAGTATTGTTTTTCATAATGGTCTGTTATCGTTATGCCGTTGTCTTCTGTTAGTGTCCTAACCAGATGCGATGCGATGCCACGACACGCAATAAAAGGTATCTTTTCCATGTTAATCAGAGTTTTTGTCCTAACCAGCCGCGACAACGACAGGGCTTTCTATTTTTGAAATGGTTTATATTTCTGTGATGTCGCGCCAGGCAGCGCAGTCAACAAATTGATCTAAAATTATTCTTATTGCAGTATATTAAAGTTGGCATCTCACTACCCGGTTCACAACAACTTGATTTTGGCCGAGGGTGTCACACACTTACCGAATGTTGCGCTTGAGGTCTCGCTCTCTTCAGCCAGAGCTCTGTCAGACACACACACACCGGTTCAGAATGGCAGTGGGAGACATACCGGTCCATACTTGCACTGTGTATGTGTGTGATTGTGTATTTATCCCCTCTGGGCTTGCTGTAGAAAGCGTTATGGAGCTTATGTGAGAAAATGAGTTCAATAAACACTCTGTTTCGTCTTTAATTGCTCTGTTTTCTACATTTTATTATCAATTATCCTCATTTTAGTGTATTAATATTGCAGTGTCGCATCGCGCCTGGTGTGGACCGACAGATTGCTTGTCGGTGGAATCTTAACGTGTCGCATCTGGTTAGGACCAGATGTTATGCGTCACTCGTCATCATCTCATCTTGCTGTAGGCCTATTTAATTGTTGTGTTAAAGTGTGATTTTCTGATGCTCTGGATCTGTATTTGCATGGTGGTTTCAGAACCTTCTTATGCTTTCATACTGACTAAACTCAAATACTCAATGTTCTACATACAACCTGATGTACTTGTTCTCAAGGTTGCCAGAATAATAAAAATATATATATACTGTATATTTGTGATTTTGAGAAAACATATAGTCCTGGTGGCCCCCCAAAAATGTCATTTCACAAGATACAAAATAATAACTCAAGTGGTATCTGCAAACATATGATGCTAGACTTTTTCTCAGATCTAACTTTTTTTAAAATTTGCCTAATTTTAACCAACTGGTCTCGAGATCATTTTTAGTGTGTGTTAGAAGCCAGTTCCTCTCAAATTCACACAGATGTCCAAGTAGAGTAACCAAATGTGTAGTTCACTAATGTTTGACAACCAAAACGTGTCCTAACATGTTTTTGGACACTCATTTTTCATCTTAATTTTGAACAAACTAGTATCTTTTTTTAAATGGTTTGCTTAAAGTGGATTTGTGCTATATTTCTTTGCAGTAAATTCCATTGGTTTGATATGTTGTCTGGTAATGCATAGACATTCATACATTAAGTGTGGCCTACATGTCAATATAGTTTTTGGGTGCACTGTAGATATAGATGCATTCATTATATTTGATGTTTTCCATAAATTCTGTATCAGGTCATTAGTAGTTAGAGATATAGCATATACTCTTCTGAGCCTGTTTACTTTGATGGTTTTCTTGCCTTGTACACTAGTACACTGGTATTAAGAATTGATGTCACATGCCTTAAAGCCACTATCAGCTCTCCTTTGACTTAACAGGTCTCATATGTCTGACAATTAAATGTCTCATCAGACTGATCAAATGTTGGTGAACAGATAAGGCTTTGTGTTTGTGGATAGAAGCCCCTATCTATGTTGTCACCTTTATTTTACTGGAACAGTAATGGAATGCTACTATGGAAACGATTGTTGTTAATACAAATATGGTCTTTATCTCTGGGCTTTGACCTGAGCTCAGAACTAACATTTCTCAATTTAATTTTAACACTGATTAGAAACCATTCATTTTTGGAACGTTTTAGTGCATTTTTGTGGTCCCTAACATCCGCATGTTGTAAACTGCGGTCCACAATCGGTTTGTTGTAATCAACACATGCTGTTTTGTAAATAGTGGATAAACTTTGCCCATTCTGTCGCTTCCTTGCGCATGACCCACTTGCCCTTAGGGCGGTTGAACCAGTGTGATGAAATGCCAGATGACTGTCTGACCTGAGTGTCTGACTTTACTTTTTTCCGCCTGCAGTACAGCCAGTAACTCTCCGCGCAGTACTCCCGGCAGCTCACCCTCCCTGCGCCGGCGCGTGCTGGGAGGCAGAGCCAGCGAAGGGGAGGCAGGTGGAGATAGATGCGGTGGGGGTTCTGACAGTCCCCTTCCTCCAACCCCCTCCTCCTCTACCTCCTCCTACCCGCTCGCAGCCCGACACTTCACCCGCAATGCCAAGGTAAGCCACATCCTGGACCACTTTAATAATTGGACAGTCTTTTCTGGGCTCAACAGTAAAGATGGACTGCTGGCCTGGGGCCAGTATGAGGGAGTTTCACGCAAGTTGACAGCACTGTCATCATTGCTTTGTTGTCACTACATCTTACGTTCTTACGTTAACCTTGTTTAATGCTTTGAAAACGTAAAAATTTGGTGTTCTCTAATGTATTAAATCACAAATGTAAAAAAATGCTTCATTTTACTTTAAAACAAGATGATAATTTGCAATCCCACGTCTGTCCTGAATTTTTCACTGTTAATTATAAGGTAAATCAAACTTTTTAATTCTATAAAACATTGTTAAATAAAATATACAGGAATTTTTCATTGTGTGGTTAAAATAAATATTCCCGGTTCAATTCAAGTTAAGCTCAATCAACAGCATTTGTGGCTTAATGTTGATTACCACAAACATTTTTAGATTTGTTCCTCCTCTTCTTAAAAAATGCAGAAATCGAGGTTACATAGAGGCAGTTGCAATGGAGTGAATGGGGCCAACCTGTAAATGTTAAAAGACTCAATGTTTCAACATACAGTATTGCCACAAGCGTAAACAACATGCATGTTAACATGATTTAAGCGTGAAACAATTTCTTACTAAACTTTTCTGTTTAAAATAACATCCAATCTTGTAACTGTTGCCATGAGGACGTAATGCTGTAAACCCTAAAACATCCCTAAAATGACTATTTAAACCATGTCACAGCTCAAATAATACATGAGTTTTAACAGAAGAATTAATGTAAGTGATTTTATAAAATTATGAGCTTTACATTTTTGCCTTTCAATCCTTTAAAAATGGACCCCATTCACTTCCATTGTGGAGTTTCCACTGTTGGGCCAAAGAAGGGTGTGCTAGTGCATGCCAGGGCCAGTTGTGTTCCCACTGTCACTTCCAGGGCTTCATTGTGCCTCCTCGGGTCCAATGGCCTTTGGCCCGCAGATTACCCTTGTGCCAAAGACTGGGGATTGAGGCAGGTCAATGTCAAAGGCGGAGTTTCACTGAGTTAGGTCAGAGGTTTCAGCACCATGATACTCATTTCCCAATCTTTCATATCTAGCTACCAGCTTACCTTAACAGATCAATGGAAAATGGAGAATCATCAGTTGATGAAATCAGGGCTCTTCTGAATATTTGGGCTGCCTTGATGAAAAGGTGCAACATCAGATTGATGGTGTCTGCTGAATGAAGTTGTGAATAAGTATATTGTCGCCTAACTTGCCAAGTTGTTTATCCTGTGCACACAGTACAGGTTTGGGAAAATTTAAGAAATTGCAGGCACAGTACAAATCCATGTTCATTTTGATGATTAGCTAGAGTCTAATACCTCAGCTTGAATTTCCATCTTGCTTGTGAAATGGGCGGGGTGTGTGATGTTGGCACCAGGGCGGCGGATTTAGGGCATGTTTTAGGAAAACGCTGCGGGGCTATTAGCCCGATGGTGGGAATGCAGATCGATTTTGGTGTCGCTGCTCGAGGTCCGAGGCTAGCAGCCTCAGCTGACCAGTTGATAGCCTTGGCTCACACTGCCCCGATAGTGGAAAAGAGGCTACTGTAAATTTTATTTTTTAAAGAAAACGAGGGATGAGTCAAAGTTAATTTTTGTGGTCTAACATGATGCCACAAATTCTGTCAGTTGAGCTTAACTTTTACTGAACCCAGAATATACCTTTAAGAGTTTTTTACTGTAGCATTTTTATATTATTTTTCTGTTAAAATTACGAAAATGTTTTACAGTGTAGTTTATGTAATTTTATAAAACATAAAAAAAAAAAAAAAAAAACATTTTACCTTAAAAATGCATGGATTAGGGGTCCTGGGTAGCTCAGCAAGTAAAGACGCTGACTTCCACACCTTGAGTCGCAAGTTCGAATTCAGGGCGTGCTGAGTGACTCCAGTCAGGCTTCCTAAGCAACCAATTGGCCCGGTTGCTAAGGTGGGTAGAGTCATGTTGGGTTAACTTCCTCGTGGTCGCTATAATGTGATTCTCGCTCTCAGTGGGGTGCGTGGTGAGTTGTGCATGGATGCCGCGGAGAATAGCATGAGCCTTCACACGTGCTATGTCTCTGCAGTAACGCGCTCAACAAGCCATGTGATAAGATGCGCAGATTGACGGTCTCAGATGCGGAGGCAACCGAGATTCGTCCTCCGCCACCCAGATTGAGGCGAGTCACTGCACCACCAATAGGACTTAAAGCACATTCGGATTGGGCATTCCAAATTGGGGAGAAAAGGGGAGAAATTTTTTTTAATTAAAAATCATTTTTGTGTTGGAGTCAGTGAAAATGTTAGCAAGGCAAGTAAAACCCAGGCTAGCAGAAAAAAATCCTTATTGTTGAGCCTCACTTGTATTATTATCACTCTAAATGTCTGATGTGATAAGAGCTTGCTCTTCCACCCACATACTTAACACAGAATGACTGTTATATCCTGTTCTTAGTACATAAAGAAGGAAGAATGCTATAAGTGTTGCACCATTTCCATTGATTTCATTCTGAAAGATACAGTAGCAATGTTTTTTTTTTAAAGGAATGAATTGCAAATGTTACATTTTTAACATTAAATAGCAAAAACAGCACAAAACTACTCAGTCTTTTAAGTCAACGTTAAACCACATTTGCAACCCATATTACTTCCATAATGTGACATATGGCTTTACATATCAGAATTTGCATTGTGACAGAATACTCCCCTCCTGAAACACCAACAGCACCTATAGGTGGAAACTTTGGTGACATTCTCCACAAAGGAAAGTCGTTTCAGAGGCGGAGCAAGCTGTTACATTGTCATGAAAATTTACAGTGTAAAACATGGAATATGTTTGGAACATGCACTGATGAATTGTGCACAATAGGACCATAGGTTTGATTTTGATTTCAGGTTGAGTTTAAAGGAATCACGTGTGGGTTTATACAGTGAACTGTATCTATGCCTGTTTTTTGTTTTTTTTAAAGAATGGAAATCATAACCAACATCCTCTCCCATCTTTTCCTCTCTATTCCAGAAAATGCAGAGCTGGTACAATGTAAGTATCCTAGGGTCTTCAGAAGTTCATGCCTCAGTGTTTTGTGCTCCAGCTGATGGTGCTAGTTTCTCCTGCTCACGTCTCTCTCGCTGATACACAGGTTCTGAGCCCCACATACAAACAGAGGAATGAAGACTTCCGCAAACTCTTTAAAAAGCTGCCTGATTCAGAGCGTCTCATAGTGGGTGAGTGTCACTCCTCCATGAGTGAAATGAGTAATGTTTTCTTAAAGGACCGGTGATTAGATCACAGCTCTGTTCTGAGTCGATTATGTATTAGTGTGATGATCACATGGCCTCTGGTTGTTTTTCTTTTTTTATCTAGACTATTCATGTGCACTGCAGAAAGACATTCTGCTCCAGGGCCGTCTCTACCTGTCTGAGAATTGGCTCTGCTTCTACAGTAATATATTCCGATGGGAGACCACGGTAACCCTTATATAATAGAGTACATTCAAAGTCAGTTGAAGTTTTTCTTTTAGCAGTTAATGAACTGTTCTGGGTGCAATACAAGTTAAACTCTATCGACAACATTTATGGCATAGTGTTGATTAACCCTTCCCTTAGTTTTATTTTTTAATGCTTAGAACACAGTTACAGTAAGGCACTTACAAGTACATAGAGCAAGGTGCTTCAAGGGTATAAAAGCAGAAATGTGAAACTTGTAGTTTTGACAGAGCAATAAAACATTCATTATTTGATCTGTTTATAGTTATTGCTAAAGGATTTTCTCTCCCTCTTTGTATCACCAGATAACGATACTGCTGAAAGATGTGACAAGTCTGACCAAAGAGAAGACGGCCAAGCTGATCCCTAACGCCATCCAGATTAGCACTGAACACGAGAAGGTACCACAAAGCAGACATCAGAATCCATGTTAAAATGACCATTAATTGATTTCTAGACTTTTGTTGCATTTTTAATAATCTTGTAAGTGGGGGGCCTGGGTAGCTCAGCAAGTAAAGACGCTGATTACCACACCTGGAGTCGTAAGTTCGAATCCATGGCGTGCTGAGTGACTCCAGCCAGGTCTCCTAAGCAACCAAATTGGCCCGGTTGCTAGGGAGGGTAGAGTCACATGGGGTAACCTCCTCGTGGTCGCTATAATGTGGTTTTCGCTCTCGGTGGGGCGCATGGTGAGTTGTGTGTGAATGCTGCGGAGAATAGCGTGAAGCCTCCATATGCGTTATGTCTCTGCGACAGTGCGCACAACAAGCCACGTGATAAGATGCGCTGATTGACGGTCTCAGACGCGGAGGCAACTGAGATTCGTCGTCCACCACCCAGATTGAGGCGAGTCACTATGCCACCACGAGGACTAAGAGCGCATTGGGAATTGGGCATTCCAAATTGGGGAGAAAAGGGGATCTTAATCTTGTAAGTGAATACGTCTAATCTCACCAATCTTTTATTTGTCAGCACTTCTTCACATCATTTGGGGCGAGGGATCGCAGCTACATGATGATCTTCAGACTATGGCAGAATGCACTGATGGATAATGTGAGAATCTCCCTCCTAGTTCAGACTCTGGTTTATACTGCTTGCATTTTATCTAAATAAAGTCTCCTGTTAGCATCAGCGCTGTGCATTTGTCAGTGGGATGTAGACTTTCATATTGCAGGCAACCAAAATCACCTGTCTACAGGCCATAATAATTAGCACTTGACACGCTATGCAGGTGGCGACTACAGATGCATTGCAATGCATGACTACAACTATCTTTCAGCAGGCTTGTCTGTTTCAACTGAACACAGTTATAAATGAAAATGTACTATCATAAAGCTTCTGCTGTCGATTTTGTAAGCTCTGCTCCAAATCCTAGTCAGCTGACTACCTAGGCAGCATTTTAGGCATCAAAAGCACACTTACTATGTGAAGGCAGTTCGAAACATTAGCCAGCAAAATCATGTTGTCTTATAAGATACTTTGCTTTGGCTAAAATCAAAGGGCCAGTGTCCCAGAATGCCTTGCGAGGTTAGCTAACAGACGGAGAGAAACGATTATAAATATACTGGTCCCACTTTATATTAGATGTATTTTACTACTATGTACTTAAGTTCAAATACATACAATACAATGTATTTATTGTGTAAGTACATATTGGTCAGCAAAATTCTCAAATTCACATTTGCTGCTACTGAGGTTGAGGTATGGGTAGGGTTATGTTTAGGGTTAGGGGTAAGGCTAACAGTGTAACTACATATGTAATTAAATGTAGGTACTTTAAATGTACAATGCAACAACACGTACAAAATAAGTACATAGTAGTTAAAGACACCTAATATAAATTGGGTCCAATATAATGTTTTTATACAATACTCAAAGTTATCAATATATAGCTCCAATTTCGGCAATAAAAAATTGAGTATTCACACAATATTTGTTTTATGTTTTTTTAGCGCTTATTAGCTTAGCACCATATTAAAGTCAAACTCCATTTGAATCAGTTGCGTGTGATTGACCGTTAACGAAGTTGCTGTCCAGGAAAAGGGTTTCAAATCAGTGTATTATGAGGTTCCATTTTGGTAAAGGTGCTGCCACACTGAATGCGTTCTTGCGCAAAAAAAGCAAGATGCATTTCTTTGAATAGAACACAGGTGTCTCGAAACGGGTTTATAACATTTTATGTTCCTTTTAACATGGCACAGCGTCTGAAGTGCTTCTGCGCAAGACACTGATAGAACTGCAAGTCAAATATGCCCTTCTAATGCATGTATGTTATGTAAGATTACAATTAAATATACAGTGCAGATGGATGCAAAAATGCCATAGTAGTTAGCTCTTGGCACGTTGTGCAGGTGTCGATTTACAGATGCATTGCAATGCATGACTACAACTCCTCTTTCAGCAGGCTTGTCTGTTCAACTGAACACAGTTATAAATGAAATTGTGCTATCATAAAGCTTCTGCTGTCAATTTTGTAAGCTCTGCTCCAAATCCTAGTGAGCTGACTACCTAGGAAGCATTTAATGCATCAAACTTATGCAAAAATGCCGTAATAATTAGCACTTGGCATCCAATGCAGGTGACAATACAGATGAATTGCAATGCATGACTACATCTCCTCTTTCAGCAAGCTTGTCTGTTTGAAAAATGCCCCTTAGATTGTAGCTGCCGTATGTAATAGACAGCGAGGCAGCTCACTTAGTTTTGGAACAGAGCTATTGATTGTCTGACTGTACAGTCAGTCAATGGCTAGCTAGTATTATTAGCAGGAACATTTCTGTAATCAAAATCCTTTAAGTATAAAAAGCTGTGTCATCACTTCTTTTGCCTTATAAAAATGGTGTTGAAGCAATTTTTAGGCGAATAATGTGCTGAGATTAATATGTTCCTCTTCCACAGACTCTGTCTCCCAAGGAGCTGTGGCACATTGTTCACCAGTGTTACGGCACAGAGCTGGGGCTCACTAGTGAAGATGATGACTACGTTTCCCCTACTGCTGAACTTATGAATGGCCTGCTGTGAGTACATGCTGAGAGGAATCTGTTTATGAAATTTACACATTAAATTAGCCTTAGAACACAAGGAAAAACAGAATAAGTGTACTTGTATATTTACCTTTTTGGTTTAGTTTTTTAGATTAAGATGTCATATTCTACATTTTTGCACTTCCCTTAAAGGGACAGTTCACCCCCCCCAAAAAATCTCTCATTTACTCACCCTCATGCCATCCCAGATGTGTATGATTTTCTTTCTTCTGCTGAAAGTTCTGTAGGTCATCACAATGCAAGTGAATGGGTACCAAAATTTTGAAGCTCCAAAATGCACATAAAGGCAGCATAAATGTAATCCATAAGACTCCAGTAGTTACATCTATATCTTCAGAAGCGATATGATAGGTGTGGGTGAGAAACAGACCGATATTTAAGTAATGTTTTAAATATTACGAGAATATTATTAGAAGAAAGTGGACATTTATAGTAAAAATAATATTGATCTGTTTCTCACCCACACCTATCATATCGCTTGAATGAAGACATGGATTTAACCACTAAAGTCTAGGACAGTGTTTCTCAACTGGTGGGTCGCGACCCAAAAGTCAGTCGCAGGTTTATTCAGACTGGGTCGTGGACAGCAGGGAAAGAACAATGCCATGGTTCTCCCATTGAAGATATTTCGGCAGCCGCACAAGTGATGGCCTATTTAGGACTGCCGAGGCAGATTTAATGATAATCTCGCAATCAGCTAAAGGCTTCTCATCTGCACTTTTGCACGAGTGTAACGGAACCAGCTCGCGATCATGATCTACACTTCTCTCTGGCGCACGTGCAACAACCAGGCTTCCCTCGATATTGCGGAGCGCAGACCTCAAAACTGATGTGACCAATTTCAATTTTAGTGAGGCATTTCTGGTTTAAAGCATTACGGAGGAAGTCAAGTCAAACCTCTCAAACAGTAGGCAGACCTGACTTGCCAAACAGCACTGAGAAGGAAAAGAACAACACTGTGCCATGTGCTAATTTTTTTTCCATTATACATCATCACCTTTACAAAATTGTTTCACGATTTTACATGAGTAAAAGTTATATTTTGACTAAATGTTATAGTTTCATATGAAATAATCTAAAGGTAGAATCTATTAGACCTCATTTTATATCAGCAGGGGCAGTTGTAGTTAAAGTTTCAAGATGTGTTTCAGCTAGTATTTATTTTTTCATAAATACTATAATTTGTTATTATTATTACTGTTATTTAAGACTAGCTACACTGACCTAACCATGGTAATGAGGGGCCTTTCCTCCTGTGTAATATGTACGTTCTGTTTGAATTATGTTTGAAATTAGGAAACAAACGGGATAATAATGGGCTCATATAAGTAAAAATGCTCTTCAATTTTTAAAAGGGGGGAGAGAACTTCCTGTCGCTTTTGTTGTTGACGTCAACAACAAAAATAATGTCACTTGATGCATGTCCTCGTACTTGAAAACCATGAACAAAACTATGCAACATAAGGAAATGCGACCCAGGATACATTAAATACAGGTTATGTTTTTACTATGGTGGGTCGCCACTTGATTTCCAATGTAAAATCTGGGTCCTGAAGCAAAACCAGTTGAGAACCACTGGTCTAGGATAAGGATTACTTTTATGATGCTTTTATGTCCTTATGGAACTTCAGAATTTTGGTACCCATTCACTTGCATTGTGAGGACCTACAGAGTTCAAATATTCTAAAAATCTTTGTTTGTGTTCAGCAGAAGAAAGAAAGTCATCCACATCTGGGATGTCATGAGGGTGAGTAAATGATGAGAGAATTTTCATTTTTGGGTGAACTATCTCTTTAAATCCATTTGTAATGTTAGGCAATGTTTATTGTGCCAAAACAGTCACAATTTAGTTTTCCATGACCATGTTCCTCCTCTCTGACCCTAGAACTAAAAAGTCTACTGTACTTTTAAGACTTCTTTATGTAAATAGCCTCTTTTTTTATTTTTATTATTGACTAATCTCCACATACTGTATTTCAAACCGAATGAGTAAAATAGTTTTTTTTTTCATGATATGGCCAATTTAAAGTGATAGTTCACCCAAAAATGAAAATTATGTAATCATTTAATCAGGTTGTTCCAAACCTGTATGACTTTTTTCTTTTATGGAACACAAAGCAAATGTTAGGCAGAATGATCCATTCACTAGAATTCATCTATTGTTTCTCCATACAATGAACACAATGAGGTGAATGATGACTGACTAATTATGTGCCCACTCGTATGTTTTAACTGACATTTAATGTATGGCTCTCTCTCCTCTAGGCCGGGTGAGGAGTCGGTCTCCGTCACTGACCTGCTGGATCTGGGTTCGGTGCCGGTGGCTCCCGTGGTCTCCTCTTTTCCCTCATCTGCCTCCATTCTTCCCTGTGCTTCAGGTTATTTGCCGCCATCATCCTCGTCCTCTTCTTGTCAGCCTGTGGAGGTGCCGTCTACTCGGGCCATTGTAGATCCTGAGCCCAGTCCACCCAGCTCCCAAAGCTCATTGCCCCCTACAACACACTCCATAAATACTGGAACTGCCCCATCCTTAACTGTAAGTGTCACCTGCCACAATAGACTGGAACATTTATACAGGGAATGGGTCGTTTTTAGGGGTTGTAAAAATAAATGTATACATACATTTAAATTGTTTTTTTGTTTTTTTTACATTTATGCATTAGGCAGACACTGAGCTTAATTTGAATGCACTATTCAAGGTATACATTGCATCAGTTTGTGTGTTCCCTGGGAAACAAACCCTTGATCTTGGCATTGGTAGCATCAAGATTTACCTGTTGAGCTACAGGAAATCTAAATTGCGAAAATGGATTTACACAGTGGAATACCCAATGTATTATGCTATCATTTCTCATCCAAAATAAAAAATTTGAGCTTGTGAATTTATAACTTTTGAGGGACAAATTAAACCAAAGTGGAATATTAACATAGTTACATTGGTGTCTTCAGCATGTTTTATAATTAAAAACAATGCTTAATTGAGCTACAAATAATTGCATTGACGCGGATTGAACTGAATTGCGACCAAATTTCAGATTTCATGATGCTTTGTATCATTTAGTAAAGAATCGTAACTGAATCAATAGTTATCGGATCAAATATTTACACCCCTGGTTGTTTATTAAATCAAATTTTCATATCCATCACAGAATTATATTGAATTTCACTTTTAATTGAAATTATTTAAAAATTGTACGTATTGCTTCACCTTCTACAAAGTTAGGGATTAAGTGTTTATTCTTCCATCACTTACTTCAATAGATCATGGAGGAAGAAGGGGACAGCCGGTCAGAATCAGCTAATCAGGCACTTCAGTCCCCTCCCTCTGTCCCACACAGCCTGGGAAACCTCTCCTCATTAGATATGACCAATGATGAGGAGCTTCCAACCGACCCCAGCAATTCCTCTGACACTCAGGAAGAGAGTGAGTGCCGGGGTCTTTCATCTATTTTTCAATAAAAGTTATGACTTTAATGCCTCACAAAGGTGTTTAAGATAAACTGACAAAACCACTTGCCTTGGTGCCATGCCGTGGCCTTGCAGTTAGCACAGACCCTCCTATAAATTGAGTTGTGACGTTAATGCAAGTTTTTGTGTGGGTTGTGTCATTAACCTGATTCTGCCCCACCTCTCTTCTCTGCCTCATACCATGTCGTCTTTGTACATGTTCTATAAAAAACAAATTGGTCAAAAATAAAAACACTACACTTTTGCAATAAAAATGTTTTATTGATTCATATATACACAACAAAGAAAAAACAACACATATACAATGAATCAACATTTCACATTCAAACCCCACTAATATCCCTCCCCAACGAACATCCCTGTGGTCCCACATAATAACACACACACACAACCAAAAAGAAAAAACAGAAAAGAAAATATAATTAAGCTAAACTACACTCTTCAAATCCCCTCCCCAAGAGTCCCCCAAAAACGCTAAATAATTGCCCCATTTCTTAACAAATAAGTCCCAAAACCCCAGCCTTCTACTTGCCACCTCCTCGAAAGCAGCCACCCTCCCCATTTCCACACACCACTCCGAAAATAAGGGCGCTCCATCTGACTTCCATCCCCTTAAAATTATTTGCCTGCCAATCATGAGACTGGTCAGAACCCAATTTTTTTATGTGATTATCCCCCAAATATATGACCGCCCCATCACCCAAAATACAGAGTCTGTGACAAAGTAGAACCCGAGTACCCAAAACTCTGAACTTTCAAACAAAATTCCTGGATCTTAACACACCCCCAAAAAACATGGATTGTGTCTCCATCTTCTGATTGGGATCGCCAGCAGGTGGGTGTGTCTTTAAGACCAAGCCTATACAATCTAGAGGGGGTCCAATAGAATTTATGTAATATCTTGAATTGCATAAGGTGCACCCTTGCATCTCTAGATGCAGACTTGACATTTTTTAGAATCCTAGCCCACACTTCCTCCTCCAATACCAAGTTTAAATCTTTCTCCCATAATCTCTTGATAGAAGTTAAAGCTCCATCCCCCAAACTCTGAATTAACAGGGAGTAATACACTGATGCCTCATGACCTTTTCCAAAAGCAATAATCACCATTCCCAGAGTATCTGCCGCTTTAGGGGGGTGTGAGCTACTCCCAAAAATAGTACAGAGCAGGTGGCGCAGCTGTAAATACCTATAGAACTGAGATCTGGGAATCTCAAAGTGTTGAACCAATTTTTCAAAAGATCTCAATACTCCACTCTCATATAGGTCTCTCAGAGTGAAGTAACCCCCCTCACAATTCACTCTGACCAGCAGAAAGGGGACCGTTCAATATATAATTTAGGGTTCAGCCATATGCTCGAGGCAACATTTAAATAAATGTCTGAATTAAACACACTGGACACTTTTGTCCATACCGTGTGCAAATGCGAGATAACGGGGTGTGACTTAACTTCTCCAGTTAGTTTAATAGAAAGGCTTTGTAATGGCAAAATAGGGGCAAGAACCTCCTGTTCAATACAAAACCAAGGAGGGGCTCTCTCAGGTGGAAGCGACCAATGAGCCAAATGTCTGAGACCGAATGCATAATAACAGAACAAAATCTTGGGTAGGCCTAGCCCACCTTTGTCAATCGGCCTATGTAACTTGTAACTTGCCTATGTAATCTGGGACATTTACCAAATGAAGGACTTCGTTATACTATCACATTTCTTGAATTAAGAGAGGGGGACATCTACAGGGAGAGATTGTAACAAGTACAATTCATTTTAATAACATTAACCTTCCCAATCATAGATAAATGTAATGAAGCCCACCTGTCCACATAGCTCAAACATTTTAATTAAGGGGTCAAAATTAACTCTTAACTAAATCAGACAAATTTGCTGGGAATAAAATGCCCAAATACTTAATGCCCTGTTTGGGCCACTGGAAGGAACCCGGCCGGAAAGCCGTTACTGGGCAGTATGCTGTCAGAGACAAACTTCGGTTTTAGACCTATTGACTCTGTATCCTAAGAATTTAGAAAAGGAATTAATAATTCTGTGAAGGCAAGGCATAGATCTAGTAGGGACGGAGACAAATAATAAAATATCATCTGCGTAAAGCAAAAGCTTATGCGCCATACCTCCCGCCACCACCCCTGGAAAATCATCCTCCTTTCTAATCGCGACTGCTAATGGTTCCAGGGCAAGATAGAACAATAATGGGGAAAGAGTAAAATAATCTGAAATTAATCCATTCGTTTGTACCGCCGCTACCGGGTGTCTATAAAGTAACTTAATCCATCCAATAAAAGTTTTCCCGAACCCGTATATTTCCAAAATCTTAAAAAGATAATCCCATTCTACCATATCAAATGCCTTTTCGGCGTCAAGTGAGATGGCAGTGACCGGAGTCTAATCATTTGCCATTGACCACATGATATTGATGAAACGCCTGTTGTTATCAGAAGAGCTACGACCCCGAATAAACCCCACCTGAACTATATGTATAAGAGATGTCATAACTTAATTGGTTAGCCAGAATTTTTGACAATATTTTTACATCTAGCTGGATCAGGGAAATTGTTGGCATGAAGCTTTCCATTCTTTAATGATTCCGTATAAATTTCTAACAAAAGTGGAGCCAGTTCTGTAGCATAAGATTTAAAAAAATTCAGCAGCAAAGCCATCTGGCCCCGAAGCCTTGCCTGTAGGTAAGGCCTTAATTACCACATCAAGCTCCTCCAAGTTTATCTCAGAATCAATATAATTTTTTAGCTCAGTCATCAATTTAGGTAGATCTAATGGTTCCACAAAGTTTCTAATATCTTCATCAGTAGACAAAAACATGGAACTATAAAGATCAAGATATTATTCTTTAAAAGTATTATTAATATCAGTGGCCATGGTAAAAATTTCACCACCAGCAGATTTCACTGAGGGAATGGTACCAAAAGACTCTCTCTGCTTTATATATCTAGCCAAAAGCTTCCCTGCTTTGTCCTGCCCTGAATAACCAAAACTCCACCTTCCACGACAAAATAGTATTATATCTGTATTTCAATCAGGTCAATTCTCTGAGGCCATCAAAACACTACACTTAAAATTTTACATTTTGCTAATTTTCAAAGATTTGAAATCACTTTCAAGTAAAATATATGTCAAGTAAAAAGGCAGACTGGATTATTTTAACACTTATATTCTCTGCAGGTGAGGTTGAGTCCTTCTGTACAGACCTCAGTGGCCGATTGCATATCAACATAGTTGTTTGCATGAGCGTGGATAAGCTCCATGACCTTCTGTTCTCGGACACTCACTTCATACAACACCTGTTCTCCCAACGGCACTTTACCGGTCAGTTGTACACTCTTATCCTTGCCTGCATTTTTTTTTTTTTTTTTAAATGCAAATGTATGTCAGGAAATAAAAAAATTTCCTCTACCTCTCAGTGTATATCAAAGTATTTCTTACTCGTCTTTTTTTGTAATACTGCTCCTAGTGGACTGGATGTCCTGCTCTGCAGTGCTGACTGTTATGTGCATGGCTCTTATTGCCTTTTCCTGCAGCTTTCAGATCTCATGTGCCCTTGTCCCCCCTCCCTCCTTTCCTCCTTCCATTACTGTATGTCCTTTAGAGGGCCTTTGTGCAGTTAATGAGCCCTCAACTGTTTGTTTTCACTATTTTTAATAGCATAGACTACCATAGTCTCTTTTTCTTTGTTTACTCCTTTCTTGTTTTGTTTTCTCATTGTACCTGTTGTTTATTCAGTGTACAAAAAAAGAAAATGGCAAGAACATAGCCTCTCTCTCTCTCTCTCTCTCTCTCTCTCTCTCTCTC
Source organism: Myxocyprinus asiaticus (assembly GCF_019703515.2). Taxonomy (NCBI): domain Eukaryota; kingdom Metazoa; phylum Chordata; class Actinopteri; order Cypriniformes; family Catostomidae; genus Myxocyprinus; species Myxocyprinus asiaticus. The sequence goes on from NC_059359.1 coordinate 9,998,395, forward strand.
TCTCTCACTCATGTGATTGGCTCAGATCTCTCTGTGCACGAGTGGCAGCAGGACAGCAGCAGTGGAAGCAGCAGTAGAGTTCTGAGTTATACCATCGCCATCAACAACCCGCTGGGCCCAAAAACTGCTCCTGTGGTGGAAACACAGGTTGGTTCAGACCGCTTTTCTATTTCTTAGTTGTTCCTTAATCACCCTCATTCTTACTAAGTCTGGAAACTCATGGTAGTTTGTAATGGGGTAAGGTGGGCAAGGAGGTTGTGGGAACCGGCTGAGCAGTCAATGTAAGTTTTAATAACAAAAATAAACTCAAATAAACTTAAGCACAAACACATAGACACACACAGCGGCCGCATGTGTGTCTCTCTCTCTCTCTCTCCCAAACTGGCACCTCTGGCTCGTCTTTATCCCCCTCCCGGCTGATTAGTTGACTCGGTGCCGGTCGTGCACCCTCATGGCCTGGCCACGCCCTCCGCCATGTCACAATCCTCCCACACCCGATTCAGGCCGGGGCATGCGTCTCTCTCTCTCTCTCTCTCTCTAACTGGCATCTCCGGCTCCCCTTTACCTCTCTTTCCCACTGATTAGTTGACTCGGCGCACGGCCCGGCAACGCCCTCCTCCTCGTAACATAGACGAAGCCAGTAGAATCACATTTCAGAGAAAATACCCACAGAATTTCATTCAAATTTGCAGAAGTAAAATTCAGATCTTTGAGCATTTCTCATTGATGCAACAGTCATTCAGTTTGTAAAAACAAATGAAAAGTCTATGGGGCAAGGCATTGCACTGGAATAAACGTTAAAGGAATATTCTGGGTTGAATTCAAGTTAATTTATTGACTACATTTGTGGCATAATTTTGGTTAATACAAACACTTATTTTGAATTTAAAAAAGCAAACTTATGGGTTACAGTGAGGCACTTACAATGGAAGTGAATGGATCCAATCCATAAATGTTAAAATACTCACTGTTTAAAAATTATAACCACAAGACGTAAACAATGTGTTAACATGATTTTAGTGTGATATAATCGCTTACTAACCTTTTCTGTGTAAAGCTATACTCAATTTGACAACTTTGATGCCATGACGCTGTAATGCCATAAACTCTAAAGCGACAGTAAAAATGATTGAAACAACTTTACAGCTCAAATAATACATGAGTTTTAACTAAAATAATTATTTAAGTGCTTTTATAAAATTATAAGCTTCACATTTCTGCATTTTAAACCCTCCAAAAATTGGACCCATTCACCTCCATTGTAAGTGCCTCATTTGTAACCTCGATTTTTGCTTTTTGAAAGAGGACGGACAAGTCGAAATAGTTTTTTGTGATAATCAAGATTATGCAACAAATGCTGTCAATTGAGCTTAATTTGTATTGAACCCAGAATATTCCTTTAAAATACAAAGTGTCTCAAAAGTTTAGCCACAAGACTTAAACATTATAGGTATTAACATGAGATTTGTGTGATAGAATCTCTTACTAAGCTTAAAGGTGCCAATATACTTCTAGCAAAATCGAAGAAACAAGTGTGTCATCATTTCAAACAAAATCTGGTCAACAAGGTGTTTTTGAGTTTATTGCAGTGGTTGGAAATGGCTTGCTAGCTCAAACTTTAAGAAAATCTTCATACCAGCTGTTAAACACCTTCATACTACCATATAAAAGGTGGGTGTGACCTGGTGCTCCACGTACTTTGACGCCAACATCTTTTTCCAACTAATTTCTTCACTCAGTCGAGATCAGTCAACATGAACACACTGGAGTGTAGAGTTGGTACCCTTTTATACACCCATCTTTGCAGTAGTGTCCAGTGTTGGGTGTAATCTGATTACAAAGTAATTAGTTACTGTAATCTATTTACTATTTAATAAAAAAGTAGTGTAAAACATTACAATTTAAATGATTGTAATCAGATTTGAGTTGCTTACATTTAATTACAAGTTAATTACATTTACTGTAAGTACATTTCTTGGGTTACGTATTTCTAAAGTTTGATTATTTATGTAAAAGAAATGTAAAAGAAAGAAGAAGAAATTCACCGTGAGTGTGTCGGAGCGTTAACTGTGCAGTTACACATCCAGTCTTTCAACTCCTGTCATGACTATGTAAAGTCGGTAAGCCATGTAACTTTTGCGTGATGTGCACAATGAAAGCAAAAAGGGGCATGACATGACTTTTCATAAAGAACAGTTTACATAGAGCAAACTCTACCCACAGGAAATAAATCTGTGAAGCATAACCAGATGTGCATTCACTTAGTAAAGTAGTCCAAATGCTTATAGGATGATTTTTGCAGCTCAAATAACTTTTTGGATGCAAGCACTAGATAAATACTTGAACAAAAAATGTAGCTGCACACTTCTCGTTTTAAACCCTTCCAGAATGCCTTGACTTCCATTGTGATTCATTATTGTAAACTTCCGAACAGTAGTAATTGAAAGTATCAAGGATAGAGCTTAACTTTTGTTGAACCCAGAACATTCCTTTAAAAAGCATGTCAGAGACATTGTCTACAGTTATTGTATTGTATTGTGTTGTGATGCATAGACTCTCCACAAGAGCAGCACACGGGGCGAGTGTTACGTGGTGGACTCGGAGGTCATAACCTCAGGCATCCCCTACCAGGACTATTTCTACACTGTACACAGATACTGCCTCACCTCTGTCAACAAGCACAAGAGTCGGCTCAGGTACAACTGCCTAACCATTGTTATGTTCGTATTGTTATGCTTCAAACGCAGACACTGCTCAGAAACCCATTGTGTGTGTCTGTAGGGTCTCGTCTAATATCTGCTACAGGAAGCAGCCGTGGAGTCTTGTGAAAGCTCTGATAGAGAAGAACACTTGGAGTGGGATAGAAGAGTATTACAGACACATGGGTAAGGAGACTTCCTATGTTACTCTTGTTAAAGTTAATCCAAAAATGAGTATTCTGTCTTCATTCACTCACCCTCATGTTTCTCCAAACCTGTATGACTTTATCTTTCTTCCATGGAACACAATGAGAGATGCTAAGCAGAATGTTAGCCTCAGTCACCATTCACTTTCATTTGCATCTTTATAATCCAAAGGATTATTGTAACATTACCCCTAAAACGATTTCCTGTGTTCCTGCTCAGAGATGGAGGTGTGTAAACTGGAGACGCTGCTACAAACGGAGGTTTCTGTGGTGAGTACTGGGGAAGCTGCTTCCGCAGACTCCGCCAAGACAAACCAGACCCTGCGCAGACGCAAACGCAACTGCCCCAGACGAGCAGGAGACCGGGAGAGAGAGAGGGAGGGGCCAGGAGGAGGCGGAGAACGGGGCGACAGAGGAATCGGTGAGGAGCGCGAAAGGAGAGAAGCGAGTGAGTCAGCTGATAAGATTCATTCTAAGAAAAAGTCAAATTAATTTGATCTCATTTCCTTGTGGATTTGTTTTTCTTTCTTGACAGTTTTTACTTGCTAATATCCTTTATTATTCCTCAAAGGTGCTGTAAATGGCAAACTAATTATGTTGAGTTTGACTTTGGAATGCACTGACATCTAGTGGTGAAATGTGAAATTACAGCACTAAAAAGTACTTGTTCTGTTCTCCAGGTGCTCAGTATGTGAAAGAGAGGTGGCGAGGAGCCAGCAACAACAACAGCATCTCTACCATACTGCTTATTGTGAGCTTTATGTGAGTGTTTCCACCTTTGTGCATACAAAGTGTGTGTGTGTGTGTGTGTGTGTGTGTGTGTGTGTGAGTCTGTGAACTTTCATTTGTGTGTGTGTGAGTTTGTAATGTCAGCATTCATGCAAACAGCTGATATTATTAGGTTCACTTTAGATGGAACAAAATTCAGTCTGAGCTCCGGGTCGGGTTGTCATCACTAGTGGCAAGTGGTTTCAGTCTAAGAATTTCGGTCTCGCTCAGCTCTGATTTCTAAAGAGTAGATATATCTAAAGATCAGAATGCAGAGTGTTCTCGGAGAACAGGCTATGATGATGTCTATTTGAATATTCCTATGAAAGCTGAAAATCATTTATTACCCAAAATGTTACATTTTGTCATTATTTTTCATACATGTCGTTGCAAACCTATCAAATGACTTTTTTCTTAAGTGGAACACTAAAGGAGATATTCTACACAGAATTTCCAAGCTACTCTTTTCCAAACAATAAAAGTAGATGGGGAATTTTTGTAGCTAAACAATCCCCATTCAGTTTTATTTTATGGACAGCAACATGCCCTAGTATGATCTACAGAAGAAAAAAATCAGTATGGGTTTCGAACAACATGAAACAAATTTTTGGGTGATCTATCCCTTTAGTATGAAGGGTCAAATATCTTAATATATAAATATTAAAACAAATCCTATTAAAATAGTTTAAATCTATTAAATCATTAATAATTTAAGTCACTAAATAAATCAGTACATTTGTTCAGTATATTTTATTTTAGTAGCTTTGCATCCGTTTTAAACTTACCATTAGCTTTGAGTTGATTTAAAAAAGAATCTAAAAAAAAAAATGTTAAAGATGGAAAAAAATTTAGAGAAAAAAAAAAGATTTCTTGAGAGAGAGAAAACAATTATGAGAGATGTAGGACATAGGCACAAAGACACCTAAAAAATTTTTTTGTTTTTCACAGTGCGGTTCAGGGCTTCTGTAAATTATTTCTTTAATTTTGGGAAATTGAACTCTCCATACTTTTACAATCTTTCCAAACATTACAATGCTTCATAGTATCACTCTGATCCAGTTTATAAAGAAACAGACATTACTTAAGGGTGTCTGTCTCTCTTTTTCTGTTCCTCCATTCTTTTGCTTACTAATTTCTCTCCTTGCTGTTCTTCTCTCTCATCTTGCTTTCCTTGCTTCCTCCTGCACATAGGATCTGTGTCAGGTAGAGCCTCTGCCTCTATGCTTCAAGAAAAAACTGATTTTCACGATTCCAAACAAAAATTCCTTATACACCCTCAAGTACAGAAAATTATATTTATATCTCTCCTCTCTTCCTCCTCCAGTCTGGTTGTTCTGGTGGCTCTGAACATGATGCTGTTCTACAAACTCTGGGCACTGGAGCGGGCCGCACACACACTGGAGACGTGGCACTCCTACTCTTTAACTGACAGGTACATTAAAATCTACATCTCATTTGATTGTTGTCATATGGTGGCCTGAATGGTCGTACACTCATTCTGCTTCTTAGTGTTTGCATAAAGCTTGTCCTCATGCTGATTTAAAGTTATCATCCTGTCTACAGTCCTCTGCCTCAGTCTGCAGGAGAGTGGGCGCAGGTGCTGCAGCTCCAGAGGCAGTTCCACCAGGCCCAGATGAACAAATGGCAGCAGATTTTACAGTCTTCTGTCACACTTCTGGATCAGGTATATCTCAGAACTAAACTTCAAAAACTAAAAGAAAGCCTTCCCAGCTCTCAGCAGAGATATTAGCTGATGTTTAGGAATATGTTGCATAAGGCCAACTGTATCATTGATGCAAAAAAAAGCTTATTCAAAGACATGACCAGCAGTTTTGGAATGTCCGATTTATTCTAGAGAATCAGTTTGTATGTAGGGTTAATTTTTAAGTCACTGATTCGTCTGAGTCATTGCTCAGCTATGTGGCATTTTTTTTTACAGCAAAATGAATGTTTAATTAAATACTGCGATTTCTCAATTGTTTCAACATAGTTATATCAATTTATAAGCATTTTGTTATTTTCAGGTCATTTTTGACCCATTTATGATATAAAAACAGTGGAAATCTTAATCTATTATTTGGTCAAAATGCCTTCAGGTTCTCCATAACAATGACTAAATAAATAATAATAACAAATATTACATTTTTATGATACTCTCAGGATGTTTTGGTTGGATGCTAGGGCATTGCTAGGGTGTTGCTAGATGGTTACTTACTGGCCCAAGTCAAAAGAGACCATCCTCAAGTCTTAATGGCATCTTGATCCCTAGATTTTGTAGGGGACCTTTTCAATGGAAGTCTATATGATTTTTCACTCATTTTTCATCTGTCGGTATATATAAAAAAAAAAAATTCTGTTTTTGTTTCAAACAGATACAATGTTGAAGTATTCCTATTGTCAGATTTTTCACTCAAAATTAAGTGTTTTCTATATATCTACTGTAAAACAATAGTTATTGTATGGAAACCCTTGGAGGACAGAGTGGGATTTTTTTTCTGAAATAGTTTTGCGTGCCCTCGCAAGAAATTTTGCGCTCCCTCGCAACAGTTTACATTCTCTCGCAATATGTTTTGCGTGCCCTTGCAATAGTTTGCGTTCCCTCGCAACAGTTCTGCATTCCCTCACAATACATTTACCGTGGTTTTACTATCGTAACCACATTTTTACCTTCATAGTAATACCATAGTAATAATACAGGAAAATGAAAACTGGTAATAAAAACAGTTTTGTGGTTATTATGGTTTTACTACAATATTTTTAGTAAAACCATATTAACCACTAGAATTACCATGTTTAATCTATAGTAAAACTATGGTTATTATAAGGATACAGTATACTGTATTAAAACCATAGTTTCCACCATGGTTACTTAACTAACTTTTTATAGTTACTACAATATTACTATAGTAAAACCATGGTTTCTGCAAAAAGGAAGAAAGAAAAACATGGTTAGCCTACAATAGTTATGGTTACTTCAATATTACAAGAAAAACCATGATTTCTGGCAAAAACTATGGTTACTACAGTCTAAAATATTACTATAATGAAACCAGTTAAACTGTGTTATTTGTATTGTAAAACCATAATAACCACAAAATTATGATTGTTATTACCATAGTTTTCATTTTGCTGTGTTATCACTATGGTTTCACTACAAATATCATGGTTAAAATATGGTTACTGTAGTAAAACCATGGTAAACTTATCGCGAGGGCACGCAAAAGTTATTGCGAGGGAACTCAAAACATATTGCGTTGGAATGCAAAATATTGCAAGGAAAAGCAAAGATATTCTGAGGGAACACAAAACTTATTGTGAGGGAACGCCAAATTTATTGCGAGGCAACTCCAAATTTATTTGCGAGAGTACGTAAAAGTAATTGCGATGGAACGCAAAAAATTGTGAGGGAATGCCAAACAAATTGCGAGGGAACGCAAATTTATTGCGAGGACATGCAAAACTTATTGCAAGGGAACTCAAAACATATTGCGTTGGAATCCAAAATATTGAAAGGAAAAGCAAAGATATTCTGAGGGCACGCAAAACGTATTGCGAGGGAACACCAAACTTATTGCGAGGCAACTCTACATTTATTTGCGAGGGAATGCAAACTGTTGCGAGGGTACGCAAAAGTAATTGCGAGGGAACGCCAAACAAATTGCAAGGGAACGCAAACTATTGCGAGGGCACGCAAAACTTATTGCTAGGGAACGTAAATCTTATTGTGAGGGAACACAAATTTATTGTGAGGCAACTCCAAACTTATTTGCGAGGGTACGCAAATGTTATTGCGAGGGCACGCAAAACTTATTGCGAGGGGACGCAAAACTTATTGTGAGGGCACTCAAAACCATTTCAGAAAAAAAATTCCCACCCTGTCCTCTAAGGGGCTCTGAAACACTGACATATAGGTGGCATTCTTTCCAGATGAAATGCTACTATAAAAGCTTGTGTTCAGTGTGAAAAACAAGCCTATGGCAATGTCATGTTTATTAAAAAAAAAAAAAAAAAAAAAGGGGTGCTGTATATGTACAATATCTACTGTACTCTACCAGGTCTTTCTTGACCCGAACAGAAAGGTTGGTAGGAATTTTCTCCAAAACAGAAAGGTTATGTTAGTATAATTAGTTGTATTTAGTGTAAATGTATGTGTTTAAGGTTGATGCTGTAGAATTGAGATCCTCATCGATTCTGTGCCAGTTAAATACTGCTGTGATTTCTTAAATTATAGGCCTAAACGCTATTAAATTATATATGCCAACATGCTTCTCATAATGTCTCTCAGTATCAGGTACTTTTTCTCCCCCTCTTATAGATGAAACAGTCTCTGGAGAAGCTCCACAGAGGAATGATCACCCCAGAGGTGCAGCAGGAGTCCGATCCTGCACCAGACACATTGACAGATCAGTGAGATCCCGCCCAACCTCTTAACGGTAACCCCCCCAATAGAACCGTTTACAGACTCTCACCCCCGTCACATGGGCGTCCAGGAGAGGGAAAATCTGGAAAGGGAGATGGTGCTTTCTTTAGTGATATTAACGTTGGGAATGGTGTTGGGTATCTCTGGGTTACCCAAAAGTCCTAGCAGCAGCTACATGACTTTCTTCTGGCTGTATAATAAACACTCAACCCTTTGGTCAGTTTGAACTCCTTAAACTGTATGGGTCTAAAGCAATAACACAAATGTATGGGATCAGCTATACTCCATATATGGAGAACGTCCTTGACTTTCAGCTGTGCTGCATCTTGAGCCGTTCTGGTCTGTTGTGCATGTCTGAGAAAGCTGAATGTGAGCTTTTAGCAGACTGCAATTCATCTTGGAACCATTTTTCAGAAATGTTGAGCTTGGGAGAGATGCTTCAAAGATGGACATTTCAAAGAGGGAAGGTGGTTTGTGGTGGATGCTGCTTGCCTAACTTTTGGAGGACATCAACCTCCAATCTAGATCAATCTGTCCACCTGTCGAAATAAACAGGTCATTTTTTTATTTTTTCATGGAAGAGACACTCCTTTCTATTCAATAGCTCTTCCGTTTTGTTATTTTTTTTTTTTTTTTTTTTTTTTTTGTCTGATTACTGAAATTTGGAGCAAGAAATTGTCTGACCATTACAGTATTTATTTAACAGACTTGAATTACGGTTTACACTGCGAAAAAATCATTTTCTTAAAATGTAGTTTTTTTTGTCCAGTAAAATATCTAAACATCCCTAAAACAAGATACATTTACTTAATTAGCAAAATTGCATGTTTCTTTTAAGCATAAATCTATCTAAATTTAGTAATAAAAACAAAAATTAGGTTTATGCAAAACAATAAAAAACTATTTGCAAATGCTGGAAGAAAAATAACTTTTAAGATATATTCTCTGAAAACAATTCATATGATCGTACATATTTTTTAAAAATATTATCTTACAATTTTTTACTGGAAAACGAGACAAAATACTGATTAAGAAAATGACTGTTGCAGTGTAATATCAATAAGTCATTGTATGTTTCTGCTCGTGTTGTCTTTGAACACGGACCAATGTAGAAATGAGTGATATGAATTCGTGTTTTAGCAATAATCATGTGGAAAAATTGTAATGACAATTAGAAGTTAATGTACAAGACAAAATGCAAAAAAAAAAAAAAAGAAATGTAAAACATGCAACTGTTACTTAGGAAAGAGTATCAGAGTGACGATCGTTTATGTAGAACATTACATAATTGTTTTTACACGCTTTTACCATTTTTACCATTGCTTCTGCCTCCCTAACACTTTTTAATAAGTTTTGTTTTTAAATCCCTGTTGTATTTGTGATGTAGGGGTGAGTGGAGCTATTTTGTGTGGTTGTCTAAGTTTTCAGGAAACTTGAGTTTTACTGGAATTCAAATTGAACTGTTCATGCGTACTGTAAGCTTGACCAGTTGATAGTACACACAGATTCAAGAACTTCAGCCATTCCTGGGGCTGGACGTTTAGGACCAACCAGAACTCAAGGCCAGGAGAATCTAAAGGAGATCTGCAGGCAGTATTGTGATGTATTTGACATTTCACTCAACACTGTAGATGGGTGAATCTCACAAAGAATATGCTCGGAATCATATTTTACCCAAAGTATATTTTGCGTAAAGCTTATTAAGCCCATTTTTAGAACTGTTGCAAATTTTTTAAATTGTGTCCTTTTTATTTTCAAGACAATTAAACACATTTTCCCTACAAATTCTCATTACCATAATTCAATAGATAAAAAACAAACACATTCCCGTTACTATGTGTATGGATGTTTTACTTGTGAGTTTGTATGAAATTCTTATTATTCTTAATGATGATTCTCATTATTGTAGAACAGTATTAATAATCATCTTGTTGGACAGTAATTTTTTTTAATAAAATCAACATGAATGTTGTATAAATATTTAGCAATTTAAATAATATGTAGGTTAAATAATCCTTTTTGCATTGCAGCAATAAGAATTAATTTTTTTCACATTACGGTTATGAGAATTGGGGGAAATGTGCTTAATTGTAATGAAAAGAGTGAGTGTGTTTACATGCACATCAGTACCCAGATAACTACCACAAATCAGCTTATTAAAAAAATCTGACAAAGCATGAAAACAAGTATTGACATGAGACTTGAATTCGTCCGATTATTCTCTGGTTTTGACATCAAAACGGAAGCATGCATGCACGCATTGGATAAACCTGTAGGAACGCTGGTAAAAGTGTTTACATGCAATGCAAAATTGTATGTACGTTAGATTAGTACATTGCATTAAAGTAATCACATTACTAATAACATTTACATTACTTTCTGAAATACTTTTTACAGAAGTTTTTTTTTTTTTTTTTTTTTTTTCAATCAACAAATTCAAAATGTCTATTTCCTCATTGTTATGGGACAAGCCCATTGGAGGCCACAGAAACACAAACACGCACATATTCATGTTTTAAATATATTCTACATAAATAATATTTGAGATATACATGTAACCCAAGTAATGTACTTAAAAGTAATTAACAGATTTTTTTTTTGGACTAAAATTAAATTACAGTAACTAATTACTTTGTAATTAGATTACACCTAACACATCTTAATGGCTTAATTTTCTTCATGCAAAATAAAAATGTCTTTTGATTTTAGGGTGATATATGACCCGGACATTTCTTAACAGGCTTCATGAGATTCACCCTGAGGTTTTGCGTTGATTTTTGTGTCTTGTGTTTGATTTGGACAGTCTGTTACTATCGCTCATTTCATTTGTGTCTCCCTGTATTTGTCATCTCAGTCTGTCCTGCCCTTCAGCCTCAGTGATCTCTCCCTCCTCTGAGTGTGTTGTCAGAGTGCTGTCTGACTGTGGGTGCTGCTGTGCAAAGCCCTTGCTGAGTGATGAAAGTGTGTGCTATTTATTCGGGTCAGGGAGGGAGAGAACGAAAGGTGGGATATATAGACATGATTGTAAAGATGACTTGGTGACAGTTAAAAATGTATAATAAAAAGAAATGCAAAAACATTGTACAATTGTGTGTGTTACGAAATAGAACATCCTTTTCTTTTTGGTTAGGATTTCCTTTCCAGTGCTATTCAAATCATCTGGTAATGATATTATGCATGGGCACATTGGTTATGCATTAGACACATTAAATGAACTGGTTAAAACTGATTCACCTGTGAAGCATTTATTAAGGAATTGCCAACATTAGAAACCTGTACTTAAAAGTTCAGTATGATTTAATGGTCATCAGGCTTTACTATATAATATATGCTATGAATGAGCCTGATGACCTGAAAAATATGTTTGCAGAGGACTTTAGGAAACTAGGACTTGGTAAAACTTTCTTTTGGCATTAACGTGATAAGGACAGTGACAACAACAGTGAGTTGAGACATTACAGTGATTGATATAAACACAAAGCGGACTGTAGCAAAATCACATAATCCCTCCTTTTAATCTCACTTTAACCTCCTCCTGAGACCTGAGCAGGACTGCTGTGTGCATTTATTTTTTTATTTTTTTGGATTTTTCAGATTTTTCTCCCCAATTTAGAATGCCCAATTTCCAATGCAGTCTAAATTCTCATGGTGGCGTAGTGACTCGCCTCAATCTGGGTGGCGGAGGACGAGTCTCAGTTGCCTCCGCGTCTGAGACCGTCAATCCGCACATTTTATCACATGGCTTGTTGACCGTGTTACCATGGAGACCTAGCGCGTGTGAAGGCTCACGCTATTCTCTGCGGCATCCATGCACAACTCGCCATGCGCCCCACCGAGGGCGAGACCACATTATAGCGACCACGAGGAGGTTAACCCAACTTGACTCTACCCACCCTAGCAACCGGGCCAATTGGTTGCTTAGGAAGCCTGATTGGAGTCACTCACCACACCCTGGATTCGAACGTGCGACTCCAGTGTGGTAGTCAGCATCTTTACTATGATAAATTGCATTTTCAATTTGACTTTTTGATTTGTAACTAGTAGCACCAAATAAACAAGCAAAAAAAAAAAAAAAAATGCCAACATATGTGGACAGCGGGACTAAATTGTGAAATTTTAAACATTACCATGCTATAGAAAGTGCTCATCAAAAGGTTTGTTGCCACGAGTGTTGGTTATTAATGCTTTTGAGACGCTACATACATTATATCAGAAATTACCATAATTAATTATGATTTAAATTAATGGCCGGCATCATCCAATCACTGCCAACCATTTATTATACATAATAAATTCTGAATCTATGTACTGATTACCATTGTCCCATGTCTGCCAAACATGTTGAGTGGTCCAAACATTCATCTGTTGCCTGAAACTAAACTTTTGGTTGAATGAATGCTGCATAGAGAGCTATAGGATGCTCCCTTGCTCTCTGTTTAGTGAATGACTTCACCTCCAGTGTGCTGTCTGTCTGCACTGGCCTACAAACAGTTTTCGAACTCTATACACCTTGTTTTCAACCTAACTCCATATAAAGCCTCTGAAAGCAACATTTTTTAACTTTTGGATGAACCCATTGATTCTCAATGTGATAATGCACAGTAAATAAAGGATTTCTAAGTAAAAAATTTGCTAAAGTACACATTAGTGTACATTGTGTTTAGCAGCGTGGCGTTTCGCGATAAATCGCTCAAATTTTAAACATGGCATATCGGATAAAACTAGAGACTCAAACTTAAGGTTTCTTACCAGATGTTTTGTTGCAGTTTCTCCCAAAGACAAACTCTGTTGTGGTCGGCGCCATGTTGTTTTGTCACATGGCTCACTGCGTCGAAAGTTTAACTGACAGCCCAGAGTCTCCTGCACTGAGATCAGTTTAAATTAATTTAAATTATGCTAAAATACAATGTCCACGCATGTGGACGCAGGGTCGCTTTTTGCATTATTATATTTTGATTAAAATAAGAATGAATAAAGCATTTATAACATGTAAGTTCAAATGCTCACAGTGTATTGGCAAGTATTGGATGAAAGTTGCCCTTTTTATGCATGTTGCTATAACTGCACATAAATGATTTATAATGCATTTGTAAATGATGTATTAGTCATTAATGAACCCCTTTATAAACCCTTAACAATACTGGAAATATTAATGTAAACTGCTACCTGTCTTTTTTTTTTTTCTTTTTTATTTAGATTCACTAAGCTTTGGTAATATGAATGAAGGTGTTTTTTATTTTTTATTTAATTAGCTGTACTTCGTGTCCATTTACGTTATATGTTGAGTTTGAATGCAGTCGCCCTTTAATGAGAATATTCTTTTTACACTTATTTCAAGATCAGCACTTCTCTATAAAATTGTCTGGGTATATTATGCATGGCTAATGCATTAGAAGTGTTAAAAAAAAAAAAAATCCACACATTTAATTTTCAGTGTATTTTATTCTTGTTCTGTAATTTTTTTTTTTTTTTTTTTTTTGGCAAGCAACACTTTCACTTAAGCATGAGCTGCATACTTGATTTGTTGAGGCTATAGAATCTTCTGTGCATACTGTACAGAGTCCCACAAATGTGCAGACATTGTCAATTTTCTGTGACATCAAAGTGTTACAATACCATGTAATTTTTTTAATAATTACAGCACTTAAAGCAGCTGTGGTATTAAACTTTTGCTCAAGCAGGAATGATCCATGTTTATGACAGTGTGAAGTACTAAAAGTATATTTAAATTCATGCAGTAGAAATCTACAAATTTAACAACCCCAGAATGAAAGATATAAAAAAAATAAGAACCAGTGTTGGGACGTCTCAGAATTGATTATTCATGCATAAAGGCAGTGAGACTTTGGCAGGGTTGTGCTGTCCTCTGTAGTCACTACCAGAAATTGGCTACTAAGAGGGAGAGTAAAGACTGGATGGTTTTTATTGCACTTCTGAATGAATACATTTGATTCCTGCTTTACCTTCTTGTCATTGATTTGTTCTTTTAAAAAACATCATGCATTAAGAGCCAGAAGCTTGGGGGCCTGGGTAGCTCAGCGAGTATTGACGCTGACTACCACCCCTGGAGTCGCGAGTTCAAATCCAGGGTGCTAAGTTACTCCAGCCAGGTCTCCTAAGCAACCATATTGGCCCGGTTGCTAGGGAGGGTAGAGTCACATGGGGTAACCTCCTCATGGTCGTGATTAGTGGCTCCTGCTCTCAATGGGGCGCGTGGTAAGTTGTGCGTGGATCGCAGAGAGTAGCATGAGCCTCCACATGCTGTGAGTCTCCACGGTGTCATGCACAATGAGCCACGTGATAAGATGCACGGATTGACTGTCTCAGAAGTGGAGGCAACTGAGACTTGTCCTCCGCCACCCGGATTGAGGTGAGTAACCGTGCCACCACGAGGACCTACTAAGTAGTGGGAATTGGGCATTCCAGATTGGGAAAAAACGGGATAAAAAAATAAAATGAAATAAATGGTCCTACACGAGACACACACTGAACTCGACTTTAGTCATTCTTAATTTCATGCAGCCCTTGATTATTTTGTCAGCAAAGACAAAAAAAGAGAGGGGTAAGGGGTTGGGTCAACATTATGAATAATTCTTAATAGTACAGCTTAGCTGTGTTCCCACCATCGGGCCAAAAAGTCCTGAAAAAAAGAGAGTAACGCTTCCTTTGGCATTTCCACTTGAGCATGGTTCGGTATGGAACAGTTACAAACCGTTTCCAGCCCTATCACTCGCCCTTTTGACAATTAATCATGTGCTAGATATTAATAAAGATATCTACAATTAATTTTTCACTACGTCAAATGCTAATTCTTGATATCAGTAATTACATTTGCACTAGTAAAAACGGTAATTCTTTATCAAAAACAGTTTAATTACTCCGGGAATTACCCATACTTGATATTTAAAAAAAAAAAAAAATTTCAGCTAGTAAAAAAAGTAACAATATCTGTAACTGCATTTTCACTAGTAGATTTTCACAATGATCTTTCATTCATTCCTGTTCAAAAGGCAGTTAGGAATATCTATAATTCATTTCTTACGATTCAATTTCAAATACATACACTGGCAGCCAAAAATTTGGAATAATGTACAGATTTTGCTGTTTCAGAAGGAAATTGGTACTTTAATTCACCAAAGTGGCATTCAACTGATCACAAAGTATAGTCAGAACATTACTGATGTAAAAAAACAGCACCATCACTATTTGAAAAAGTCATTTTTGATCAAATCTAGACAGGCCCCATTTCCAGCAGCCATCACTCCAACACCTTATCCTTGAGTAATCATGATAAATTGCTAATTTGGTACTAGAAAATCACTTGCCATTATATCAAACACAGCTTAAAGCTATTTGGTTCATTATATGAAGCTTAACATTGTCTTTGTGTTTGTTTTTGAGTTGCCACAACAGATAATTGGAAAAGAGTGTTATGGATCTTAACCCCATTGAGCTTTTGTTGGATCAGCTAGACTGTAATGTGTGTGAGAAGTGCTCGACAAGACAGCCACATCTATGGCAAGTGCTACAGGAAGCGTGGGGTGAAATGTCACCTGAGTATCTGGACAAACTGACAGCTAGAATGCCAAGGATCTGCAAAGCTGTCATTGCTGCACGTAGAGGATTTTTGATGAGAACTCTTTGAAGTAGTTTAAGAAGTTCTGAACATTTTTTTTTTTTCAAATTGTAATAGTAATTTTTCACATTATTAATGTTCTGACTATATATTGTGATCAGTTGAATGCCACTTTGGTGAATTCAAGTGCCTATTTCTTTCCATAAGAGTAAAATCTGGACATTATTCCAAACTTTATATCAATAATTACATTGTTTCTAGTATAAATGTCCATTCCTGATATCAGCAATTGAATTACAACTGGTGAACATGTCAGATTTGGTATTTCAGGTATCTGGAAATGGATTTTAGACATTGATAAATTGAAGTGTAATTAAAGATATTGTAAAAATTCAAAAATTAGCATTTTTACTAGTTGTAATTCAGTTATTGATATTATATCGTTTTTATAAGTAGTGCATTACTGATATGTAAAATTGGAAATTCTACTAGTAAGAAATTAATTCTGTATAACTGTAATTGTGTTTTAAACAGCAGTGAATGACAGATTGTTAAATTCTACTGGGTAAAATGCATTTATCAGGAAAAAAAAAATTTTACTAGTTGAAATTATATAAAAAATGTGTATTACATGGGTAATGATGTCATTTTTATATCAAGAATGAAAATTTTTACTAGTGCAAATGTAATTACTGATACAAAATGTAGCATTTTCACTAGTAGTAATTCTATTGCTGATATCAAGAACTTTAACTAGTGAAAATTAAATGATAGATATCTATCATTCATATCCTGCACATGCTTAAATGTTGAAAAGGGCTTGCGATATAGCTGACCTCTCAGCACAGTAAAATAACCGTACTCAACCATGCTGGTGGAACGCCTGTAGTGACATGGCGACTCGCGATTGGTCAATAGCCCAGTTAGTCCTGACTAATCCCGATTTCACAGCATCATGATGTAAAAAGTAATCGTAACAATGCCAATGAGCTCAAATGGGTACAGAATGGCACCGGGAAAGAAACGGAGAAGCGGCTCTTATCTACGGCACATAATTAATATTGATCATAGTACTGTTTTTTAAAAAATATTTTTTATCACATCTCTGTAGATTTTATTGAAGCTGTACTATGCTACGTTATCATAAGCAACAATGCATTTTTTCCCCTCTTTTATAGGTTGCATAACATAATCGTAACATTTATTCAAGATTTGCACAAATTGAGAGGCAGAGCCTATAGGCTACATGGATTAGATCTGCGAGCTTTATATACTTTACAGTGTTTGCTTTTGGCCCAGAACAGATATTTTGTGCTTTGTGTTGCTCAAAGTCTTTTCTGTTTAGTAACAAGAGTACAGTGAACAGTAAATGTTGGTTGCTGATAACTGTGCAAATATTTTGTTAACACAAAAAGAAAAAAACATTCCTTTGTCATTTAAGTGAAGGATTAGTTACTGTATGTGTCAGTGAGAAAACGTTAAATTTATGGTTAGCTTAGTCGTGGTGAAATTAGTTCTGGTTCGAATTACCTGTACGTGAAAGGGACAAGTATACAGATAGGAAGCTC
This sequence comes from Myxocyprinus asiaticus, assembly GCF_019703515.2. Lineage (NCBI taxonomy): Eukaryota > Metazoa > Chordata > Actinopteri > Cypriniformes > Catostomidae > Myxocyprinus > Myxocyprinus asiaticus. Next base: position 10,015,632 of record NC_059359.1, read on the forward strand.
TTTTTGTTAATGTGCACTAAAATTGTTACCACAGTACCCAGCTGTCAAACAAGAGAAATCTTCGGCGAAAGTCAGCCTGATTTCTATGCATATATGTCAGTCGCTTTGTTTTCTTGCCCACCGTTTCATTTTTCTTTTGATCTTTTTCATGAGATAAATAGTGATATAAATAAATAGATGTATTAATTTATCACATTTATCATTAAATTCTTTAACATCATATTTTTATATATATTTCTTTTCATGTGGCTTGATATAAAATTAGGTATTTATATATTTATGAATATTTCTGATATCCTTTGGCTCAGCAGAAATAGCCTACCAGTGATATCATTTTTTTTTAAAGTTGTTAAAAGCTCAAACACATGTACAATTCGTATTGTTCAGTGTTACATAGTCATGCTTCATTAGATTCATTTGTTAACCTCAAAGCTGCTGTCTATAAAGTAACGCAATGTCAGGGCCTTATTTAAAAACAAAAAATGTCCATAGCTGCGCAATGTATAGCTGCGTGTTTTTCCCTGATGATTTAGAATGGTTATTCGGTCACAGTCATGCTGAAAACGGCAGCCTGTGGTTGCACGGAGCGCCGGTGAAGGTGATGAAGGAGTCAGTTGGCGATGTCATAATGGATGGAGAGCTTTATGCTTGAGAGTTTCTTTGGCCCTGAAATGAAACAAAAGGCAGTTTGTTAAACTATGCTGACTTGGAAGTGTATTTTATAGATGACTGGAAGACTTATCTTGAATCCAGATATGACCTTGGCATTTTTCTAGTCTTTAATAAACCTACCTGTGTTATTCTGCCACCGTTACACCTGCACAGTTATCTTTGCTCTCAGAGGTTATAGCTAAATATTCCGCCCTAAGAGAACGGAAACAAGGAAATAAAGGGATAGAAAAGAGAGTGAAGAAGAAGAGAATATCATAGAAACTGTGGAAAGAACTTGAAATGTTTTGAAAACAGAGAACAGCATATCGGAAAAATACAGAGCTGTCTGTCATGCTTGTCAAGGAAGTACTGTATGTGAAATAAAGTTCAGGAAGAAGAAAAGTGGAAATTACAAAACTGATAAATAAGGGTGAAGGTCTATCACATCATGTAAATATTTTAAGCAATATTTTCATTTCGATGATCCTGGATATTAGAAAAGAATGTAACAGAAGATAATTAGAAGAAAATGTCAAAATGAACAGAAGTATAACTCACTCGCTCTCTCGAAGTGCTTCTTCTCCTGCTGCTGCTATCTTCCGGTAACAGTAGACCATCTCAACCACCAGCCATAACTGCAGCCCAATGATGGACACATACATCATAATCTCAGAAAGGATGGATGCCATGCCTCGGGTAGCTGCGGGAGAGAATTCATCAATTTATTCTCTCCCAATTCAATTCAGAAATCTATATTTTACAGATCTGGCTTGCTGTCTGTGATGGCGGGCATGATATTCGACTTGAGCTTGGACTACTTGATTAATATAATTATTTAATACCAAATAGAAATGGAATAGAAATAAAGGTGTAGTTGGGGTGTTGGAACGATGCTGGAAGAATTGTCACAAGTGTGATGTAACTGTCCGATCTAGTTGTGTGAAGCCATTGTTAATCTAAAAATGCTCAGAAAACATCTTCCACATTTGAGCTAGCTATCTAGATAATCTTTTGATTCACCACTCTTTGAACTATGGTCACGCACAAACAAAGAACTTCAGAAATCAGCATATTTGCAAAGCTTTATGCACTCAATATTATGTAGATGATCAGTAGTGACATTAGTGCTGATGTGGGCCTGACTCAGCCTCAGACAGCTAGTATACATACAAATATGTCTGTTTAATCACCTTCACCGCAAATGATGTGACATTCCAACCTCTGTCTTAGTGGACAGACACGTTCTCAGCAGAAGCGTCATGCCCATCCAAATGTCACCCCTTATTTTGAGTGCAACTTAAAAGAAGATTTCCACAAAAAGATATGCAAGGCAGTTTGCTAGTCTCAGTCACAACTTTCATTCCATTTCTTTTACATACAATGAAAGTGAATGGTGACTGAGATTGTCATTCCACCTCTCCTTTTGTGACAACACAAGGGTAAGTAAATGATGAGAGAATTGTCATTTTTGGGTGAACAATCCCATAGTTAAATATGTTCATAATTGTTTTTATTTATTTATTTCTTTTTATCCCCTTTTCTCCCCAATCTGGAATGCCCAATTCCCACTACTTACTAGGTCCTCGTGGTGGCACGGTTACTCACCTCAATCCGGGTGGCGGAGGACAAGTCTCAGTTGCCTCCGCTTCACTGTGCATGACACTGCAGAGACTTACAGTATGTGGAGGCTCATGCTACTCTCCGCGATCCACGCACAACTTACCACGCACCCCATTGAGAGCGAGAACCACTTAATCATGACCATGAGGAGGTTACCCCATGTGACTCTACCCTCCCTAGCAACCGGGCCAATTTGGTTGCTTAGGCGACCTGGCTGGTGTCACTCAGCACACCCTGGATTCGAACTCACGAATCAAGTGGTGGTAGTCAGCATCAATACTCGCTGAGCTACCCAGGCCCCCAAATATGTTCATAATTAAATATTGAAAGGAAGAAGTGTTTGTCTAAAATTGGTCCAATCGAGTCGCATCTTACGCAGATAATTTGCTTTAACCTCCTGAGACCTAAGCGTGACTGCTGTGTGCATAGGAAAAAATAGGAATTCATTTACTAATGTTAATGAATAGAACTGTACTTTACAGTGATAATAACATATTAAAGTATAACCAAATTTATATTAAAATGAAGCAAAATGACCTACAGATGTGTTAAAGTTGAAAGTTATTCAAAATAACGAACATGTTTTTTTTGTTGTTTTTTTTTTACTTTTAAGGAAATGTCTCATAATCCATGTTTGTGGACATTCATGTTTATCAGTGTACTGAAGCATGGAAAATGTATACATTTTTTAAAGCGGCATATCAAAAAAAACTAGAGACGCTACTCTTTACGCCAAATACAGGTTTCAATGAATAAACTCACTTTTAGTCACCAGTCACTTTTATTAGCTCTGCGCCCATAGAAGCACTTCACGGAAATAGACGTCATGCTGTTGTGTCACGTGACTTGGTGCGGCAGAAGTTTCCCCCTAAATGACAGTCTAGAGTTTTGTGAACACTATTCAGCCAGTTTAAATTCATTTAAATTATGCGCTGCATCTAGCAAAGCTAAAATACAACGTCCACGCATGTGGACACGGGGTTGCACGAGGTTAAAGGCAAAATTCAACATGTACCCACAATCATGTCACTCGTATGAAAAACATTTCCACATAATGAGATATGTTACAAAACAAAAGGGCATAGTTATCACTGGCTGTCAAGACCAGGTGAAATTTTGCTTGGTTTCTAAAAATGTTATATATAAGGTCGAGATTTGAACCTGGGTCCCTTTGCACACTAAGCAACAACTTTATCTCTAGACTAACAATTTAAAGTTCTCCTATAATAATTTGTAATTTATTATTATTTGTTTATTCCATTGTCCTGCAAAACATTTTAGCACAGATCATTTTGCTGTTGTTGTTTGTCATGTTTTAAAAAAGAATGTATAATGTTGTAATGTTGCTTAATGGAACCACAAGATAAATACTGTAACTTGTAATATCAAACTGTAAAGTTCTAGGGATAAATAAAGTGATAACAGATTCTTAAATGTCCCTGCTGTCAAACAGCTAAGCGTTCAGGAGCCAAGGACATACTATGATGAAAGCCCCGATGCTGCTGCTGCTATGACAACACTGTTTGCTTTCAGGGCTGAATGAGGGCGATGCCTGTGTCCTTGCTTTTGACATCTAATCAGGCATTTCTGTTTAGTGTTGACATGTTTCTTTACGGAAGCACCCTTATGTTTTGTTTATGGCTGAATATCAGAGGATCTTGTATCTGTATTCTGTTGTGCCTGTGACGTTATCGCCACCTTACTTTGCTTAGTCTCTGCAAAATTCAGTTCACCATAGGAAAACATATCAACTGGTTTGTGTTTACAAAATCAGTGTTTAAAGAGTTTATTCAAAAATGAATGTTCTGTCATCATTTACTCCCCCTTATTGTATGTCATTCCCAATCTGTATGATTTTCTTTCTTCTGTAGAACACAATAGGAGGAGTTTAGCACTCTTTTCCATACAGTGAAAGTGAATTGTGACCAGGGATTGTCAAGCTCCAAGAATGACAAAGCTCCATAAAAGTAGTTCATATGACTCATACACTATATTCCAAGTCTTTTGAAGGAAATCACTGAAATATTAGTAGGTATTCACTGACAATTTACTCCTTTGCCACAGCTCCAAATCTCATTTAAATCATAATTTTGCGTATATATAAAAATATGGCGCGTTGCGCCAAATTTGACGTCAATGCGTCTCGTAAATAATTGCAAATGAGATTTGAGGGCTATGGCAGATGGAAGATTTTCAGCAAAGAAGGACAATATTTTTGGTCTGTTTCTTACACAAAGTTATCATATGGATTCAGAAGACTTTAGTAAGAATATAGTAAAATGGACTACTTTTATGATAGACTACTTTTTGTCATTTTTAGAGCTTAACAGCCCCTGGTTCACATTCCCTTTCATAGAATTAAAAAGAGCTGTGTGGGGGCCTGGGTAGCTAAGTGAGTAAAGACGCTGACTACCACCCCTGGAGTTGTGAGTTTGAATCCAGAGCGTGCTAAGTGACTCCAGCCAGGTCTCCTAAGCAACCAAATTGGCCCGGTTGCTAGGGAGGGTACAGTAACATGGGGTAACCTCCTCGTGGTCGCTATAATGTGGTTCTCGCTCTCGGTGGGGCGTGTGGTGAGTTGTGCGTGGATGCCGGAATCTCAGTTGTCTCCGCGTCTGAGACCGTCAATCTGTGCATCTTATCAAATGGCTTGTTGAGCATGTTATTGCAGAGACACAGCGCGTGTGGAGGCTACACGCTATGTCTCCATGATAACGCGCTCAACAAACCACGTGATAAAATGCGCGGGTTGACGGTCTGAGACGCGGAGGCAACTGAGATTCGTCCTCCGCCACCCGGACTGAGGCGAGTCACTACGCCACTACGAGGACTTAGAGCGCATTGGGAATTGGGCATTCCAAATTAAAAAAAAAAAAAAAAGAGCCGTGTGAACATTTTGCCTAAAATATACTTTTGTATTCGACGTAAGAAAAAAAGTAAAACATGTTTGGAACAACAAACAGGTGTAGATTTTAGTGTTCCCATTGTCTCTTTTTACTAGCATACCTTTGCCCACTACGTTGATGGTGATAAACTTGGTGGCATTGGTACGGAACTCATAATTGGGGAAGATGAGGATCCGGTCAAAGTAGCATCGGTAGGTTCCTGTATCATTGTAGGTAACGTTGAGGATGTAAATGGAGCCATCCTGCACGTCCACCGTTTTTTTACTGCCATTCCAGTCCAAGCGGTCAACAAAACGGTCATCCACTATGTAGCCAGTCATTTCTACATAACTGTAGAGCTAAATCAGAAAAAGAGCTCTTATTAGTATGCTATGAAAAAAATAACCAGTGTAAAAAAAAAAAAAACTACAATTTCTTCACGCTTTAATATCTTTAGATGGACTTAGAGCTTACTTGTTGTTACCCGACGCAAGGCCAGTGGCTAAGTAATTTAGTAGTGGCCGGCCACATTACAACCTCGGGGGGTGCATTTATTTTCATAATTCACTAGTCCATCTGGTTTTTCAATAACTTATAATAATGCCAATATTTAGAGAGGTTGCCCATCGCCGATATGATGCTGATATATAGACATTCTGTACTTAATAATATAATTTTACATAACAAATGAGATCATGTTAATAGCCTAAAATTTCTAGAATTCAATGAATGTTTATTTTAAACAACACTGATTTAAAAGTCACTCCAGAAAATTTACATTATCCACAGATTTTTGAACATACACATTTATCAGCCAATGTCAGACATGTGTTAGGGTTGTCGGCAAATGCGATAATCTCAAAATGGCCAGATATTTGACCAGTTAATTGGCCTGGCTACTATATTGGTAATATTTTGTTGTTATGGTCTGTACATTTTGCTTGATCTACACTGGCCTCTGTCTACAGAAAAGCCCGATCAGGCTACAAATAGCAGGACATTTGAAAATTCAAAGAACGTATATCCTTCAATAATTGCACGTTTGGACCAAAATTGTTCCTATTGTTAAATATTTAGGAACACATAATGAAAAGTCAAAGTTTAGTTAGATTTCATTATCATTCATCAAGCCAAATGTCATCTCTTATTCTAATTTTTTATTGCATAGAAAATATAATTGTGGTAATATGGTATGTTGAACTGCCTTTACAATGACTATGGCATTACAGTGAATGAGACTTGCACTGCAGATTTTAGGTAGCAGCAGGAAGTGGTTGCTCTAATACCAGAGGAAGTATACTGCCCTCCTCATAAATATACTCGAAGTTAAGTGACCGCTAATGCCCATTAGCTCTCGATCTGCTTAGGAATGTTTTGGAAACATGTGTAGTAAATTACTTGCAGCTGAGAAGAAATGCTTGCGTCATAAAAAATGCATGATGTTGGGTTTAGGTTTGGGGATTTAAATGTTTTACAAATACCACGGAAATAATTAAATAGTATCAATTATTTTCTGCATTTCAGCTGCCAAGCAGTTGTTTTGGAGTTTGTTTGTTGTTGTTTTTTACACTTTTAAAGGTGTTTAAAGTAAAACTTTCACCTTTAAAATGTTCTACACCCAAAACATGTTTAACATGATGTACATTCACATGAAATGAAGACTCCAGTCATATCAGTTGCCTAGAAAAAGCTGTTTTGGGTGATTTTCACAAAACCAGCCATAAATATGTCCTGGCCCTATTTTACTCCAAAATCAAGAGAAACAAATAAAAATATATATTTTACATACAGATTTTTTACATTGTGACATTATTTTTAGGCAGATGCTATTTGCACCCTGAGGCAAATAAAGGTACAGCAGATGCTATTTACACCCCTAATTATACTAACAGTAAAAAAAGCATCACTGCAGCATGTTTATTGTGTTTATTTATAGCCCCACACTACACCAATCCCTACCCCTAAACTTAACCCTAACCTTCCTTTACAAAAATTGACCATGGTCCACTACAGTAAATAGTTTCACCATTGTATTTTGTAGTAAAATCATAGTAAACAAAAAATTAAATATGGTTACTATATAAACACTATATCACTGTCGTAACACCATTGTTAATTGCATCAAATCTATGGTTTCTGCCAAAAAACATGGTTATTACAATATTACTATAGTAAAACTAACTTTGTATTAATTTTATGTACTGTATTATTGTTATAATTACAAAGGTGGAATCGAACCAGGGTCTCCCCGGCGTTATGCCCCACTCCACTGAAGCGACACTCACAATGCAGTTTGTCGTAAATTTCTGTTTCCAATAGACTATTGGGGTGCAAATAGCTGCGCTTATTAAAATTTTTATGACAAATCTACACGACAAATTCACACTTTTTTCACTGTAATACAGGGGGAAAAAATTACTGTGTTACGGTAATGAGAATCATCATTCTAAACAATGAGAATAGTTAAAATGAATCAACCGGATGTGTTACGGTAATGAGAATCATCATTCTAAACAATGAGAATAGTAAAAATTCAACAACCGGATGTGTTATGTTAATGAGAATCATCACTCTAAACAATGAGAATAGTAAAAATTCAACAACCGGATGTGTTATGCTAATGAGAATCATCACTCTAAACAATGAGAATAGTAAAAATTCAACAACCGGATGTGTTACGGTAATGAGAATCATCATTCTAAACAATGAGAATAGTAAAAATGAATCAACCGGATGTGTTACGGTAATGAGAATCATCACTCTAAACAATGAGAATAGTAAAAATTCAACAACCGGATGTGTTATGTTAATGAGAATCATCACTCTAAACAATGAGAGTAGTAAAAATTCAACAACCGGATGTGTTATGTTAATGAGAATCATCACTCTAAACAATGAGAATAGTAAAAATTCAACAACCGGATGTGTTACGGTAATGAGAATCATCATTCTAAACAATGAGAATAGTAAAAATTCAACAACCGGATGTGTTACGTTAATGAGAATCATCACTCTAAACAAGGAGAATAGTAAAAATTAATCAACCGGATGTGTTACGGTAATGAGAATCATCATTCTAAACAATGAGAATAGTAAAAATTCAACAACCGGATGTGTTACAGTAATGAGAATCATCATTCTAAACAATGAGAATAGTAAAAATTCAACAACCGGATGTGTTACGGTAATGAGAATCATCGTTCTAAACATTCTAAATGTAAAAATCTCTGTAACCCCAAATTTATTGGACAGGTTCATTTTTAGAATGAAATGATAATGAGTGATAAATATGTATGTGAGTAGAGTATTTCTACATAATTCTATATAATTTCTAGTATCTCTCTAACTGAAAAACCTTTGCTTTTACCTGATGCTGCATCCATACTGATAACTTACTTGAAAACGAAAGCATTACAAAATAAAAAAGGGCACATTTATTTAGGTAATGCACAGTGTGTGTTGGGGGTTGCAGCATCTGTGCCACTCATCGTACAGTAAAACATTAACACTTTTTAAAACTGATCCCGGTTGACATGTCAGACCTCTTTTGGTCTCATACTCACATGTGTAAATTCACTCTCGCCTTTGGCCATGAACCACCAGTCCACTGTGGCAGAGGCTGGCACTTCCCCTCGCATCTTGCAAGAGATGCAGCCCAGTTTGAAGCCATTACCCATCACAGCCTCCGTGTCAGAGTCCACCTCTACACATGCCCCACTGCAGAGCCATGCTACAAGAAGAACAAAACATAATCAGCCACAGAAACATAGACACAACTTCTTTACTTCTTAAAAGATTCTCTATAAGTCTTTTGGATGCCCACTTATTTTCGTTGCTGTTTTGAACGACTAAAATGTATTTTTTTCTGTTGTTATGCGTGCGTTCCCATTGCCTAAAACTGTGCATGCTGGCTTTTTTTTGTTGTTGTTCAAGGCAGAGCATTTCCTTGCAAGTTTTATTTCCACTCATGAACACCGTGCATTAAAATAGTCAGAATTAACTGTGCATTTCACAACAGTTTTTGGTTTGATGGCTTTTTGTTTTTGTCTGCACACAAAAAACTTTGAGGGGAAATAAATAGTTAGCAGTGATCTGGTTTAAATTGTAGGTCTTTAATCTACATTCATATATAGATGCAGGTCTCTATATATGCCATGAAATCGCAAACACTAGCAGAAAGGAACGCACCTGTAATTCCAAGTATCTCTCTTTCACACACTTCACCCTGCAGTTTCCACAGAGACATCTGCATCGCTCTCAACCAATGATCTTGTGCTATTTTCAAGTTTGACCTCTGGAGAAGTATGTGTATGTGTGCAATGAGATGAGGGACAGGAATAATTGCACACACACATCAATAAGTGAGCACAGATTGCCTAGTAGTACATCAATGTCAGCTAAAGCATTAGATTATATCTTTATAAATTCGTTTAGATTCGTATGGGAATCTCTTTACTATTCAGGAAAATGACATTTATCATTTACTCTTGATAGCTGAGAGAAAGGAGAACAGAGTAAAAATGGCTGCCACACAAATCGAGGGACAAGAGAGGGAGAAAAGAAGGGAGAGAGATAGTTAACAATGTTACACTTATTGACATAACTGATTATCACTGACATATCACTGATGTATTGGCTTCTGAGGAAAAAGAAGGGTGGATGGGGGAGGAAAGACAATTATTATCACAGAAATACTGTACTACAGAGGGAGCATACTGCAACTTCAGAGGGAGCGAAAGGAGGGGTATAAACATATCATGTTGACATACTCTATTACTTTTACCAAACTATTACAATACCGCTCAAAAAGATCTACACCTTCTTGAGTATTTCATCTCAGAAAGGATTTTGTACCAAAAAGACAAGTTCAATGGTGCTTTCGTAGATAAAAATACACTTAAAGGGTCATGAAAACCCTTGTTTCAGCATAGTTGAGTTCTCACCTCAATTTTAAAAAATGTCAGAGAGAGGGGGCGTGGTCAGCAGTGGAGTAGAGAGGAGAAGGGTCGAGTGAACACAATAAATGTCTGTCTGATCCAGACACTCAACTTTTTTTCACTAGTCCAGTTAACAGCATCAAATATTCTTACAATAGAGCACAACAGTCTGGTTTCGGAAGTAAAATTTACTTTTCGGTAAGTATACAGCACCTTTGTCTTTTTGTCCAATTTTCAAATACTTTTTTGCCTCAAAACAAAGTTTGTTATGTTGTAATTCACCTCGGAGCTGATTGGATTGGTTCATGGCTTAAAACTCTTTTATGGAGGATTTTATGAAAAGTCAATGGAAAAAATGAATGGGAAAAATTGTTCCCGAACCCAGACAGCTGAAGAAGTGGGCAGGCACCGCTCTCTGTTGCTCGTAACAAAATGCACAAATAAATTACACACTGTAAGTTTTGTAACTGTTGTGTAAGCTCACACAATATATTACACAAAAACACACTGTTCATTTCATCTCTGTAATTTAATGTGCAAATAAATGCCAAGCACTTGTACTCTGTACTGAAAATGTGTTTTTTTATTTGTAATAACTTTTGAGATTTATTCCATTGATTCACAAAAATAAGTGCTTAGAGCGGTACACACACTCACATTAAGAATGAATCCATTGATAGCATTTGTGTCTAAGACTATCAGCGCCTCAAATGAGCCCCAGTCCACCTCACTGCATGTCACCATCCCTCTGTCATCATCGCAGAGAAGCCGTGCGGTCTTGAACACTTGCGGCCAGGGATTACCCGCTTCAGTGTTTGAAGCTCTCATTTTATGGGAATGTCACGTGGTGTCATGAATAACCGTGACATATCGCCTTCTCATAGGATAAGGTCAAGCAGTCTCATTAACAATTATCTGACACTGATGACGCGATGATGTACTATAGTAAGAGGAAACGTCACATCCCGGAAGAAGAGATTAGCGCAAAAAATCCCTAAATTAACCACATTCCTCCTAAAATTTAAATTAAAGAATACTATTCTATCATTTGCAACACATCTGTTAACATCTCATAAAATGTAGATTAGTGTTTCATGACCCTTTAAAGACCACATCTTCCAGGAAAATGGACCAAACACATTGAAGGCATATATGCATTTTTGTCCAATAAAATGCTGTCTAGAATAAGAACGACCCTCTTTCTAATACCAATGGCTAGTATTCAGACCGAACACATTCTTGCACTTAAAAAGCTCAATGCAGTTCAACGAATAGAACAGAATGCAGGTGTATTGAGACACATTGTATTTGAAGTTGATGTTCTTTTTAACCTGACACAATGCCTAAAAAACTATGTTCTCCTGTGCGAGATGCTGAAAACAACAACAGTGAGAAGTGGCACAACGTTAAAAATGTCAGTCTTGCGTATGTTTACATAGAAAAACAATGGGAAACCAATGCAGATGGATGCAAATACTGGGTTTGGTACATAAGAAAAGGACAAGCCCTTTGATATTTCCCTCCCCAACTCCCTGTTTCAATAGTAAACATGTTAACACAGGAAATTGTGTGTGTCAAACCATTTCATGGGGTCTTAAATAGGCAGGGCAAATTGAATATCAGCATATACATCCAAGGGGACTGTACATGATGGGAGGAAACAGCAAAAGAAGAAAATGGGTAAAAGTATAAGCATAATAAGCTGTACTCAGACCTGTCAAACACTCCCTTCTAAACTGTCAGTGTCACTGCAGTGGCGGGGTCATTACATAACCCCTTTTTACAGAGATTACATTATGCAATTTATTCCAGATTAGACTGCACAATGAACATTTAATCCCAGGACTGAATTAAAGCATTAAAGACCTGAATTACGGGCATTTCAGTGAGTGAAAATGTCCTAAAAGGACACTTCTTGGATGGAATACGAGCAAATGAAAGTGACAGAGCGATAAAGAGAGAAGTCGTCTTCTAAGAACTGATTTAGGTTTTCTGGTTAGAAACAAGCAGTTGAGGGTGGCGTTTCCATGCCAGCCGACCATCTCCAATGGTAAAGCGGTGACATATACACTCAGGCCTCCAGGGAAATGGCAAAGATCTGTGACAAACAATGAGCTCCAGGGTGGAGACTTTCCAAAGGAACAATGGCTCTTTAATACATTAGCCAATGTATGATCTCATGTTGATGTTGATGGAACAAGCGTCCTATTGAACCCAGATGTTTTCATCTACATCTACCCTACTATATAATCTAATCTATAAAATTAATTCACAATGAAAGATACTGTTAGTGACCCCAGTGGTCAAGGGTAAAAGGCAAATGGCAGCGATATTTCCCCAGGCAATCTGAACTAAAGACAAAGTCTCTTCTTTTTTAGCTCCAAGACACTGAAGGCTTTCTCATGATCCAGTTTTGAGTAGTATTATATGATATGAGGTTTTATTTCTATTTTGAGTTTATCCTTTCAATTCAGTTTTGTTTTCATTAGAGTTCACTATATGTTATTTTGTAGTTTTTTTGTGTTTTCTTATTTCAGTTTGGATTTAGTTTTTCAGTATATTCAGTTTTCTTTTTAGTTTGCGTAAACGTACATAATTTAAATGTGTTTACTGCCACAAAATTCTCATGGTTGTCTATGTTATCGCTATCTAGTAGCATTTTTACGTTTATAAGGGCAGGTTGTAAAGGTTTTACATTTTATATTTATATATCAAAAGCAAATATTTGTGATTACTTTTATTTTATTTAGCATCATTTGGATTCATGATAATGTATTTTAATTTAGTTTGTTTTTCCAATTATGATTTTTTCTTTTATTATTTCAGTTAATGCAAATGTTTTCACTTTAGTTTCTGTTTATTATTCGTTAACAATAATCACACTGTTCTTAAATTAGTATATCTGTGTCTATGTGCTAGGATGGAGGGTGGGCTGCACTGTAATCTCTCTTTTCTTCTTGTAATTTCAATTTCCTCTCATTTCCTATTTCAAATCCTACATTAAATAGCTGACAGCTTAAAATATTTTACTGGCAAGACACAATCCTTCTTTGTCCTTGTCTGCCCTTGCCTAGATTTAGCATTCACACTCCCTGCTCCCTCCCCCACCCTCTCATTATTTTTCTCACAAGCACACACGTGCAGTCAGACACACATTTTCATATACACGCATGTCACCGTTTTCCACAGTACCAGACCCTGAAGCCTGCGTTGCTGCTTTCTGAGGCAGCATGACAGTGCTGGATTCTGCTGAAAATCTGCTTAGGATACAAAGATCTTGCTCCTCATTGGTTTGCCTGTTTCTAGGCTTCAGTTTTCAGCCACTGTTAAATGATTAATAGTTTCCTCCCTTCTCCTTTTTGCCTTTACCAACATTTTACCGACTGCCCTGGGTTAAAATTACTAGGGTTAAAAATGTAGAGATTTGCTGTAAACCCCAAACCCTAAAGTCTTAAACTTTGGCATGCAACTCGTTCTGCACCTTTTACAGAAATAAATGCAACATGAATCACGTTACTATACCTACATTTTTGATAAAATATTTTTACGTGGCAGTTGCTTGGTGAAATAAACACTAGAGGCACTACAACAACGAATTGTATTCACTTTTACAAAAATCACGAGTAAAACAGCATATGATCAGTTCATAAACACTTACATTTTGCCCTGTTTCTCACACAGTGCTATCTTACGGCATAAAAAAACCCACTTTTAAAATAGCACATGACTTTCTAACACAACCTATTTTAGCATTTGCATTACATAAACAACCAATTATAGAAGCTTATTGGAGCACAATAAATTTATGTTGTGGCTCAGTTGATAGAGTGTTGCACTTCCAATGCGATGGACCAGGGTACGAGTCCAGAAGAGCATGCAAGTCGACATGTGAGACAAAAATGTCAAAATAACAGGGTTGCTTTAGCAATTGCGTTTTTCATCTCACATTTGCTTTATGATACTATAGGTTAGGTTTAGGTTAAAGGTAGGGCTGCACAATTAATCGAAATAAAATCGAAATCGCAATATGACCTCGTGCGATTGTTAAATCGCAAATGGTTGCAATTTAAATAAATAAATAAATAGTCTGCTCGCTTCAAAGATTATTTGCGCTGCTCTGACCAGTCTACATTAAGATAGACTATTATTACAGTGTTTTTAGAGTGGTTCTGTTATCCACAAATCCATCTCATGCTTATAGTAACAGAAGTGTTCAGAGTTCAGTTCTGTTTGCTTATGTGAGCTAAGCGCTTTATTTACACCGGCGCATTCTACGTGAAGTTGTTTTTATTATCATCTGCAGCATCTCAGTCTCCGCCAGGCACAGGTATCATAATAATAATGCGGAATACAAGATGAGGGATAATTCAAACATCTTTATTAAATGATTGCTGGATGCATGAGGTGTATCCTTCGTGGGCACTCACAACCCACAATTCTTTGCTTCAACGGAAATGTAAAAAAACAACAAAAAAAATAAAAATGTAAAAAAAAGAAAAAGCCAATTTGCCCATAATATGATGTTCAAATGCAAGTAATGTTAATTCCCAAATTTAAGTACCTCAGTAGATGGGTGCAGAGTATATAATATGTATAATCAGGGTTGGGGAGTAATGGAATACATGTAACGGGATTACATATTTAAAATACAAAATATAAGTAACTGTATTTCACTACAGTTACAATTTAAATCATTGGTAATTAGAATACAGTTACATTCAAAAAGTATTTTGATTACTGAAGAGATTACTTTGCATTTTATTGACATTTGTTTAATTTAATATTTAGTCCTTTCAGATGGAAAATATTTATACATATAAATGATGTGATACAAAGTGCATTTGAACAGCAGTGAAACACTTTCTTATGTTGTGTTACATTCATACAAGCAGACTGAGAAGTAAATTTGAAGCAGAAGAAATTGAAATAAACCTTGTGTAAATTGTCAGCTTTACGCTAAGCTAAAATGCTATTTCTAGCCATTTTACATGCACGTTACCAGGCATGATCATATTTTTTTATCAAGAAAATTCACGTTGGATCATAATTTATTTTTTTCTAGTAAGACCTTTGATATTAGGGCAAAAATCATATTCTTGATAATAATTTTTGTATTGTTTTCCTGTAAAAATATCTAAAAATCCTTAAAACAAGATCAGTTTGATTTATCTTGTTTTAGAAAAAACACTGCATAAGATATTTAGGTTTTTCAGAGAATGTATTTTTAACATGTGTATTTTGTCTTACTGTACTGGCAGAGTTTTTATAGTCAAAACAAGTGAAAAAAATCTACCAGTGCTGAAGAAGTAATCAAAAGTATTCAGATTACGTTACTGACCTTGAGTAATCTAACGAAAAATGTTACAAATTACATTTTACAGCATGTATTCTGTAATCTGTAGTGGAATACATTTCAAAAGTAACCCTCCCAACCCTGTGTATAATTATATTAATATATAATTAAAATAAAGTATTAGACAAAAAGTACACCTGTAAAATCTATTTTCTTTTCTTTTTACATCATTATAACTCTCCTAAAATTGACCTCATACATTCCCTTCTAAAGGGACTTTGTTCCCTTCTCACTCAAAGCATTGGTGCTTGTTAAAGAGTGACGTGCTGTAATAGCAACCATGTTGTGTTTCGTTTCCATTTGTCCTATGAAGTCCATCTCATTTAAACGAGGCTTGTTTAAAGGAGGACGCTCGGTATACTGCAGCTTCCAAAGGACGCGTCCTACCTAGCACGCAGCCTTCCAAACGAGACACAACCATTAAGCCTCATTCTTTAGGACTATCTTATATACAACAGAGAATAGTTTGTATAGGCCTACTTGTTTTTAAGGTTTAGAGTAAAGAGTAAAATTGAATACTTTGCTTATTTAATTATTCCACCAACCAACAGTATTTTTGACAGCAAAAACTTTTTTTTTGTGTGTGTGTGTCTTTCATAATCGCAGTTCAAATCAAATATTTTCCAAAATAATCACAATATGACTTTTTGCAGCCCTAGTTAAAGATTTTGGGTAGGGTGGTAGGTTTGTTGATTTAAAACTTGATAGAGCATTAACCTTGAAAACCTCATCTGTTTTTCATGTAACATTTGCTTTTTATAACACTATCGGTTAGGTTTAGGTTTAACCCTTTAAGCCCACGAGAAAAAAAAAAATGATCAAAATATTAATAACTACAGTTTTTACCAACACAAAATATTATTTAAAAGCTTAAAACTCTACTTTAGAAGCTTTTTGTTGGAACGCTCTCAAAGAGTAGAATACAACCAGCCTATTTGTTTTACTCACAGGCAAAAATTTAGCGAGTATTAGCTATATGTCATTGACATTTATGTTTCAAGTGAACAGGTGTTGCTCATATGCCACATTTTCGCTTATAACTTCGCGAAAAATAAACATAACATAAAATATCTCATACCATTACTTAGAGAAGGTGATTATATTTCAAAGGTAATCAGATGCATAGATCATTAGATAATTGACAAGAAGCACGATGTGCACAGTGCACACAGCATCTGGCTATCTGTCATCTTGTAATCTGGCTGAAAACATGTTAGCTTTCCTGGATCAGATGAGGTATTCGGAAATGATGTAGCATCATGAAACACTAAACCAATTGGATTTGTTTCAGATCAAAGCAAAGTCATCTTTGGGCAGAGAGACGTGTGATTGGTTACTGTTACATATGGCCACCAGGAGATGGCGCCAAGTACATGACACAGACTCAATAAGGACTCAAATGGCACAGAATGAAACTCATTCTGTGAAATCTCACTACTAAAATTATGTCTGCATGCTATGCAAACCTTTAGTCATTATTGTGTTTGCATGTGTAACTAGTTATTATGTACAATTATTATGCTTTATTTGCTAGGAGAGGCTTTTGGACGATTGGAGACATTTTTGGACACTAGGATAAATAATATTTTTAGGAAAAAGTTAATTTTATGTTTTAAGTTCAGTTCCTTAGCCTAAGAGTCTCAGAATTTATCATACATAAAAAGTTTTCTTTACAATTATTCAAAACACTTCACCATCCTTATTTTGTTTTTGTTTGTTTTTTTAAGCCTTTAATTTTGGGTATGCCACTGAAACAGGAAATCTTTACAAAACACCCTCTGCGCTTAAAGGGTTAAGGTTTCAAGTAGGGAGGTAGGTTTTGTCTATTTAAAACTCGATAGTGCATTAACCTTTAAAACCTCATTATCATTATCGTTTAGGTTTAGGTTTAAGGTTTCGGGTAGGGAGGAAGGTTTTGTTGATTTAAAACTTGATAGAGCGTTAACCTTGAAAACCTCATCTGTTTTTCATGTAGCATTTGCTTTTTATGACACTATCGTTTATGTTTAGGTTTAAGGTTTCGGGTAGGGAGGCAGGTTTTGTTGATTTAAAACTTGATAGAGCATTAACCTTCAAAACCTCACCTGTTTGGGAAAACATTTAACTCACTTTTGCCGCCACACAGTGGACATTTCACTTTGGAACTGCCGCGATACGTGTAAGAAACTGTCATGTCAAAAATGTCGCAGCAGTTACATAATTGTCATGAGATCTTGAGTCGTCAGTAAGTAACCATCTATCAACCACTTAAATCCCCTTCGTAACTGCAACGTCCTGACAACCACCCGCAACACCCTAGCATTGTGGCGGCAAATTTTTCACAGGCAAGCACTACTCAAATTTTCTTCAGAACAATTCAGTACAAATCCAGTTGGTCCTTCTATTGAAATATTGCATGCTTTTACTTCCACTCACCATTGCAGTAATGGATTTGTGCAAGTCCATCAAATTGTAAGACTGTAATGAATCTCTCATACTGTCTTGCTCTGTATATCCCGTATATATTTTTCAATCAGAAGCACTATTTTCTGACAATATTTCTAAGCTGCGTCAACCTCCCACTGATTAACTCCACATTTCCTTTAGAACTATGGATCACTCATTGATAGCTAACTACCAACGTCCACTAACATGCACACACACACAACAAACATACACTTACAAACAAAGTATCTTCCAGAATCAAGCCAAACAGTCTAAATTTACACAATAAAGCTCCCTCAGTATTGTGTAGAGAGCAGGATATGATACAGCTGTTAAACAACTAGTAAGACTGTTACCACAGTAAGTGTCTGCTAAGAACAGTGGAGACACTGAGTGAGCAGCGCACGTGCAGAGATAATGCCAGGTTTTGATTTCTAATAGTCTTCATAAAGGAACGGATGCTATTACACAGTACAACAAGAAATAATGTAATCCACCGCAACCTCAGACATCAACTGAGACTTACGCACAAATTGTACTCATCAATTCTAACAATGTTACATCTTGCAAATTGCGTAGTATTTTTGTGTGATAAACTGATCCAAGCCGGTGGAGTGGACATCATCTTTGTGAGTCAGATGGGCCCGTGCCAAAACTGCACTTTACCAAAGTGATGTATGATGCAGAAATGTAACAATGTGATTAGATATTAGATTATATACTGTATTCCTATAGCATTCCTAGTTGCTTCCATCCACTCATTTATCTTACAAAGTCAATTCCTGTCAAGAACACCATTTAAAACCTTCTAAAAGTATGGTGTTGTAATCAGAAGGTTGCTTGTTCTGCTGCACTGTTCTTTGGTGACATAACCTGAAAGTTATGGAAAAATATTCGACCAGCCCAGGTCATATAGTTATAAATAAAGATTTTATTAAATCAGATATTGCAGTTTTGAGTTTGGACAGTTTGGGACATATGATGTAAGACACCACCAGGCGATCACAGGGGATTCTCTTTCTGTGTCACACTTTCGTTCTCACACATGGTTCATCTTCCTGTCCATCTGCCCATGCTCACTCCTCCGTTTGATCTCCACTGAATAAAACGGTCCCTTAAAGAGATAGTTCACCCAAATATGAAAACTGTGTCAAAATTTACACAACCTCATGTTGTTCCAAAGCTGTTTGACTTACTTTCTTCTGTAGAACACACAATGAGTTTTGTTAGCCTTATAGCCAAATGTTATGTTGAAGCCTCAGTCACCATTCACTTTCAATGTATGGAAAAAAGATTCTATGAAAGTTAATGGTGATCCAGGCTAACATTCTGACTAACATCTCCTTTTGTGTTCCACAGGTTTTGAACAACGTGAGGGTGATTAAACCATGACACAGTTTTTATTTTTGGGTGAATCTGAGAGACGACTTACGAAAAAGGTATTACACAAGTTTAGTTGTGTAACAGTTCTCATTTCTGAGCTTTCCCATTTCCTGTCTAAATTTAACTCACTGCTATACACATTTTCACTCCTTATGACATAAAATAATAATACATTTTATCAGTAATAAGAACACACAATAAGTTTCAGATACATAGATATTATCAATGAAATCATAAATGCGAGCACAGGTCGATAAAAACATTATTAATGTTGTATTAATGTTAAATATGTGAAGCTAAGCTACTTTTTGGAAGTAACTTTTTGGATAGCATTGTCTGCTAAATTCCTTGTATGTAAATATAAATGTATTTTTTTAAATTCATGAATACATTTATATACACTATGCTGTTAAGCACCATAAATTATAATTCACTCATTATTCACTTACCCTGATGCCATCCCAGATGTGTATGACTGTTTTTCTTCAGCAGAACACAAATTAAGATTTTTAGAAGAAGATAGAGCTCTGTCAGGTCCTTATAATGGAAGTAAACAGGTGCCAGCACTTTCATATTTCGGCAGCACAAAAGTAATCCATGCGACTCCAGTCGATCAATGAATGTCTTCTGAAGTGAATCAATTGGTTTATGTAAGAAACAAGTTGATAATTAAAAAGTTTTTTAACTTTAAATCAGTGCTTCCATCCAGGGCTCTGATGCAGTTTGAAATGGCCGAACTCTCACGTGACGTTCATTCATCTGTTGTAAATAAGCACCGCTTCCAAATTCTCGGGTGACCTTGCCAACATGCTTACGCCAGGCTTCGCGTCAGCTGCTTGCAGGAAGCGCTTTTTAAAAGTTAATAATTATCCTAATTCAGAGGTATTGGAGGAAGGAGTGTTGGCTAAGATTCTAAAAAAGTCAAGTGGGGAGGTCATCGATGGAAGTCAGCTGGAGCGCCCCCATTTCAGGAGTGGTGCACGGATATGGGGAGGGTGGCGGCGTATGAGGAAATGGTATTTAGTAGACTGGGTCATTTGGATTTGTTTGTTGGGAAATGGGGCAAGTGGTTAGCATTCTTGGAGGGCTCTAGGGGAGAGGTAGCAGAGAGAGAGGTTTAAATGTAGATGTGTGTGATTATTATATATATATATATATTTTTTTTTTTTTTTTTTGTGTATATGCTTTGTGTTTTGTAGTGGGGTTGGGGATTGGGAGGGATAGTGGTGGGGATTAAATGTTAAATGTTGATTCCATGTATATATGTTTTGTTTTTCGTGTTTTCTGTGTGAATTAATAAAATGTTAATCACAAAAAAAAAAAAAATTATCTATTTATTTTTTTACACATATTTAGCAATTTGCTTCAGAAGACATTCATTGATCGACTGGAGTCGTGTGGATTACATTATTGCTGCCTAAATATGACTTTATATATAAGGTACACTGCTGTTTAAAAGTTTGGGGTCACTTACTCATTCTTTATTATAATTTATTTCTTCACATTTTAGAATAATAGTGAAGTCATCAAAACTATGGAATAACAGAAATGGAATTATGGGAATTATATTGTGACCAAAAACATCTTCAAAAGAGCCACCCTTATCTTAGAATTTGCAGATATGTATTCTTGGCATTTTCTCAACCAACTTCTTGAGGTATCACCCTGGGATGCTTTTTAAACAGTATTAAAGGAGTTCCCATCTATGCCTGGCATTTATTGGCTGCTTTTCTTTATTATTCTATAAGTCATCCATTTAAAAAAAAAAAAACAATTACATTTTAGCTTTATAATGAAATCAATTAATATGTTGGCACAATTATATTTTTGTCTACAAAACTAATTTCAAACATTTAAGCATATGCCTTCAGATCAAAAGGTTTTTAAAATCACGTGAAACATTTCAGTCAAGTGACCCCAAACTTTTGAATGGCAGTGTATATTAGGATCGGAGGCGAGTGGGAATTGTCAAATGAGTTAAGAAAGGAAGAACATTTGTTCATCAGAGCTATACAGTTCAGGTGTAACATAACAAAAGGTTAATCTAAACAGCTGATAACTGGTGCTTTGTATAACCTGTCTGTACTTCAGGAAATACACATATCCCCATAATGGGTGTGCTGACGCATGGCAAATCCCCACTGAGTAAATTGGGACATTTATCGCTTAGGCATAAGTGATAACACCAGTTCCCTGGATGAGATTTATTTCCATCTCTGTCCTCGTTGCCTTTGCAGATGAAAGATATTCAGGGTATGTATGAACATAGACAGCCAAATATATTGGACGCCCACCACAAAACAAAGCATCACAACTGACTATGAGATAACAGTCTGAGACAGAAGTGAGGGAGTAAGAGCTACACAGCTGACTTGACCATTCTGATCACCCATGCCTCGACACATGCTTTACAAACAGTTACAGCTGGTTTTGGGGTTTTACTGAGCTATCTTGGTGGCTTTATAACCCTGATAACTATAAACACACACATGTACACACACACACAGAGCTGAGACTGAATAAACAAAGTGCATAGAAATAACACTACTGGACAGGTGCTAAATTACCTTGAACTGGTCGGCAAACCAATAGAATATAAACACATTCTTGCCACAAAAGCTATTACATTCACTTCAGTTGCATGATTTCGTAATCTAACAACTAATGATTAATTACAACTGGCACTGGCTTTCACAAATGTTTCAATTCTGATGTACACTGCATATTTCTTATCATCATATTGTTTGAAATATGTCATGTTTATCTATCTATCTATACACAAAAATGCCGGCATTATGACCGACAGCATTAGATACATTTTAGCATGAGATCATGAATGGATTCCTCATACACACTGAGAGGTGACCTCTTCCCTTGACATGGCCTGACTAACACAGAGAGAGACAGATTGTGAAGTTTGGAACATGCATCTCAAACGTGACATAGCTCAAGACACTCACCGTGTGTTAAACACATCAGAACAGGGACCCACAGAAGCCGCAGTGCAGGCATCTTCACTGATGATAGGTGTTCCTTTCAGAGTCGTGTCTCTGTGTCTCTCACACAAACACACACAATAACAAACACAAAACACAGTATCACACAGTTGACAGAAGAGCCGGAGGTTTTAGTAAGTAGTCCACAGCAAGACAGAAGCTCTGCAAGGGAAACAAGTCCTCTGGAACTTTGCAGAGATGAGCTTGACGGTGTAGAATACAGTTCAGGTCAGACACAAACAGGGAGATGATGTGGGGCTTCCCTCTTAGTTCAGACCCTAATGATGGTTCCTTCTTTCCCTTTAGCCACTGATGAGGAGCAAATGAGACCAGGGAGGGAGTATCAGAGAATGACGTATTCTGTGCGAGACAATCGGTCCAATAAGTCCAGGCACTGAGTATTCAGTTACTCCATGAAAGACAAATGAGCAGACTCAAGTGTCTATAATTGTTCTTCAGATGTTTTCTTGACCTATTTAGCTGTGACGCAGATTCTATTATCTTCTTTAAAGATGATATCAATATATATATATTTTTTTTTTCTGTTGATCTAATCTGTCTTCTAAAATATATAATGGTATAGTCACTAAAAAACAACGTTTCCTTTTTGTGACAGTGGAAGACTTGGATCTGAGGTTTGTGATCAAGTTTAGAATGAGAGATAATTGAAGACAAGTGACCTAAACTAAGAATTTTGAGTGTTACACTTTTAACCTGAGAAAAATAATTGAAGAGAAGCAGTCTTTTGTGCCACAGTGAGTTTGGAATGCAAAATGATTTTGTGTCTTTGGCTTCATGCAAACATACATTTAGACATTCTCTTCTACACTCAATGATATTTATTGATGATATATTTTGTGAATTATTGCTTATGAAATGTTAATGTCTGAATGTGAGAATATATATATATATATATATTACAATCAGTTTCAAATTATACACTTTAAAGACCTGCTATATACTGTATATGATATGAGGCAATTTACATTATATGATATATACAATAACAACAACTAACTTTGGAGGCTGCCTGACAAGTGCACTTCAACACAAGATGTAATGCTTGTATCTTTCTCTCATTAAAAATAAATGCATATGAAGTTGCTCATACATGCAGTAAGTGTTTACTGTGACCGGATGTGATTATGCCTCATGCCATCTGGTCAAATTCCGTCAAGCAGGAAGGCATATGTCTAACAGCGCATTATGATCACCAAAATATGTCAATAGTACATCATTCATGCGTCTACATTACCGAGGAATGGATTAACTACATTCCCTAGTCTTTTAAACATAGCAATATTCAAGGGTGTGATGCAAGGCATGCAAGGCTGTGTTTCCCCTCTTTTAACAGCTGAGGAAAATGCAAACAAAGTCGACGATATTTCCACTGTCAAGAATACAAAATGTGACCTGTGGGTGCCTATTTCTATGGTTTGAATATTTCTCAGCCTTCCTTTAGCGATTACCACATGTTCGCCGTTTGTTCTTCATTCAGTTGGTAAAATCCGATGAAGTCGCCCCACTCGCGCCGTCAAATCATTCCGTCAGTCGCGCGGGGTGTTTTATTTGAGCGTGCGTCATGGATATTAACCAAAAATGCTGTCGCGTGAGATCCTGCTGCTCTTCCCTGCATAAATGCTCGGTTTGGAATTGGGATATGCACAAAAATCGTCTTAAAAACTGGAGCACGACACCTGCTATGCGCAGCAGTGTTGCGTTCATTGGCGGTATCTCGTGGTCTAGGTTAAAGGATGCTGCATTTAGGACAGGCGAGGAGGGACAGTCAGGGAAGGAACAGTGATTGGGGGAGGGATAGACAACACAGACTGATGCATTGCAGTAGTGGGTTGGATGGAAGGCAAGGTGATAACAATTTCAAGTTTTTATGTCAATGAAAAATGATGATTTGTCACTTTCAGATTCATTGCACAGGACGATATCACTGACCTATCCAAAATTAGACATACATGACACGCAAATGCCCCTCAAAACATAGCTACTTGGCGCGCTGCAGTATGGATTATTCTAGAACATTATACTAGAACATATTATTCTAGAGTTATGGAATTGGGAGGAATCCCAGCCTGTTAATCAGTAGTTTGTAGCACAGACTTCTATCGGTTTTAAAATTATAATTAGGCCTAATAGACCCTAACCCAGTGCTTATTCATAATCCTAAAAGAAAACTTGCATTAAAAAAAACAAAAACAAATTTTACTTTATCAATAATTTGGTAACTCTTTGCAATAATGTTGTTAACATGATGTACAAAATCTTTTATTATTATTATTATTATTATTATTATTATTATTATTATTATTTTAGCACTTATTAATCTTGGTTAATGTTAATTTCAACATATACTAATATATATATTTTTTTAATTAAAAGTTGCATATGTCAACATTAGTTAATGCACTAAGACCTAAAATGAACATAAATTATTTTCATAAATTAATGATAACAAAGGTTATAAAATGCAACCACATTGTTAACCCTTAAGTGCATACCTCAGGTCTTTAGTGACCCGGGATCTCATTCCACCACCTGTACCTCATTATTATCATTATTCCATGCCTGTACAGATACATATTATACATATTATACTCAAGGTGGTGCTGTTACTGTTTTAGTGATTGACTTGATTTACATTTGACATTGCTAATTAATGAAGAAACAACATGGAAGTAAACTATAGCAAGTGTAACACATGACCAGTATGATATGAGTATTGTCATTTGGGTGTTTGGACTGAAATTATGTAAGTTGAGCATCTATTTAGACTCAATAAGTGCTTGAGAAAATACTGATGTGTAGCTTATGTGTATCTTATGTGTTATGTGTAGTTCATAATGTTTTTGACAGCCAGTTGCATCTCATGAAATTTCAGTGTGAAAGTAATGAATCCTGTTCTAGATTTGTTCTGATTTGTTGCATTTTCTCTTTAATAAATGAAAAATAAAAACATCAAAATATATTTTATTCTTTTATTTTGTTACTGTCTTTCAAATATTTTGAAAATTTGACACTATTTGTGCATTTTGTAGATCCATTTGTGATAGATAAATGCCGGGTATCTAAAGACTATGTAAGAGAATATGTAAGAGTGTTTGGTGAAATTCCCATGCATTTAAAGGTTAACTGTTAGTTCATGAAACCTAATGCATTTACTAATGTAAACAAATGTACCTTATTTTGAAGTGTTACTAATAATTTTTAACATTTGAGGAGGTCTACGGACTCCCCAAAGTAGGTTTTGACAGATTTAGCAACTTTTGGGGTCAATTTTGCATGAAAAGTTAAAGGCTTTTAAAAATAATTTCCTCGGGCTAATATTTAATCTATTTCTAGTGATGAAGCACACTGACAGAAACCCTGACACCAGTTTGCTCCCTAAATTTCCCATTTTCGATACAGCAGCTGCAGAAACCTCTGCTATTAAACATTGAAACAACTTTCTTTTGCTTTAATTGTATGATGATGCAGAATTTAAGCTTCACATTTTCCTCTCCTTTTGATTAAAGAGAATAAACTGCCACTTTAACAATCAAAATACTGCATGTGGAAGAGGATATGTTGGAGATATTTGGTTCAAAGCTGTTGAAAATATGTTTTGCCCATTAGGGTCAGTGATACATTGTCATTAAATGTTACATTCGTTGCCCTTGTAAATGTGTTTTTATGCCTTACAGACTGAAATATCTGGATTTCTATGATATATTATACACCATTGTGAATTCTGCTGATTTAAACCTAGGATTTGTTGAAATTGTGAGAATGCAACAGTATGGTTAGGTTGAAAATTACAAATCAGTCAGTAATGTTTCACATTGTATGCTATCGTTTTCAGCAAAGCTAGTTTTTATTTTTATAAATTATTTGTTAAAAATATAAATATTTCCAGTAGTTCTAAATATCATATAATGCTATTGTGCTTTAATTGCATGATGACACCGGATTTAAGCTTTGCATTTTGCTCTCTCATTGATTCAAGAGAATCAACTTCACATTAACAAGAATTAAAATCAAACAAGAATTGCATGTTGAAGAGGATATGTTGGAGCTTTTGGGTTGAAAAGTTAAACCAACAATTTTTCCCCCAGTGTATGTACTTTGAAGTGCATCCGGAAAGTATTCACAGCGTTTCACTTTTTCCACATTTTGTTATGTTACAGCCTTATTCCAAAATGGATTCAATTCATTATTTTCCTCAAAATTCTACAAACAATACCCCATAATAACAATGTGAAAGAAGTTTGTTTGAAATCTTTGCAAAGTTATTAAAAAATAAATAAATATAATAAAAAAGAAAAAAAGAAAAATCACATGTACATAAGTATTCACAGCCTTTTCTCAATACTTTGTTGAAACACTTTTGGCACCAATTACAGCATCAAGTCTTTTTGAGTATGATGCTACAAGCTTGGCACACCTATTTTTGGGCAGTTTCTCCCATTCTTCTTTGCAGGACCTCTCAAGCTCCATCAGGTTGGATGGGGAGCGTCAGTGCACAGCCATTTTCAGATCTCTCCAGAGATGTTCAATCGGGTTCAAGTCTGGGCTCTGGCTGGGCCACTCAGGGACATTCACAGAGTTGTCCCGGAGCCACTGCTTTGTTATCTTGGCTGTGTGCTTAGGGTCGTTGTCCTGTTGGAAGATGAACCTTCGCCCCAGTCTGAGGTCCAGAGCGCTCTGGAGCAGGTTTTCATCAAGGATGTCTCTGTACATTGCTGCATTCATCTTTTCCTCGATCCTGACTAGTCTCCCAGTTCCTGCTGCTGAAAAACATCCCCACAGCATGATACTGCCACCACCATGCTTCACTGTAGGGATGGTATTGGCCAGGTGATGAGCGGTGCCTGGTTTCCTCCAGACATTATGCTTGCCATTCAGGCCAAAGAGTTCAATCTTTGTTTCTCATGGTCTGGGAGTCCTTCAGGTGCCTTTTGGCAAACTCCAGGCGGGCTGTCATGTGCCTTTTACTGAGGAGTGGCTTCCGTCTGGCCACTCTACCATACAGGCCTGATTGGTGGAGTGCTGCAGAGATGGTTGTTCTTCTGGAAGGTTCTCCTCTCTCCACAGAGAAACGCTGGAACTCTGTCAGAGTGACAATCGGGTTCTTGGTCACCTCCCTGACTAAGGCCCTTCTCCCCCGATCACTCAGTTTGGCCATGCGGCCGGCTCTAGTAAGAGTCCTGGTGGTTCCAAACTTCCATTTACAGATGATGGAGGCAACTGTGCTCATTGGGACTTTCAATACTGCAGAAATGTTTCTGTATCTTTCCCCAGATCTGTGCATCGACACAATCCTGTCTCAGAGGTCTACAGACAATTCCTTGGACTTCATGGCTTGGTTTGTGCTCTGACATGCACTGTTAACTGTGGGACCTTATATAGACAGGTGTGTGCCTTTCCAAATCATGTCCAATCAACTGAATTTACCACAGGTGGACTCCAATCAAGTTGTAGAAACATCTCAAGGATGATCAGTGGAAACAGGATGCACCTGAGCTCAATTTTGAGCGTCATGGCAAAGGCTGTGAATACTTATGTACATGTGATTTTTTTTTCCGTTTTTTATTTTTTTATAAATTTGCAAAGACTTCAAACAAACTTCTTTGTCATTATGGGGTATTGTTTGTAGAATTTTGAGGTAAATAATTAATTTAATCCATTTTGGAATAAGGTTGTAATATAACAAAATGTGGAAAAAGTGAAGCGCTGTGAATACTTTCCAGATGCACTGTAAATGAAATAATAAAACTAAAAAGTTTTTCCCCCTTGGCAAAGTATTAAGTACGGTTTTAGTAGTCCTTAAAGTACAAATTCCTCCAAATAATACTGGATTACCTTGTAGTACTCACCTCTTAGATCTAATGTGATTGACAGGAAAGTTATTCCTTTTCTTGTTCATGTAAAGACATTTTCCAACAAAACTTCTTTACCAATTAAACCATTAGCATCCTGACACTGCTGTGTGGAAATATACAAAAGCAAACATATGCTACGGATGCCATTTATGGAGCTCCTAAACCATGCTTCAGTATGGTGAATTCTATTGATGGCGTTAGCCTTTATGTAACATAACGTGTGTTTATTTTGAAGCAGGGGGGTGGACAGATCGTTTTAACTGTCTGAAGAGATTGCTTAATTGTTGATATTCTTAATTTATCGGTTTGCTCTTATCAGTGTAGTCTCCACCTCACGGTGTAGAAAAGCACCCTGTGCATATTCACACTTTTAAGGTGAAACATTTCACAAAAAAAGTTTGTTAGGTTTTAAATAACACAGTATAAAAGCAATAGATATTGTTAGTGATATTTTTTTTATTTAGCCCTGCCCACGCAATATCTATGTTTCTAGACAGAAAATGAGACGAGGTCTTAGTTGAGTATGAAATAAATATTCTGTCTTAGAGGTTCGATTATCCATCAGGTATCAACAACTCTTTCTGAAATTCGCTCTTTTATAAGGCAACTTACAATTAAAAAGTAGCATAAGTAAAAAAAAATAAAAAAATAAAAATTAAAAAAAATATTCAATTTATTATTTTATTTTTTTAAATCACATGAAATTGCGCTTCCTATTTATTTGTTTTACTCTGCGCAACTAGTTTTCAGTTTTGCTCTTTCTGCAAACATCCTCGGATTTTAATTGTTTTGAAATGTCCAGATTTTAAAAATAAAACAACAAGAATAATATGAATAGCTTTATTATAATAATAATAATTGTATATTTTTTCCATTATAAAAATATATTTTTTATTATTAGGGTGTTATTATTAATTTGTTCTAGCGATTTGATATGAAGAGATCCATCTCCAATCCATCCAGTATTTTTATTTATTCATTATTAATGATATAATATATTTATATTGTAAGAAATGACGATATCCATTGCCCAGGTCAAAGCTCGTTTAATCGAAATAATAAAACCCCGAGAGCAACTGTCACGTGAATATGCCACATGTTTTTTTTTAAAGTTATGTATATACACTGAAGAGATTTCCACCATGTTTAGAACGTTCAGAACTCCTGAGTAGGTGGTTTACAAAAGTATGTCGTGTTGCGTGTGACGCCATAAACACCGTCGCATCGAAGATTCTAAAGAGATGACGACATAAACACAGTCGCATCGAAGATTCTAAAGAGAGGATAGTGTTGATCAGAACTTCATTTGGCATCTGACTGTTGTGACTGCTATTTGCTAATCACTCGTTATAGCCAGTTTTGTTGTTGTTGCTGTTGGAAAACTTCAACCAAGCGTTTAGACATGATGGACAGAGACAGACAGACTCTCTGGCTTTGGCCAAACCCAGGCAAGCATATTTCTGGCAGACCTTCTGGATCTTACTTGCCAGAGACTGGAGATCAGAAGAATTTAGCTCCAGAAAGGAGGCCTCAAGGTCGCCGAGGGCCCAGAACTTCTGAGTTTGGACCTCAGATGTCTGATCCAGACGAAAGACCTCCAGGGCGTCGAGGGGCCAGATCTTCTAACCAGTTTAAAGAGGTTTCTGATGAAAAGATCACAGATCCTTCATGCGAGTCTCTCAGGACCCAAGCCAAAGCTGAGTCTTCGGTCTTCCCTTCCATTCCTCACCTGCCCAATCTTGTGAGCAGAACATTTAGGGTAGACAAAGGTACATCTCAGCATCAGTGGCCTGTTGCTGTGCCGAAGAGCATGCCAGCTATGGAACCAACCTGTCTGCCCATCATTCCTCAAACCAGACCAAGGAAAACAGGCACTGTTGTTGTGGATAATCATCATACATCTTATCACCTCAGCACTGAGAGTACATCTGACATAGAGTATGCAAAGATGTGGAGGCCTCGTCCACCAGGCAGAGTCCCTCTTCTGGCCAGAAGAGCAGCTTTGGCAAAAGGTTTAATCAAGAAGGAAGACACCACCAGTTTTCCTTCTGAGTACAGATCAAACGTTGTCCTGGAGTTGATCAAGAATCCCATCACAAGAAGGATATAAAAACATCCCAGATTTTTCTGTTGTGGGATTGTCAAACAGCTTCCAGAGGATAGGCCAACCATAGCCATCACTGCTTGCTTTTCCAGTATGGATCTTTATGCATGAAAAAGAACAAAAAAAAAAAAAAAAAAATGTGCATAATGTTGTGTGTAAAACATTTTGTGTATAAACATCTTGTGCATTAAAAAACATGTTGCATTGAAAAATGTGGTGCAATAAAAATATGCATAAAATATGCAATGAAATAAAGGCATTAAAATACACGTAAAGGTTTCATTTTTGTATGTCTGTGGCTTGTTTAAATTAAAGTCAACTACAAGATACTTTAGTTTGCTGTAGTGCAATCTGATGGAAAAATGATTATTAATGGGTTCTTTAAAACTACATTATTGGGGATGTTAATAATTCATGTGTTAGTAAGATTTTAAATTTTGATGATGAGAATTAAATCATGTCATGGGACAAACTGTAGGGTAAATATAGATTTATTTGACAATTAACTCTTTTTATAACACAAATTATTCCAAGACAGACGAGCTTAAGTAATCATTTTACTGTCTAGACTTATTGATCAGACAGATATTTACCTTGATGCCTTTCTATGCCTTAGAACCTGTACAGGTTTCAAAACTGTGTTCCCATCACATCACTCCCACACAAATAGGACAGGAAAAAGTTGAACCATTAAAATAATGGCATTGCAAAAGATCCTGTAGCTCAACTGGTAGAGTATGATGCGAATAACACCAAGATCAAGATTTGATTCCCATCGGAGCACATACTGATGCATAGTTTGAAAGCACTGTAAGTCACTTTGGATAAACGTGTCTACCAAATGCATTAAATAAAATTGAAGTTTTGTCTTTGTTCATAGGTTTGTATGAAAAAAGAAACAACTAAAAGATATAATGGAATCTGATGTCAAATATTCACACAATTGGTGTTTTATCAATACATAAATAACGATAAGTCAGCTTAAAAAAAATCATCTTAAATATATGATAAAGTATGTTTTGTTGACTTTTATTTTATTTATTTTTTAGTACATTTTCTCATTAATATTTCAACACAAATTAATTTAAGGGCATGCGATATTTTGGAACCTGATGTCACAGCTGGAATTCATGAGTGCACTTAACAACAGACAATTTCACAAGTGACTTTGAAAAAACAGACAATATAAGTGTAATAAACTCATATAGTGATTTTTTTTTGGTCAAGACTGTTTTCAAGTGTGTACATTTGACTACTCACTGGCCTTGTTTTACAAATACTGTACGATGTTATCAAAAAGAATTCAATAAAACTGAGTAACCAAGTTGTTTATTTTATGCAATAAATATTTTCTTTTTTCTTTTACTAAACCAACTATACTTCTATAAATACGTCTACAAGAAATCCGTAGGATACAACGGGGATAAATGTCCCCAGTGAAAAGGCACATTTGATTGATTTTCCCCAAAACACTTATAACAGCAACAAAAACCACCGCAACACTTTCCTTAACACCTTTTTGTCACTATACACTGCAAAGTTTACTTGATCCATGAGATCATAACATGCAATGTCTAAAGATTGATTTTAAAGTAATTTGATTTAATTTTTAATCATTTTTAAAATGTTGCAAATTTATGTAGCTAATAAAAATTCCTGAAATTATCACATTTATTTTGAGACAAAATACTTATTTGACATTTTCAGTTTTGTTGAAGGTGATTTAAACAAACTGTCCAATAAGTGAAAGGATAGTATTTGGGGTAAAAAGCTCCCTTGTTGCAGGGGCTAAAGGCTCCCATAAAACACATAGTTTTTCTTAATTGAGGTGAATAGATTCATTGTGAAAAATATTCAAAGTGGGCTCACATTGACTGATCCAATCACAATAGAGATTAATTTGTTTATAGAATACTTGAGATGTTCAGAATTGCCAAATGTGATTTAAATTAACAGAAAATTGCTAACCCTTTTCTGAGGTGGTTATTTTCATTTGTTACTCAAAAAAGCATCTTGCTGTCTCAAAAGTATTTGCATTAGTTGACAGATTTTGCACTAACCTATATGATATAATATAATATAATATAATGTTGCCTCTATATCTACAAAATAGCACTATAAATCCCCTGGGGGCCTTTTACCCCAAGTACATTGCTCATCTTTGTATATATATATATATATATATATATACAGTACTGTGCAAAATTCTTAGGCACATAAGATGTTTCACAAAAACATTTGTCTTAAGATGGTTATTTATATTTTCAGCTTTAGTGTGTCAGTAGGAAATATACATTTTAGACTCCCAAATATTTATTTTGCAAATAGAAAAGATTACAATAGAAGAACAGGGCACTCTGCAAGAGATGGCATTGCCCCCACAGAGTCCCCCACTGAACATCGAGTCAGTCTGAGATTACAAGAAGAGACAGAAGCAATTGAGATATCCGAAATAGATTCTAGGAGAATTGGTGCTGTTTTGAAGACAACGCTGGTCACACCGAATATTGATTTAGCTTTTTTTTATGTTTACTGGACTTTGTATGACGTTAATTGATAAATGAAAACTATTTATGGCATTATTTTTGAAGACATCCTCACTATGCAACATTTTTCCCAAGTGCCTAAAACCTTTGTACAATATATATATATATATATATATATATATATATATATATATATATATATATATATATAAATGCATTTTAATCAAAACAACCTATTATTATTTATTTTCATAGAAATTGTTGCTTCATCAATATTCAATAAAAATATATTTTTTTTTCAGTTGTTGGGTGTAATGCATTACTAAGTAATTAATTACTGTAAATTAATTTTTCGTAAAAAATAAAAAATAAAGGGATTACTCTTAATCTTAATTTTTCAGTATTTTAATGACAGTTACTTCTGATGTAATTGTGTTAAATACAGTATAGACTATAGAACAATTCTATATAAAACAATAGTGAATTTAAATCTAATGTTAAAATGTATGTTTTCTAATTTAACGCTGCCCCCTTAAATTCTTTGGCCAGTTCATTAATAAGTTATTTGATTTTATATGATTTATTTGAAAGAATTAAAAGAACAGTTTCATGTCTATCCTTGTATTTTTCATCTTGTGGAGGCTGATAAGGGTTTTAGAAGTAATTAGTAACAAGTAATGCAATTACTTTTCAGACAGAGTAATTAGTACAGTAATCTAATTACACTGTAGAATATGTAATTAGTAGTTAGTAATAAATTATTTTTTTTAGAGTAATTTACCCAACACTGACTTTTTAAAATCTTGATACATTTTGTGACGAGAAAAAGCACATTTTCCGTGATGTATGCCTTTAGCCCCGTTGTACCCTAATATAGCTTTCTACATTTATTCAAAGAAGCACACACTTTTATTGGTAGTTCATTGTATGTCAAAGATATTTAGGCTATACATTTCTCTACACACAAAGTAGGCTAACACTTAAAAAAGTGGACTTCTGCATTCAGATTAAATTATTTGACATTTGATTTTCTCCTGCTGATTTATTCTTACCCTAACCTATAATGTCTGGTGCTTTTGTAGCCCAAAATAAAGGGCTCTATCGGGAGAGGAGAGGAAAAGTATTATTTAAGGGACTTTTATGACCTACGACGTGACGTCAGTTCGCTACAAAGCAACATGGAGGACGGCGGAGTGCTGATTGAGAAGCCTCAGGTGAGATATCCCGTTGTATTTCAAGCATTTTTCAAAGACGGGGGCGGTGTTGCTGTCCTACTTATGTTAAATGAGATATGGTTCATATTTCAAAAATACAAATGCAGCAGGAACGCGAGTCTAAGGCCCTTAATCGTACTATAGATGGCGTCGATTCATTCAGCTGGCTGCAAATGCTCAGTCACGCCATTCTCTGACAGCAGCTAACGTTAGCACGTGTGCTGACACTCTTTTACAGGAGTAAAATCGCTCAGTGCTAACCTTTCAAGTTCAGATGTGTACTTCTCAACATATTTGTACTATATGTGGTCATTTTGGGGTTCACACATTCATAGCAGCAACAACATCAGTTGGGATATTTGTTAGCCATTTAGCTTAGCAATCTAATGCTTAACAGAAGTTCATTAACATTTATATACATGAATATATTTAGGCTAATTCAAAGTCTCTATGAATGTACATTTCAATTATGATTAGCGTTAGCATTATATAATGTAATGATGTTTAATAATGCTATTAATTGAAATGATTATAAAGTGTGTTTGTTTAGTGTTATTATTATGAACTCTCTTGTGTCCCTGGATTGTAGATTGAAATTTCCATGGTATATGGGCTTACACACACACACACACATGTGATCCTTATGTGTGTGTGATCCTTTTTGTTCCCCTACAGGAAGATGTACCGGCCCTGTTGAATTCAAGGCCCCAGACCGGCTTGTCTTTCTTAGCTCCTGAACCAGAAGATCTGGAGGACCTTTACAGCCGATATAAGGTTTATGTTTTCCTGTTGTTTTGTGAATGTTGTGGTGTTTTCTTTCACAATATTGGCATAATAGACATTAGTCATGGCAGCTTCCATATTTACTTTTTCATGAGTGAATAATGGAAAGTAGATGTGCAGTTTGTTCACTTGGTTGTACTATCCATATGTCAGAAGTCAAGTTTAATTATCACAACTCATGGAATGACATATTATTGTTTCATCAGCAGAATGGTCAATACCATTGAACAGACTATATACATCTATCCCTCACAGCCTCGTTTTCAATCGCAGAAAATTACATGCCATCAACTGTGACTAATATCTATACTGAGTAACATGACATTTGTTTATTATTTGTATAAAAGGCACCAATTATTACTGCTTTGAATGTTCCCATTTAATCACCTATTTAATTTGCCCTCATATCCACTGTGCAGAAGTTGCAGCAGGAGCTGGAGTTTCTGGAGGTGCAAGAGGAATATATTAAAGATGAGCAGAAGAACCTGAAGAAGGAGTTCCTTCATGCTCAAGAAGAGGTGAAGAGGATACAGAGCATCCCTCTGGTTATTGGGCAGTTTCTGGAAGCAGTTGACCAGAATACCGCCATTGTGGGCTCAACCACGGGTATGTGTATTAAAAGTATCAATTGTACTATTATCAAAAGACATTGTCGATCAACTCTTAACCCTCCTATTGTGTTCAGAATCTGCATACACATTTTGCATTCACGGGTCAGTTTTGACCCGGTGGAATTTAAGCTGATAAATCATACATAACCCTATGGTTTTCATCTAAATCTATATTGTAAGTCATTAATAGGTTCTTAACGGTTCTTAAAATATTTTTGGCATGTTAACTGACAAATATAAAAGTTATTAATTAATAGGCTATTTTTTTTTTTTTTTTAGAAAAAATAAAATGTAGAAATTCTTTGACATTTCAAAATATACATTAACTACAACAAAACCAGTATAATACATGTGAAGACATCTTTTTTTATTAACATTTCTGTGAAATGTATCTAAATATAACTTAGTATACAATATATAGACATCTAATGTGAGAATTACTAGTAATTGGAATGAATTTCATATTACTCATAAATGCTCAATACAGCTTGGTGGACCAACGTTTTTCAACTAAACATTATCAAAACAACTGTACAACTCAAGTATGCAACAGTAATACTTTACTAGGTTTTTAAGCAAAATCTATTCTGTTTACTTGCATGAACTGCCAAATGTTGATGCGTGAGTATGCTGCAAGCTGGTTCAGCATGCAGAGTAAAATGTGGACAATTTCCTCATTCAGGCCCTATTTAGACTAATGTTGATACTTTTGAACTTTCTCACCACACCCCTTTGGACAGTAGTACCTTTGATTTAGTTTATTTGTTATGTTTGTTACACCTGTCTTGTCTGTTTTGTACAGGAATCTGTGTGTGACTGTATGTGTGTGTGCATGTTTGTAAACAAGATGCAGTCCCAGTGAGAGATTATGGAAAAGAGGCAAAATCTAAGTGGAGTATTTATAAGTGTACAAAAAAATCTACATAATATCATGTGTAGACTAAAGCCACAATTGATGTCAAAATTGACAAACAAATGCAAAAGATTATATCTCAAACAATTGTATTTAAAAAAACTCTTTTTTTTTTATTATGTGTATTTTGATAGACTTGACAAAGTCCCAAAGTTTGGTTCCTGTACTAAAAACTATGTGGTATTTAAAAATTATCATCTACCTTTCTCGGGCCAAAAAATGCATGGAACGCAATAGGAGGTTTAATTGTTGGAGTCTTCAAAATGGCTTAAATTAAACACATTGGGGATGCTGCCACCCAGACCATCTTGAATTACAAGTCAGTGAGTAGTTCTAGTAGTACTGAGAACTGCAGATTATAGTTCCAACACATCCTTTGATTGCTGCTGCTTTGCTGTGGGGATGGTGCAATATGGAGTGTGTTTTCAGTGCCCTTTTCCTATGTAAACAACCACTATGAATTCAGTTAAATTCTTTCAATGCCAAATTTATGGTTTAACAATATACATGGTGTCACATGCATAACTTTTATATAGTTGTGTTTTATACTTAATGCTATTCATTTTCGATTCAACATTAATGTCCTAGTATATTTTTCTAAAAACTCAGGCTCCAACTACTATGTTCGGATTTTGA
Source organism: Myxocyprinus asiaticus (assembly GCF_019703515.2). Lineage (NCBI taxonomy): Eukaryota > Metazoa > Chordata > Actinopteri > Cypriniformes > Catostomidae > Myxocyprinus > Myxocyprinus asiaticus. The sequence goes on from NC_059359.1 coordinate 10,052,501, forward strand.
GCACGATTGACCGGGAACTGCTGAAGCCCAATGCCTCTGTTGCCCTGCACAAGCACAGCAATGCACTGGTGGACGTTCTCCCTCCAGAGGCTGATAGCAGCATTATGATGCTCACCTCAGGTAAGAGCATCTGCTGCAGTATTCCAATTGTCATGGGCAACCTGGAAATATAATAGAATTTGTGATTTCCAGGCCAACAAAAGTCTTGAAATTTTACACAATTTTGTTTATGACTTCAGATCAGAAACCAGATGTGACATACTCTGAAATCGGAGGAATGGACATCCAGAAACAGGAAGTGAGAGAGGCTGTGGAGCTCCCCCTGACACATTTTGAGCTCTATAAACAGGTGTTTGTTTGTGTGTGTATATGCATGGGTGCCAGCACCTATGGGAAACATGGGGTCACAGTTTAGCTGTTTCGTTTGTCAACTAAATTTTTAACTTTTGTTCACAGATTGGTATTGACCCACCCAGAGGAGTGCTGATGTATGGCCCACCTGGTTGTGGAAAGACTATGCTGGCAAAAGCTGTTGCTCACCACACCACCGGTATGTTTTAGAAAATCAAGGTCCACCATGGAGTTTTCATCCTTTAATCTCTTAAGTAACCATTCTCATTGATCGTTGAGGTTTTATTCATGAACATAGACTGTAATGAACAGAACAGAGGCACACAGTTATTTTTAAACTTTTATAGTCTCTTATCTTTGCTTTTCAAAATGTCTGCAGCGGCTTTTATCCGTGTGGTGGGCTCTGAGTTTGTACAGAAGTATCTTGGAGAGGGTCCGCGCATGGTACGAGATGTCTTTCGACTGGCCAAAGAGAATGCCCCAGCTATCATCTTTATTGATGAGATAGATGCAATTGCTACCAAGCGTTTTGATGCACAGACTGGAGGTATGAAGGTCCCGCTTTTTTGTTTGGCTGTTTATTTCAGAAATGTATCGATTAAACCATTATTCATGATAATATGCGTATTGTATTACAGGTATATACAATACACATATTGCAGCATGAAATTATTTTAATTGTTTATATGAAGTTCCCTGCAAATATATATATTTTAACATGGCAAATGAGAAATGCAGAGCACTGACATTTTTATAAAAGTATAATCATGCAAAAATGAAAATTCTCATTTTGTCAGTTAAAATGCCAAAAATATTTTAAGAACCGTTAAGAACCTATTAATGACTTACAATATAGATTTAGATGAAAACCATAGGGTTCATGTCCCGAGCTGCTCTTTTGCATACAACAATAGCTGATCAGGACTGGGGTTGTTAAGTGAATAAAAAGTGACAAAATCAAAATAAAATTAGTCCATATGACTCATGAGCTATAAGTCTTGTGAGGAGTAGGGATGTGTGAGACTGGTCGACTAAACGGTTCTGATGCTGCTACTCGACACTGGAATTACTAGTCGGTTAATATTTCCCCCCATTAAACTGATCATTCTTTTTACACATTTACATTTGGCTTTATATTTTTACAGAGGCTGCACTTAAATTACTGTCATTAATGTTACATATTTTAAATAGAATTAATAATACAAATATTATTTAAAAAGGATTTCTGGAGCAGATACAGAGTTTAATTTCACCTCAGGCTGCGCATGTTTCTTACCTCTCTCACTCGTGGCGCGCTCAGGAAAATGTCCTCTCGCTAGACATGCAAACTCAGCAAAGTAGTTAGGAAAATCACTTTGGTGGTGTGGGAATCGGCTTTCCAAATGTTTGAAAGTCCCTATGGATGTTTTCACATTTGAGTCTTCTTTACATCTGTGCATGCTTGGATGTTATTTTTCCGCTGAGCGGGCTTTTTCAAGTGCAGGATAGCCGACTCAGGTGAGTCAAGTCCTGTCTTTCACAAGACCATGTCGACGGGTTAATTTTGCTCATCAAAAAATGTATGCTTTTAAGTAGCCTAGAAAATAACTTTTAGACTAGGTATGCAATTTTTTTTTAATCTGCTGATTAAGAAAACTATTTTCAACAAGGTGCCGACTGCTTAACAGGTTAAACTATATTTTATTCTGTGTGCACGGCATGTTTAGAATACATTAGGTTTATTGCAGGCTACATCACAGGCCTATTTTTTCTATCCTATAGCTACTTTTTTTTTGTTTTCAACTGTTATTGGTTAACGTTCTTTACCGAACAGCTGTCATATTAGATCAATGGTTAATGCACGATTGCACGGCGTGAAATATGCGCAACTTAAGCGCATTTTTTTTTGTTCTTTTTTTTTTCTCTCTCATAGATTTGGTTTAGTCTACCTGTTAATTATTTTCAGTGTCCTGACTGTTTTAATATGTTAAGTAACTTTTACTTAGTGATTTCCATTTAGAACAGGCTTTTAATGGTTGTTCCATTTGATCCTGCATTATTCATTTGTTTTCAATAAATATGTCTATTAAATATTCGCTAATGTTGATTCAGTGAATGCGTGTCATGTTCTATATTTAATGTACAATGATCATAATTCAAGGTGAACACGTCGCAGATAAATGCCCCATTTCAGTGGAATTTAGCATCGGATTTGGAATAGATTAAGTATTTTAAATGGGTCGCATAAATTTATTTTTATTTTTTATTTTTTTACTGTTTTCTAAAGGTTGGTTTCTCTTTAGACTAGTCGGATACAAAACTTCCATTTAAATGATGCCGCGGAGAATAGTGTGGGCCTCCACACGAGCTACGTCTCCACGGTAATGTGCTCCACAAGCCACGTGATAAGATGTGTGGATTGACGGTCTCGGACGCGGAGGCAACTGAGAATCGTCCTCTGCCACCCAGATTGAGGCGAGTCGCTAGGCCACCACGAGGACTTAGTGCATTAGGGATTCCAAATTGGGGAGGAATAAATTTTCCCATTTGGCCAATTTGTTTCTTAAAGGGTTAGTTCACCCAAAAAATGAAAATTATCCCATAATTTACTCACCCTCAAGCCATCCTAGGTGTATATGACTTTCTTCTTTCAGCCAAACACAATTGGAGTTATATTAAAAAATTTCCTGGCTCTTCCAAGCTTTATAATGGGAGTGAATGGTACCTTAGATTTTGACGCCCAAAAAAGCTCATCCATCTATCACAAAAGTAATCCATACGGCTGCATGGGGTTAATAAAGGCCTTCTGAAACGAAGTGATGCGTTTTTGTAAGAAAAATATCCATATTTATAACTTTATAATCACTGGCTTCTGGTAACAGCCGTCCGCGCGATGTCGGCTCACGTAATCTTAAGACTTTATTCTGAAGCATCCTGAATAGACACACAAACGCACTATTTTAAGACTAATACAAATGTACAGTATAGCTAAAACAACTCACTACTTTTTTCCATTTTCCTTTGCTGTAAACAACGCGCGCTTCCGCGTTCGTCACTTCTCACCAGAGCTTATGCTACGCCCATGTCATATGCCGGAACTCAACTCTCTCGTGAACATGTGGACGGCCGTTACTGGAAGCCAATGATTATAGTTTATAAAGTTATAAATATGGATATTTTTCTTACAAAAACGCATCGCTTCGCTTCAGAAGGCCTTTATTAACCCCCTGGAGGCGTATGGATTACTTTTATGATGGATGGATGAGCTTTTTTGGGCTTCAAAATCTAAAGTACCATTCACTCCCATTATAAAGCTTGGAAGAGCCAGGATATTTTTTAATATAACTCCAATTGTGTTTGGCTGAAAGAAGAAAGTCATATACACCTAGGATGGCTTGAGGGTGAATAAATTATGGGATCATTTTCATTTTTGGGTGAACTAACCCTTTAAGGCCGCGAGGGTGCAAAGAATTGCCTGCTTGCATGTGAATAGTCTGAGACATGTAAACGGCCAATCACAGTTAGTTTTGTTGTTACGTGGCATCGTGTTACTACAATAACAGTGTCATTTTAACAGTCCGCTTATCAGAATCTGATAGATGCGTCAGACTCGTCTGAGCTCATAATTTTAAAGCTTGCGTGTTTCACTCTTCCTCTCTCTCCTCAACAGTTCCCTGTAACTTATAACTCTCTTGTCTAATAATAAAAATGCAAATATCAATAAAACAGATATTTACCGTCTGCAAATTTGCAAATACCTCGTTTAAACAAATGCAATAAACAAACCTCACAAAACTTGGGCAAATTCAGCATCCTGTGAAGCACTCATTTCTTCTTCTGAAGCACGTATTCTATCAGCCTCTTATTTCCCTGTAACATTTAACTGTCTTGTCTAATGATAAAAAGGCAAATATCATACTTCTATCATATACCTTCTGCAAATATGTGGATGTCTCGTTTAAACAGATGTAATTCACGAACCTCACGAAAATCCAACCTTTTCTTACCGTCGAGTGCTCATCTAATATCTTCCTCTGAGGCCCATATTCTATCAGCCAGAATCAAAACTTCAAGATCAGGATCAAATGTTCCTCTGTTTCACAAATCACGATGGTCAGTCTGTGACAATCCAAGCAGGTGATTCAGCACATTTAAACAGTCAGGTGATTGCTGCTCCCTCTGGATCCGCACAAGCTTGTGAGTGCAACTTCAAAGTAAATGCTCTTAACGTGCACTCTAAGTAAATGTCATATTCACTATGCACGATATGTACAATTGGTTTGATTAGGTCTTTTGTGAGAAAATGCGATTACTAATGCGCATTTTATTTCTTATTTCTGTCTTCCCTAATTTATTTAAAAAAAATTCATGTGCAAGTAAATTACTAAAATTTTATTACTTTACAGAAATCAGAAGAAACTGTCATATACCATTTAAAATACAATAAATTTTTTTTTAAAGATTCTTTTTTACAGGGGGCCTGGGTAGCTCAGCAAGTAAAGACGCTGACTACCACAGTCGTAAGTTCGAGTCGTAAGTTCGAGTCCAGGGCGTGCTGAGTGACTCCAGTCAGGCTTCCTAAACAACCAATTGGCCTGGTTGCTAGGGAGGGTAGAGTCACATGGGGTAACCTCCTTGTGGTCACCATAATGTGGTTCTCTCTTTCGTTAGGGCGCATGGTGATTTGTGCATGCCGCGGAGAATAGCGTGAAGCCTCCACGCATGCTATGTCTCCGTGATAACGCGCTCAACAAGCCACGTGATAAGATGTGCGGATTGACTGTCTCAGACGTGGAGGCAACTGAGATTCGTCCTCTGCCACCTGGATTGAGGCGAGCCACTATGCCACCACGAGCACACTGGGAATTGGGCATTCCAAATTGGGGAGAAAATCCACAAAAAAAATTTGTTTTTACAAAGTTAGTTTTGTGTGAAATTGAGTAAATGTAGTGCTAAAGTTTTTTTTTTTTTTTTTTGCAATTTTATGTTTTTATGTTATTGTTATTACTATTACATTTTGTGATATTGCTACTGTATCGGCAACACTGCTTGCTGGATATTGGCATCGGCCATTCAATATCGGATGATCACTAATACTTGCTGATAATCCCTGGTCCTGTGCACTGTATATTGTGTTCGTATTGTTGATTGTTTTTCTGTTATCTCCTTTGTAGCTGATAGAGAGGTGCAGAGAATCCTTCTGGAGCTCCTCAATCAAATGGACGGTTTTGACCAGACTGTGAATGTTAAGGTTGGAGAAATGTTTTAATTATTATTATTTCACTGTCACTTTCACTTTAAACCTTTGCTGATGTCCACTGTTTCACACTTTCTATGGCAGGTCATTATGGCTACCAACAGGGCTGACACACTGGACCCAGCCCTGCTGCGCCCAGGTAGGCTCGACCGTAAGATAGAGTTCCCGCTGCCAGATCGTCGACAGAAACGCCTGGTGTTCTCCACCATCACCAGCCAGATGAACCTGTCTGAGGAGGTTGACCTAGAGGACTGTATCCTGATTCTGCATAAAATGTTTGCTCAAATATTTTATAAAATATCTCAAAGACTTTAGTTTCTTATTCTTGACTGTCACAACCAAAAACTAAAAGTAGATGTTTAGAATATGCTTTGTATTTGCTTTTCACACTTGTCCTTAACCGAAGTGCAGATGTTGCCAGGCCTGACAAGATCTCTGGTGCTGACATCAACTCTATTTGCCAGGAGGTAAGCGAGAGGAGAATAGTTTAGAGCAGTATTTTCTTTGCTAAGCTAGTGTTCTGTTTAACAAATCTAAGTCCTTTACATTTCTAAAGCAACATTTGTGTTTAGTTATGTCTTTTAAATACTTTGAATATGACTTTCAGGATATATGCAGATTGCTCTTTGTAAACTGTTATATTAATATTATGAAACCTTTTTTACATTTTGAAATTCTGATCTGACACCTACTGTATACACTTGACAGTTTGTACTCTGCTTAACTTTCATACATTTTTTAAATCATGCATATGTTTTTCTGTTTATGATTAATACTGTTTCTTTCATGTTTATAGGCTGGTATGCTGGCGGTGCGTGAAAACCGTTACATTGTGCTTGCTAAAGATTTTGAGAAAGCTTACAAGACCGTTATCAAGAAAGACGAGCAGGAACACGAGTTCTACAAGTAGAAAATATTTGATATTGTAGACTGGATATCGGCACTCTGTTTCACATTTATTTGTACGTACTGTGTATCATTGAGGTCATAACACTTTGAACCTTGATTTAACCGTTCAAGGTTAACACTGCTTGTACTGGGACTTTGATTTCTAAAGATTTATGTATGTAGATAAAGTATGAATGCACACATGTACATCTTGTGTGCATTTTATGTTTCAATTTGAGGAAAAAATCAGCACCTCAAAAATGACCAATAAAATGTTTTTCATATAAATTTGTCTAAATTAAGACATTTTTTTTATAACAAGCACCACATATGCCAACAGAAAATTGAAAGTGAATTTTAAAAAACAGTGGCATACTGACCGATTTTATAGAAATGATGTTTGCCCTTTTATTTGCATAAATTGTTTTCAGAGGAAGTATCAACTGAGGACTCATGCATGTGATGGCAGATAAAAAAAAAGCAAAATGCTTCGTGAGAAAAGTTTTTAAACTAACTTAAGCTAATGCTGTATGACATGGGTAAAATTGAATGACCAGTGGCCTATGTCACAAAGCAGGATTAAGCAGCTAGCTAGCAAAGTTTAAACTTAGTTTAAGCGAACTCTGTATTCGCAATACCAGTAAAATGGATGGATAGGCTTACATCGGGGTTCATCACCATAGTAACATACGCTAATCGGGTAACCTGCTCCGAGGCAGGTTGTGTTCCCGATCAGAGATCTCATCCAGATTCTGGACCAATCAGCTGTGCAAAGTGACAGTGACCTCCCCCCACTATCTCTCACTCCAATTTAAAGTGCACTTCAATGAGACAATTTTAGAAATTTGTAAAATAAGCAATTTATGATCATTATTTATTGCAAGAAATATATTTTTGGTAGTCTTGCATTTGTTTAAAGACACTTTAATTTTTTCCCCAATTATTTCCCCCACACTGGCCATAAAATATGTATGAATAAACAAACCTAAAATAATTATATAATTTCAAGTAAGATTAATACAATATCAATAACGAATGACTTTAAAATATAAAAACTTAATCAATCCACAGTATCCACAGAGTTGATATATCAGAAAAGTGTGAATGCCACCCAAACCCCTTCTTATTAGGATTTGCTGGCAGAGATGCCATGAACATACAGTATTTCACTTTAAGTTCAATAAAAGCGCACTAGCACACCAAATACACTGATCAGCCACAACATTAAAACCACTGACAGGTGAAGTGAACAACATTATCTCGTTACAATGGCACCTGTCAAGTGGTGGGATATATTAGGCAGCAAGTGAACAGTCAGTTCTTGAATTTCATGTGTTGGAAGCAGGAAAAATGGGCAAGCGTAAGGATCTGAGTGACTTTGACAAGGGCCAAATTGTGATGCTAGACGACTGGGTCAGAGCATCTCCAAAACGGCAGGTCATGTGGGGTGTTCACGGTATGCAGTGGTTAGTACCTACCAAAAGTGGTCCAAGGAAGGACAACCGGTGAACCGTCGACAAGGTCACGGGCGCCCAAGGCTCACTGATGCACATGGGGAGTGAAGGCAAGCCAGTCTGGTCCGATCCCACAGAAGAGCTACTGTAGCACAAATTGCTGAAAAACTTCATGCTGGCCATGATAGAAAGGTGTCAGAACACACAGTGCATCTCATCTTGCTGCGTAGCCACAGACCAGTCAGAGTGCCCATGATAACCCCTGTCCACCGTTGAAAGTGCCTACAATTGGCACGCGAGTGTTGGAACTGGACTTTGGAGAAGTGGAAGAAGGTCGCCTGGTCCGATGAGTCAAGTTTTTTTTTTTTTTTTTTTTTTTTTTTTACATCAAGTGGACGGCCGTGTACCTGTGTGCCATTTACTTGGGGAAGTGATGGCACCAGGATGCACTGTAGAAAGAGGACAAGCTGGTGGAGGGAGTTTGATGCTCTGGGAAATGTTCTGCTGGGAAACCCTGGGTCCGGCCATTGGTGTGGATGTCAATTTGACACGTGCCACCTACCTAAACATCATTGCAGACCTGGTACACCCCTTCATGGCAATGGTATTACCTGATGGCAGTGGCCTCTTTCAGCAAGATAATGCACCCTGCCACACTGCAAAAATTGTTCAGGAATGGTTAGAGGAACATGACAAAGTCTTCAAGGTGTTGACTTAACCTCCAAATTACCCAGATCTCAATCTGACTGAGCATCTATGGGATGTGCTGGATCAACAAGTCTGATCCTAGGCAGTTCCACCTTGTAACTTACAGGACTCGAAGGATCTGCTGCTAAAGTCTTGGTGCCAGATACCACAGGACACCTTCAGAGGTCTTGTGGAGTCCATGCCTCAACAGGTCATAGTTGTTTTGGCAGCATGAGTGGGACCTAAACGATATTAGCAGGGACTGATTAACCACCAGGATGATTGGGCCGTTGCCCATGGGCCTCTAAACCCAAAGGGCCCTGAGCTCTAAATCAATTATTTATTTTGAGATATCAAATGTCAGACTTATGTGAAATACCATTTGTTTGTCCGAATGCGTGCTGGACAACAGCAGCACAGGCACTTGAGTACGTTCAAGGAATCTGCGTCTTACAGGTACAGCACGTTTAAAGGACTACAGAGAACAGTGTCTGATTTACAAAACACTTCCAAACACAAAGATAAGGTGCAGTTTACCCTTGCTGTGCACAAAGCTGATGGTTTAAATTAATATATGCAACAGAATTCGTGCAACAGTATGGATGACTTTAAAATGTTTAAGTCCTGCATGCATTTCATGTTTAATGATAAAGCAAAATATCCTTAATATGTGCACGGTAACCTTTTATCTCATCATTTACTTGTTGTGGGTGGTTGGAAATGAGATGGCTGGTGGAGTTCAGGGCGCCCACTTGTCTGTGTAGGCGCCTCGTGCCACTTAAAAATCAACAAATGGTGAAACAGAACACAGGTGTCTGGAGATGAGTTGATAAATACTGAAATTATTTTTAAGTTACCAGTGTCTAAAAAAAATGCGACGGTCCTGCGCTGTACTCTGAAAAAAGTGAGCTGTGGCAAAACGATCAAAGACATCCGTCCAGTTCGTGTTTAAATGGCCTCGACGCACGTGTTAACAGCCCGTAACTCGCCCTATAACATACTTGGAAAAACTTACCCGAAACTAGCCCAAAACCTGAAGGTTTGTCGGAGGCCTGTACCATGAAGGTCTCTGAACGAACTCCGGGTTTTAGGATTGGTTACAGGTTGACAAATTCAAACCAATCCAGTCAGGCTTAATTGGTGCCATGATGCAGCTCATCAACTTTCTCTGTCAACTCAGGCTTCGATGCTGACTTCAAGATTAGATTACGCGCTTGTGCACATGAATGAGTGACGTTTGCTGCGCACAACCAATCATGTGAGAGAACGCGATTCACATCTCGCGAGAGACTCAGCGGGATTTACCTCTCTGCTGAAAGCTGATTATTATGAAAATAAGAATTTAAATTCATTCTGCACAAGATATTGTTTTAAAAATAAAAATAAAAATGCATTTACACTGCTCAAGAGTTCTGCATGAAATCATGAAGACAAAACACATGATTTACACAGTATAAGGGATAAATGTAAAATTATGAAGCAATTAAAGACATTTACACAACAAAAAGAAACAGCGGCTGATACGAGAGCTCAAGAGGACTGCTGCAATCAAATTATTAATGTTATAAAAAAAACATATTTTACATATCCTTTTTCAAAATCTATCAATTTGTATATCAAAATGTGTTTTTAGACAATGGAATAAACTACTCTGTAAATATATATGGGATAATAGGAAACCTTAAAAAGTCTTAAAATTCTTAAATTGTCAAAAAGGCTTGGAGGATGAGAATTCCCAAATTTAATAAATTATTATAAAGCTGCCCAACTTAAACCTATATTGATTTGGATGAATGAAGTATCTAAAGTGAAATGGAGGAAGATGTAAATGTATCAAATGAGGGAACCTATTAGTATATCCCTTTTAAATCAATAGATAATATTTGTATTAATAGTACTTTTAGAATTTGGTTAGATAAAAATACAAATTGTAAAATTAAGAAAGATATAGTTAATTTAAGAGACACTGCTAAAGATCCTGATTTCATGCCAAATAGAGTAGATAATACATATAAGTTTTGGGCAGATAGAGGTCTGAAAAGATATCACCTGTTCACTGATAAAGGGGGAGTGACTTGATTGCGTCAGAGATGTCATTTTACTCACAGCTGATTGGTTCAGCATCTGTAATCCAGAGCGAAACCTGCGGAGCATGTTGCTATGGTGATGAACGCAGTTAAAGCTGACCTACTTTCATGGTACTTAAAACCTGGGGTTGAGACAAACTAAACTAAAACTTATCTGGCTAGCCACCGAAACCGGCTTCATGGTACAAGCCTCGGGTCGGGTACCGTCGGACTCAGATCTGGTTAAGGACCTCTAAACACATCAGAATAACCAAATAGTGATTTTGGTATTTGAAGACCATGCACATCCCTATTAATAACGCATAATTTTGGATCGGTTCGTAATTAAAAGTACATATAACTGGCCGTGTAAGACATTGCTCCAAACTTTTCTTCCGTCAATTTAAAAAATCCAACCAAATCTGGCAAGCGTCCTGTAGCAGGTGAACGTAGTCACGTGACGCGTCATGGGGGCCCTCCATGGTGTACTGGCGCATGGTTCTTAATCCGTCCTTGGATATTAGGCAGCTGGTTTGAATGTTGTGGCAGAACGGTGTATCGGTCTTTATTGAGTCTTATGCTGCTAGAAAGAAAGAATAAGTCTTTATTAGTGCATGCCATCTAGCCTAGGCTTCTCATTTTCCAATTGCTCACATTTTTATTACTCGATTGTGTATTTATGTATAATACTATTAAATGATAGTAAATTATTAATTTAAATGAATACTAAAGCTTTTAATTATTTTTTTTATTATTTTTTTTTTTTACATTTCAAATCAAGATATTAAACTTTTAAAATTACAAGCCTGAATGTTCTTTTTGTGGACCTATATAAAGTTACTTTTACATCGATATATTATCTATTTTAATATTTTCATCACATTCAGATTTTTTTTTCATGCTCTAGTAGCAGCAGCAATGTTTTCTCTTGCTGTGTAAATGCCTTTAAATTCTCAATCATTTACTAGTGATCCTCTGTGCTCTGTGAATGTATTATAATTATTCATGATTTCATAGTGATTATTCATGTTGTGTAAATGTGATTTGATTGATCATATTTTTTAACGTCCTCTTGTGCTGTGTTATAACTGTTATTTGCATAAACATCTTCGGTGGAGAAGTAAATCTCGCCTGCTCTCTCGACTCGTGCTGTCTCCCACGTGATTGGCTGTTCGCTTCATTCATGTGAATGTGCTCCTGAACTAATCATAACCCAGGGATCAAACTCTGAATTGATCAAGTTGGTAATGAGCGCCTTGATATCACTTAACTATAACGAAGCCAGGATTTGGTGAGTTTTGTCAAACTAAAACCAATCCTGGAATCCATAATTTGTTCAGCTTTTTTTTGTGATAGGCCTACATGGCACAGGACATTGTTAGTAGGCATTTTGAATAAGTAAAACAAAAACACTTGCATAGTATCATGAAACTATTAAGCGGAACTATGTAACTTTTTTTTGTGTTAAAATACTTTATCCTATCCCAGCTTAACATGCAAATGCAACTATAAGTAAGCCATTCATAGGTTAATTTTCTCAAAAACTGTAAACACTGTCTATCTGTGGCACTCTGAAAATTGCTTCGTTTGTTTTGAGGGACCCGCTTAGACCCGCCCCAACAACATTACTTAACCAATGGCGTGAGTTGGGGGCGGGGCTACTTATTTCTTTGACCAACGGAAGATGGAGGGCATATTCAGAAAACTGTTTTGAAAACAAAATTTATTTTTGCTATTCCGATTGGTGGAGCAGAAATTACATACAGCTTTAAGGTCATTTAACATTACTAAAGTGAATATTTTTCAGGATTGTTTTGTTTTGTTTTTGTAAATATTTTTGTAAATATCTGTATAGGCACATACCTTAAGTATTAACTAAAAAAAAAACAAACATATTAAACATGTCCACCGTTATGGGAACACAAGATATTGTTATTTTAACACCTGTTTATTTACACACATTAGAGATTAATAAATTTGTTTATTTTTTTTAAAGAAATACTATTGAAAGTAAATAAGTCCTCTTTCACAACATATCTGTAAAACAAATGTATTTTTATTAATATAAATTTACTTTCCAACAATAATTTACACAGTTCTAGAATATGAAACATGAAGCAATTGATAAAACAAAAATGTAAATGATAACACACAAATTTCAAACGATTGTTTTGGCCTAAATAAATTGTTATGATGAATTGTAGATGTAGATTACAAAATATAAAACATGTAACAACTTACCCCAAGCATTTATGAAAAAAAAAAACCTGTCCTGAGAACAAAGTTTAACCTTTCAGTTAAAATACTCCTTTATAATATACAGTAGTAGTCTTGCTACTAAAATATGATAGATCTTTTTATTTTAATTTTATTTAAGACAGTTTTGAAACAAGTGTTTGAATTCACCATACTGTGTAGATAACTACTTCTAAAGAAAACAAGCATCTATGCAAGTAGTCTTTGACAAAAAAACAAAAAAACTTATAGTTACTGAAATATAGCCCTTGTGATTTCTTCATGTGGCAATCAGCCCCAGTATCCCTCATAAGACATAGCATTTGCATAGTTGTACTATATGAATGAGGATCTATCTGTGTTATTGTGGGACAGAAAATGTAAGTCATATGGAGTTGCTGGTTAGTGGATGCAGTTCCTTTACCTTCTTCTGAAACTGTTTTTGATCTGGTGATTTCCTCCGGTCAATACGTGATTGTGCCAAACAATCATTCTCAATCCTGGGTGTCTGCCCATGCGATTAAAGTTATAGTTCACTCAAAAATGAAAATGATCTCATCATTTACTTACCCTACGACTTTCTTTTGCAGAGCACAAATGAATATCTCAGCTTTGTAGGTCCAAATAATGCAAGTGAATGGTGACTAAAATTATGAAGCTCCAAAAAGCACATAAAGCCAGCAAAAAATTATTCCATATGACTCCACTGGTTTAATCCATGTCTTCCTAGTGTAATCAAGCTTGAATTATATATTTGTCATATTTGTCATACATAAATTTGAGTTATATTGTTGTCTGTTATCACCCAAATTTGATTAGATCACTTTAGAACACCTGGATTTAACCACTAGAGTCGTATGAACTACTTTTATGCTGCCTTTATGTGCTTTTTGGAGCTTCATAATATTGGTCAACATTCACTTGGCATTATATAGACCTGCAGAGCTGAAATATTATTCTAAAAATCTTTGTTTGAGGTCAGCAAAAGAAAGAAAGTCATACACATCTGGGATGGCATGAGGGGGAGTAAATGATGAGAGAAGTTTCATTTTTGGGTAAACTATTCCTTTAGGCACTTCAGTCTTAAATTGTAGTACTGCCTTTCACCACAAGATAGAGCTTGTTTGTCATTAAAATGTTTTTGGGCCAGCACAGCATTATACATTTAAGTATTCAGTACAGTACAGTAAAATAATAACAGGTTCCAACAGGCTTGGACAGCTTAAGGGTAAATGCAAAAGATAATCTTTCATGATGTAAGAATGTCCTCACCCATAACCTTAACGGTAAAGCTATGCTATTTGAGCATATAATTAACATAGCTGATTTAGATTTGCCTCTGGCCCAAACAGAAACTTTTGATGCCACACTGACGGTGAAACTATCAACGTTGCTTATTTTGACTCGTTTCTCTCTTTCTTTAAAAATAAAATAAAAATAAAACATCGAGGTTACAGTGAGGCACTTACAATGGAAGTGAATGGGGCCAATATTTTGGAGGGTTTAAAGGCAGAAATGTGAAGCTAATAATTTTATTATAGTACTTACATTAATTCTTCTGTTAAAGCTCATGTATTATATGAGTGGTAAAGTTGTTTAAATCATCGTTTTTATGGTCGTTTTAGGGTTTCAGAGTTCATGGGGTTATGTCGTCATGGCAACAAAGTTGTCAAATTGGATATAACTTTACACAGAAAAGGTAAGTGATTTTATCACACTAAAACCATTGTAAAAAGCATATTGTTTATGTCTTGTGGCAATATTTTTTTAAACAGTGAGTATTTTAACGTTTACGGATTGGCCCCATTCACTTTCCATTGTAAGTGCCTCACCATTAGCCAGATTTGTGTTTGTTTGTTTTTGTTTTTTTTAAAGAAAAGGAGGGAAAAGTCAAAATTAATTTTTGTAGAGCCAACATTATGCCACAAATGCTGTCGATTGAGCTTAACATATTAAACCCGGAATATTCCTTTAAATTTGACTTTGTTTACTCGTCCTTTGTAACTGAAAAGAATGAAAAGGGACCTCGAGCTCCAGTTTGACATTCAAGTCCATGATCAAACGGTCTTTTTCATATTTTGCTGTCACTGTCACATGTAGATTATTTAAATACCACATGACTGAGATCAACATTGTCAACCAAGAAATCAATGATTCATCGCATTGACAAAACTCATATTAATGTTTTAAAGGATTAAATTAGAATATATGACAGAGCCAAGTCATCTGACACCGTAAACGTTTACAAATTTATTTTCTTTGCATGGAGAAAAAAAAATCCCCCCATGTTCACACCATTATGATGTATGAAACTTGAGCGGCTCACTTGTGGAAAAAAAGCAGAAGAGTAGACACCCGGTAGGCGCGCACACGCGCTCAGCACAGCGCAGGCAACGTGAGCGCGCATCACTTCCTGTGCATGCTGGGCGATTTCAACTCCGTCAGGACAACCGTGAGGGGTGGGGGGGAGAAAGTCGAAGTCATAAAAAATAGGGAGAAGTAACGGAATACCCGAGAAAATAGTCCACCAAACTGATCGAGATTAATCGGGTAAGTTCTAAAGTGTCTTTTCGAAATGTTTTCTCGTCCACTGGAATTTGTTGAGGTGTAATTTTCCCACCTTTTTGAGGGTTAGTGAGTGTTGTGAGGAGCCCCAGTTGTGCTAGCCTGCTGTAGCTAACAGCACTGGCTGTATGTGACGACAGGCGGCTCAGCATCGTTTCCTCCCAAGTTAAGGACTACAACAAATCCCCATGTTTGTGGTGTAACGGCTTTTTAAAGTGTTATATGCGCTCTAATGACTCACATAGCATCAGTAAAGCCAGCCTCAGCAGCTATAGTGTGATATTACAGCCAGTGTTTGATGTGACAACAGCTTTGGCTGTTTCTACAGAATTTATTTGTATAGTATTTATCCTGATAATAATCATGTCTGTCAGATGTATATGTTATTTACACAGACACTGGGATCTGGAAGAAAAATAAAAACTGTTTACTGACTTTTGCAAATGTAAGTGATTTGATTTGATGTAATACATATGCACAATTCCACCTTAATTTACATCATTTACCTTTATTTGTGGACAGAATAAGGTATGAAGTACAGTATTGTTTTAACCTTTGTGCGACCTTCTGGACCATTTTTGTCTTTTTAATTGTAGTTTTTTTTTCCTATCAGTTTGGCCGTGTTAATGTCAACGGCATACATTTAGCCAAAGGTGTGTATTTTTGGTTGAATTTTGATATTTCTACCTCAGTTCCTAAAATACATCTATAATACACTGTGTACACTAAATAGTTACACTCAGGACCTTAAGGACAAAAATGTCCCCATTGAAACCCATTAAAACGGCAATATGTGATAACAGTGCCATTAAAGTCTAAAATCATGAATTGTTTGATATTATGCTTTCATTCCGGATCCCTGGCTTCAAAATTTAAATTTGTATTGTTTCCTACCAAATGGTGCCATTTTTCCTCATGGAGCAAATACATGCTTTTTCCCTATTTTCTATTTGCTGTATTATAGAGCACTGCAGGCCAATTAAATAAATGATGCAGCTGAAATTGTGTGGGTGTGTTGGTATGGATGTCAGAGTGTGTTTTGTATGTGTGTATTGAGAAATTTGTGTGTGTGTGTGTGTGTAAAAAAAAAAAAACAACAGTGGCATAAACAAACTGGTATTTAAAGGGTTAAAATCCTGAAAATGAATGAATATTTGGTAGTTATGATCAGAACTGATGTTGGTTAAAAAATGTAACTAATTGAAAGTGGAAAATAATATGAATATATAATATTATTATGGCAGGTTGTTTACGTGGACATTTTTGTCCTCTAAAAACTTCTGAGTAACTATTTTAATTTGACGCAAAAGGTTTAAATGTTACTTTGTACCATTTGTAAATCATTGCCATGTTATTTAAATGTTATTTTAGTAGTTAACCGTGGTTGTTTAGTAAAATATCTTGAGTTTACTCGGTACTGGTTTCTTTCCTTCAGGCAATTCAGTCTGTTATTTGTTTTCTCAACGTTGCACAACGTAATATCACACAGCTGCAATGAAAGGCAAAATAACAGGTTTTACAATTCAGTTTGGATAAACATCAATACCTTTTAATAAAAAAGAATTGCTGAAACACTTCTATTGCTGATGTAACAGGGAAGTACGTATTATACTATCAGTACCGATGATCAGGACTGGTTTTACCACTGACATGCAAATTCATCAGATTTGCAATCTGTAAAGGTTTGTCATAACTAATGGCTGCCGCTCTGCATTTGCCAGAACAGTTTAAGTTAGTTTCTCAGTGAAAAAAGTTAAATGTGGCTGTTTAAAAACTTTTATCGAAAGCTTCATGAGAAAGCATGAAGAATGCAAGATCTTTGAACATGAAGAGAAGAGTTGATATACAGTATAATGCGATAACAAGGCTGAGGGATTTGCGCTGCTTTTGAGGTGATTTATGAACTGCATAAGGATCAAACAGAATTTCAGCCTTGCAGTGTGATTTGTTAATTTAGACTATTTTCATCATTCATGTTTAATTTGATTAGTCTAGAATGCAAAAAAGTGGGGGCTCTGGGTAGCTCAGTGAGTATTGATGCTGACTTCCACCCCTGGAGTCACGAGTTCGAATCCAGGGTGTGCAGAGTGACTCCAGCCAGGTCTCCTAAGCAACCAAATTGGCCCAGTTGCTAGGGAGGGTAGAGTCACATGGGGTAACCTCCTCGTGGTCACGATTAGTGGTTCTCACTCTCAATGGGGCACTTGGTAATTTGTGCGTGGATCGCGGAGGGTAGCATGAGTCTCCGCGGGTGTCATGCACAACGAGCCACGTGATAAGATGCGCAGATTGACGGTCTCAGAAGCGGAGGCAACTGAGATTTGTCCTCCGCCACTCGGATTGAGGTGAGTAGCCACGCCACCATGAGGACCTACTAAGTATTGGGCATTCCAAATTGAGGAGAAAAGGGGATAAAAAGAAAGAAAAGGAAAAAAGTGGTAGTGACTGCTGATTGCTGGTGTCTAATTTTTGCACAGCTATCCTGGATAATGAATTGCTGTGCTTTGTTTTCCTGTGTGAGACTCTTTTTAATGGATTCAATGTTTTTGATCCCCCAGGATCTTATCACTTGGTTACAGATCCAAGCAGCAGGTTGTCTTGCTTGCACTCAGGGCTTTGCTGTCCCCGTAGTTTTGTGGTGTAGAAACTGCAAAGTACAAAATGGGTCAGTTGAGGTGTGGTTTTACATCAGCGCTCTCATTTCAGACCATCAAGGTTGAAGAAAGTATGTCAGTTGAGAGTTAATTTCTACTTTTTGTTATTAACAATTTTTATTGATTCCAGTGACAGATTAAATAAACATGACAGGAAATATGGAATCAAATTATATGAACTTAAACCCTTCCCTCCAAACCCCCCCCCCCCCAAAACCCGACACAAACACACACCACAGTGGTCTGATAGTAAATTAATAATGACACTTAAATAAACAAAAATTAATAAAAACATTTAGAAGGAAAAAAAAACCCAATAAGAATGCACACACACATTTAACATTGCCTGTCTCCCTCCACTGTCTCCTCCCGAGAGCCCTCCAAAAAAAACAAAATTTCAACCTTTTAAAGTGCTCGCAGGAAAGTGTGCACAACGCCTGCATTTCCTGGTCTGATTATAACATACTATTTGTCAAAGTTGGGGTTCCCACAGTCAAGGAAAACCTTGTAAATTGGTTTGAAAATGGTAAATTTACGATTGTAAGGCCTTAAAGACACGGAACTTATCATTTTATAAAAGGCATGGAAATTTATAATGATTATGGGTCAGTGACGTGACCCTCCTTGTTTTGTTCAGATCTGTTACATTTAAAAATATATATATTACAAATGCAATTCACACAAAATAATTAGGCTACTTGAACACCTGATGAACATTACTGAGTTCAAAGTCATTTTGATATTTTTTCAGGAGCTTCAAAATAAAAAAATGTCATGTGGTTTAACTGTCATTAACCGTTAAATGCATACATCTTTAGTGACCCGGGATCTCAATACACCCCCTGTACCTTATCCATTTTTTGGAGTTGCGCCTAGAGGTAGACCGATATATCGCTTTTACAGATTAATCAGTGCCGATAGTTGGTTTTTGGAACTAGCAGTTATTGGCAAAAATCTATGCCTATAGTTTATTTTTTCCTGTGTTTTTTTCCCCTCGTCAATAAACCTCCTCTGGCGAAACATGTACGTATAAACTCTTCATCTGGTGAATGTATAGCCTGTAAAAAGCGTAATTTGGTAAATGCATGCATACACCGATTAGACACAACATTAAAACCACCTGCCTAATATTGTGTAGGTCCCTCTCGTGCTGCCAAAACAGCGCCAACCCGCATCTCAGAATAGCATTCTGAGAATATATTCTTCTCACCACAATTGTACAGAGCGGTTATGAGTTACCGTAGACTTTGTTAGTTCGAACCAGTCTGGCCATTCTCTGTTGACCTCTCTCATCAACAAGGCGTTTCCATCAGCATAACTGCCACTCACTGGATGTTTTTTGTTTTTGGCACCATTCTGAGTAAATTCTAGAGACTGTTGTGTGTGAAAATCCCAGGAGATCAGCAGTTACAGAAATACTCAAACCAGCCCATCTGGAACCAGTAATCATCCATGCGATTATCTAATCAGCCAATCTTGTGGCAGCAGTGCAGTGCATAAAATCATGCAAATATGGGCCAGGAGCTTCAGTTAATGTTCACATCAGCCATCAAAATGGGGACAAAAATGTGATCTCAGTGATTTGGACCGTGGCATGATTGTTGGTGCCAGATGGGCTGGTTTGAGTATTGTCTCCGTGGCAACCACGCTCGACCCGCCACGCGCCCCACCGAGAACGAACCACATTGTAGCGACCACGAGGAGGTTACCCCATGTGACTCTACCCTACCTAGCAACCGGGCCAATTTGGTTGCTTAGGAGGCCTGGCTGGAGTCACTGAGCACACCCTGGGATTCGAACTAGCGAACTCCAGGGGTGGTAGCCAGCGTATTTTACCACCGAGCTACCCAGGCCCCCTCTTTGTTTATTTCAAGAGAAATTAGTACTATATTCATACAAATAAATGCTATATCACATTGATTTTGTTTGCAACAATGGTGAAAAGGTGGCGCTGTTGTGCCAGTGATTGACTTGATTTACATTTGACATTGCTATTTGAAGAAGAAACAACATAAAAGTAAACTATAGCAAGTACAACACATGAACAGTATAATATGACTATTGCCATTTGGGTGTATTACTGAAATTCTATAAATTACTAAATCATTATGTGAGTTGTGCATCTATTTAGACTCAAAAAGTGCCTGAAAAAATACTTGTGTAGATTATGTGTATCTTATGTGTTATGTGCAGCCCAATATGTTTTGCGTCTCATGAAATTTCAGTGTGAAAGTAATGAATCCTGTTCTAGGTTTTTGCATTTTCTCTTTGATAAATGAAAAATAAAGCATCAAATTTTATTCTATTATTTTCTAATTGTCTTGAAAATATTTAGAAAATTTGACACGGTCTAGTCATTTTTTTAGATCCATTTGTGCTGGGTCTCTTTAAATGCCATTATATAAATAAACGGGCATTTAAAGTGTTAAAATCTTGAAAATGAATGAATATTTGGTAGTTATGATCAGGACTGATGTTGGTTAAAAAAAAAAAAAAATGAATATATAATATTATTATGGCAGGTTGTTTACGTGGACATTTTTGTCCTCTAAGAACTTCTGAGTAACTATTTTAATTTGACGCAAAAGGGTTAAATGTTACTTTGTACCATTTGTAAATCATTGCCATGTTATTTAAATGTTATTTTAGTAGTTAACCGTGGTTGT
The DNA here is from genome assembly GCF_019703515.2 of Myxocyprinus asiaticus. Classification (NCBI taxonomy): domain Eukaryota; kingdom Metazoa; phylum Chordata; class Actinopteri; order Cypriniformes; family Catostomidae; genus Myxocyprinus; species Myxocyprinus asiaticus. The sequence continues at coordinate 10,073,303 of NC_059359.1, forward strand.
TTAGTAAAATATCTTGAGTTTACTCGGTACTGGTTTCTTTCCTTCAGGCAGTTCAGTCTGTTATTTGTTTTCTCAACGTTGCACAACGTAATATCACACAGCTGCAAGGAAAGGCAAAATAACAGGTTTTACAATTCAGTTTGGATAAACATCAATACCTTTTAATAAAAAAGAATTGCTGAAACACTTCTATTCCTGATTTATGTAAGAGGGAAGTACGTATTATACTATCAGTACCGATGATCAGGACTGGTTTTACCACTGACGTGCAAATTTTTTTTTGCAATCTGTAAAGGTTTGTCATAACTAATGGCTGCCGCTCTGCATTTGCCAGAACAGTTTAAGTTAGTTTCTCAGTGAAAAAAGTTAAATGTGGCTGTTTAAAAACTTTTATCGAAAGCTTCATGAGAAAGCATGAAGAATGCAAGATCTTTGAACATGAAGAGAAGAGTTGATATACAGTATACTGCGATAACAAGGCTGAGGGATTTGCGCTGCTTTTGAGGTGATTTATGAACCGCATAAGGATCAAACAGAATTTCAGCCTTGCAGTGTGATTTGTTAATTTAGACTATTTTCATCATTCATGTTTAATTTGATTAGTCTAGAATGCATTTAGAAAAGGAAAAAGTGGTAGTTACTGCTGATTGCTGGTGTCTACTTTGTGCACAGCTATTCCTGATAAAGAATTGCTGTGCTTTGTTTTCCTGTGTGATACTCTTTATAATGGGTTCGAAGTTTTTGGTCCCCCAGGATCTTATCGCTTGGTTACAGGTCCAAGCAGCAGGTTGTCTTGCTTGCACTCAGGGCTTTGCTGTCCCCGTAGTTTTGTGGTGTAGAAACTGCAAAGTACAAAATGGGTCAGTTGAGGTGTGTTTTCTAAAGACACGAATATGTAAAGGCGGGCGTACACGGTAGGGATGGGTATGAGTACTCAGCAATGATCGATCATGAAAACGATGATCGATAGTGATCATGCACGATGTGACTTTTCACTTAATTCGAAATCCAGTGACAATTACCTGACAACTAAACACAAACGTGTCAAAGAGGGAGCTTATTTTTAATTTTGTTCCAAGTTAGATGTCCGATATAAAGTGTCATTCCGTTGCACTTTCCCCAGTTGAAAGATGGAAATATGTGGTAGTGTACAGCAGGCGAGTGTTTCAAACAGCTAGACAGAGCGCAGCTAAATGGAACACAATGCAGCATCTTCAAAACTGAACTTCAACTTAACACGCATATTAAAACCTGATGGTTATGGCGTCTCCTGTTATTTGAAAATAGACGGTTCAGACAGTCACTAAAAAAACTGCCGCACGCTTACTAAGATTACTATGGTAACCTGAAGGGACAGACAGATGCGCGTTGTGCACATCCTTTTGAATCTTCACATAATGACAAAATATGATGCATTATATTTTGATTATGCAATCTTTTGTACATTTTATAACAGCCTATAATAATGAATAGACGATACATTGGAACAACAAGACGCAATGCAGCAGCTATAGACATTTGTCAGACATGTTATTATATATACAGTTATGAACATGTAATTGCCCCTCAAGTACTTGAGTATTAATCCGAGTTCTCGAGTAGACAAAATGACCATCCATAGTACATGGTGCTATTTTCGGCTGTTGTGCGAGCTCCCGACCTATTCTTTTTTTTTTTTTTGTTGGGAGAGATCGCGTGGAAATCGTTGGTGCTTGTATGGTTGCGGCTCGCATCGTGTGAGAGGAATTACGAGCAGAGCCAAGCAGCTTACGAGCTGCTCATGACCTCGTGATAATTTTTGAAACTGTCTAAAAAATTTGGCCGCTGTCAGCTTGAATTCGTGAGGTGTTTGCGGTTGAACGAGCCAATTTACCGATCTACCTGAAGTTGACCAATCAGGAGAAGGTGTTACAACTCACACGATCAATGAAAACTGAGTGTTCATGAAGCTTTTACACATTTGGAGAAAATGGTCATGTTAAAACTGTTTTCCCATATTATTCTCAAACACATCACTGGGAAGGATTCTACAGAAACGCCATGCTGTTCTCTGCTTTTCAAACAAATCGTTTGCCATACAGATTGCGCTAGAAAACAATCTTAAATTTCCATTATGGTCTATTTTTATTCGTCATACTTGCATTCGTTTCAGTTCTAGGGCTTAATTTAGGGGGATATAGCATCTATATATATATATATATATACTGTATATTGGATATAGCATAATTGTATATGCATACGATAGTGGATGTGTGATGGATTTTTTTTTAACTCCCCAAGCGTGTGTATGGTGACACCAAGGACTTCTAGGTTGAAAGCTCTACCTGTCAATCAACCGCTGCACTAAAACAAGATTTTTTAACTTTGCTATGTGCAGCTTTAAAGCGCATTTACATGGACAAGACATCACGGATCTAATTCAGAATGTCTGCTATCAGCATGCAAGCCGTGACACAGATGAGAAGCACATAGCCTACATCTAAAGCTGAATAGTTCAGGTAGCCTACTCTACTAAAATAACTCAGAATTCTGCAATAAATGTCATATTTGTGCTTAAATTAAATCCAGTTATAACCGACTGAACCGGTGCATGAGTTTTCCACACTTTCTTTTTAATCTTGTACATTTTGTGCACTTTATTATCATGCAGTAACAAATTGCTCTTTTGTGAGTGCAATCATTTAAGATTTTTGACTGTGTAGGAACACTGTTGTCAGATTTAGTCATTTTAAAAAGTCTATATTCGAGGTTCTTGAGGCATTTTTAATGTATAGTCATATTAAAAAGTCTATATTCGAGGTTCTTGAGGCATTTTTAATGTTTACACTACATCATTTGGCTCATCATTAACACTGATGAGCCAAAACATTATGGGCACTCACAGGTGAAGCGAATAACTATGATCATCTCCTAAAAAGGCCACATATCAAGGTCTGGGTAGATTAGATTAGATGGTAAGCGAGCGATCCGTTCTTATAGTCAACGTGTTGAATGCAGAAGAAATGGGCAGGTGTAAAGACCTGAGCAACTTTGACAAGGGCCAAATTGTTATGGCCAGATGACTTGGTTAGAGCATCTCTGAAACGGCAAGGGTTGTGGGGTGCTCCCGGTCAGCAGTGGTGAGTACCTACTGAGGAGGGACAAACCACAGTCCGGCGACAGGGTGTTGGGCTCCCAAGGCTCATCAATGCATGAGGGCAACAAAGGCTATCCTGTCTGGTTCGAACCGACAGAAGTTATACTGTGGCACAAGTTACAGAAAATGTTAATGATGGTTACGGGAGGAAAGTGTAACAACACAGTGGATCGTACCCTGCTGCGTATGGGGCTACCGTAGACCGGTCAGAGTGCCCATGATAACCCCTGTCCACCGTCAAAAGCGCCTACAATTGGCACGCGAGTGTTGGAACTGGACTTTGGAGCAGTGGAAGATGGTTGCCTGGTCCGATGAATCCCGTTTTTTATTTTACATCAAGTGGACAGCCGTGTACGTTTGTGCCGTTTACTTGGGGAAGTGATGGCACCAGGTTGCACTGTAGAAAGAGGACAAGCTGGTGGAGGGAGTGTGATGCGCTGGGCAATTTTCTGCTGGGAAACCCTGGGTCCGGCCATTCATGTGGATATCAATTTGACACTTGCCACCTACTTAAACATCATTGCAGACCAGGTAAAACCCTTCATGGCAATGGTATTACCTGATGGCAGTGGCCTCTTTCAGCAGGGAAATGCATCCTGTCACACTGCACATATTGTTCGGGAATGGTTTGAGGACATGACGAAGAGTAAAATTCTATGAATTCATTTAATTAGTTTATTTCAATGATAAAATGTAATTTAACTTTAAAACTCAGAATTCAGGAAAAATAAAAGGAAAAACATGGAATTTGGGGAAAAATCAAACTGAATTTGATTTCATAGGGCCCTACATCATTCAAACACAATATTTCTAAGTTACCAATGCCATTGAAGAAATACACTGTGCACAGTTATCCAGGATTAATTTAATCAATGAATGAAAGTGTCCATTAACGGCCAATAACTTTTTTTTTTTTTTTTTTCAGGAATACATAATATTTTTTAACTTTTTTCTTAAGTTAGATATTAAGAAGAAAATGGTAGTTAAGAAGAATTTTCTTAAGAACATTTTGTAAATCCGGCCCCTGTTCTTATGTTTATTGTTTCACTTGATTATCAGATCCAGGTGTACCGACTCATGTGAATGTATCCAAGTTGATCAAAATTGGTCATTGTTGTCATTAGATGAAAGGTTTGCAGTTCACTGATAAGATAAGCAACACGTAGATCAGGACAAACCTAATGGAAGAAAAGAGTTAGTCTTTAGTACTAAATGCTATGCTGCATTTAAACATGTCGTTAGGACAGTCACGATTATGAAATTTGGCTGACGATTAATTGTCAAACAAATAATTGCGATTATTTGTCTGTTGTCTGTTTTAGGGCTATGATGATTAATTGTCATATAATTGTATTATTATTTCTTATTATTATTCATATTTCTTGTGTGCTTTTTTCTGCATGTGTACTTCGTACACCTTAAGAAGTCATTTTTACACTTAACTTGAAACAGAAAAATAAAATAATAAAATAGGGATATGTGATTTCCTGTTAAGGCTTTAAAAACTTACGAATGACATGAAAAATAATGTTTTAAATATCAAAATATTTCTAAATACTTATGTCTCTCTTTTTGGTCAACTTTAGTTTTTGAACTCATATATTTTACATTATATATTTTATTTAAAAAAATATGTATGTATAAATTATTATACTTATATAATACTTTGTTATATTATGCAGTAGTAAAATATTTCTGTCCTAATTTCTTCACTTTCACATGTTATTTTAATGCTCTGATTAAACCCATGAGCCCTTGTTTCTCATGAAACAAAACCTTGGAGATTTTGTTTCATCATCTCATCACTCCACAGAAATAAAGTGTGCGTCTCCTCCTCAGTGTCACTGTGTGTATATGAACCAGGAACATTTGCCATTACACGATCGTTTAAAGGGAAACCGGAGCATTTGCGTTCACTATCACAGTTTATACATGTTCGTTTATATTTTATCTATTTAAAAAGCAATTTTTTATGATAGTATTTTACACTTGTGAAAGGCATTGTTTCCAAGTGAATCTTTAGAAGCAGCCTCAGTAAGCTGTGTAATAAAGTTCCTGGTACTGTTGCTGCAGGCACAAACTAGCCTAAATCCTTTGCACGAAAGAATGTCACCTTTAACTAATACCACATGCCCTCTCTGGTCAGGATATTGATATTTTTTCTTCAATGTATTTGACCCAATAACCCGTACAAACTTTTCTTGGTTCACAATATTATTAATCATAAAGGACAATCCCATTTTTTGTATGACGCATTAAGTTTGCTACTTTCCAGATTTGGCAAGCCTAGCATTTACTCTCCCTTTAGGTTACATAGATATTATATAAATGGCCCAGTCCTTAAAATGTGGCTCCTTTGCCTGTAGTTGCTTTAAAGTGCATGGGGCTCACAGGCCCATTTGTACGCATGAAATTGTGAAACCATTTGTCCCCAGCTGCGCCATTGTAAACAATCTCCAACAAAATCCAACAGTTACTCTGTACTTTTATATTGTATTTATCATGCGTTTTAGATTTAAGTATTAATCAGGACGTCTTTGTCACCCAGAACTGTTTAATGCCTTTTGTGTGCCACATCCATTTGATGTTTATTCCTCCATTTGTATAAAGTATTAACTAACATGTGTGGTTTTAAGGTGTGGCTAACCCACTGAAGCTTGTTTGTTTGATTATTTTAGACTTTTGTTTGTGCTTCTCTACTAAATGGATATTCAAAACCAATTCGTACCTCTTTGACATGATAAATGCCTTTTGTAGCATTGTTTTAAAAGTCACACTGTGGTAAACTGCGATTTACGGTACAGATGGTGTGTATTTGAGTGATCTTGTAGGCTTTGGAGAGTCATGGTTTGCTATACTTGGACAGATGTTGGTGGATTGGCTGATAGATTGACCAATGACCTCATGTGACAGTAAAGCAGGAGAACGAGGGATTGTTTTCTCTTAAGATTTGACTGACAGCAGGCAGCAAGATCCAGGGAATCCAGCCCTCACAAAGCTCTTCTCTTCTTCTACTGCTCTTATAATCTAACACATGCAATCCAGATGCTCTGCAACTCCAGCCAACATTTCTCTGCCATCATTCATCTTGCTGAGTTGGCTAAGAATTCTTAAGGTTTGAATCTTCTCATCTTTTTATTCACTCTTTTACTTATAAATACAATGATTACGGTCTTTTAAAGGCCCAATGCACCTTCTGTTGTTCAGCATGTTGCTCAGTAATTGTCGGGGAATGTTCCTAAACAGATCGTTATAGTGCAAAAATACATTTTCCTGTATTTTTAACGTTTGTGCGCAAAGAATTTGTGGTCGACAGTTATGCGATGTTTAATGCTAATGCCAATACCAATGATCAAACAAGATTTACACAGAATTGTCTTATGACATCTAAACATTTACTATAGCACATGACTTGTAATGCAATACATTTTAACATTAGCATTACATAACCAACAACATTTAGAAGCTTGTTCGAGCATGATTAAATTGTGTTGGAGCTCAACTAGACCAATTGAAGTGAAGCATTGCACTTGCAGTGCAATGTACCGGGGTACGGGTTCTGAAAAGCTTGAGTCGACACGAGCTGAAAGTGTCATAGAAGCACCACAGAATGATGTGGTTGCTTTAGTGTCATTTGGGTTTTTATAGACACTATTGGTTAGGTTTAGGGTAGGAGGTTGTTTTTGCTAACAAAAAACCTGATAGAGCATTAACCTTCATTTGCTTTTTATGACTCCATTGGTATGGTTTTATGGTTAGATAAATGTTTTCCATCCATCCATTTTCTTAACCGCTTAGTCCATTTAAAGTCGCGGTGGCAGTAGGGTGAGCAGAGAGGCCCAGACATCCCTGTCTCCTGCAACTTCCTCCAGCTCATCTCAGAGGATCCCCAGCCACTCCCAGGCCAACTGGGAGATATAATCTCTCCAGCGGGTCCTGGGCTGACCTCGGGGTCTTGTCCCAGTTGGCCATGCCTGCAACACCTCCAGCCGGAGGCGCCCAGGGGTATCCTTACCAGATGCCCAAACCACCTCAACTGGGTCCTCTCAATGCAGAGGAGTAGCGGCTCTACTCTGAGTTCCTCCCGGATGGCCGAACTCCTGACCCTGTCACGAAGAGTTAGTTCCGCCACCCCGCGGAGAAAACTCATTTCAGCCGCTTGTATCCGTGATCCTATTCTTTCGGTTATTACCCAGAGTTCATGAACATAGGTGAGGGTAGGGATGTAGACCGACCGGTAAATAGAGAGCATTGCCTTATGACTCAGCTCCCCCTTCACCACTACAGTCCGGTACAGTGACCGCATTACTGCTGCCGCTGCATGCCATCCTTTTCCATCAGAGAACCATGGACTCAGACTTGGAGATGCTGATCCTCATACCAACCGCTTCACACTCTAAACTGTTCCAGCGCATGCTGGAGGCATCCATGTGATGGTGCCAAAAGGACATCATCATCTGCAAAAAGCAGAGACACACAGAATGTGCCGGCCCCAACATAGAATGCCTTCCTGATCTCGGTTGTGCCTCGATATCCTGTCCATGAAAATCACAAACAGGAGTGGAGACAAGGCACAACCTTGGCGGTGTCCAACACCCACATTGAACGAGCTTGACTTCATGCAGAATATGCGGACACAGCTCTCACTCTGCGTATATAGAGACCGAATGGCCCATAGTAGGCCCCGGCACCCCACACTCCCGAAGCACCTCCCACAGAATTTCTCAGGGAACACGGTCCTAGGCCTTTTTCAAGTCCACAAATCACATGTAGACTGGATTGGCAAACTCCTATGCCCCCTCAATTATCTGTGAAAGGGTGAAAAGCTGGTCCACTGTTCCATGGCCAGGACGGAATCCAAATTGTTCCTCCTCAATCTGAGGTTCAACTATCGGCCAGAGTCTCCTTTCCAGCACCCTGGCATAGACTTTCCCGGGGAGGCTGAGAAGTGTGATACCCTGGTTGTTGGCACACTCTCTCCGGTCCCCTTTCTTAAATATAGGGACCACCACCCTGGTTTGCCAATCCAAAGACACTGTCCCTGAGGTCCATGCAACATTGCAGAGGAGTGTCAGCCATGACAGCCCCACAACATCCAGGGCCGTAAACAGCGGGCGAATCTCATTCACCCCTGGAGCTTTGCCACTGAGGAGCTTCCCAATGACCTCCGTGACTTCTACCAGGGAAATGGACTCTGATACCTTGGAAGCCTCTGGCCCTGCCTCCTGTAAGGGAGGCATATCTTTCGGATTTAGGAGTTCCTCGAAGTGTTCCTTCCACCTCCCAAAAATGTCATCATTTGAGGTCAGAGTTTCTCCACCTTTGCTGAACACAGTTTGAGCGAGGCTCCTCTGAACTCTCCTGAACTGCTGGATGGTTCTCCAGAACCTCTTTAAGGCCAACCAAAAGTCTTTTTCCATGGCCTCCCCAAACTCCTCCCATGCTCTGGACTTTGCTTCTGCAACCGCAGCCGCTGCCACCTTTTTGCCTGTCGGTACCTATCTGCTGAGTCAGGAGTACCCAGATCCAACCAGGCCCTAAAGGCCTCCGTTTTCAGCTTGACGGCTTCCCTCCCCACCGATGTCCACCAGCAGGTTCTTGGGTTGCTACCGTGACTGGCACCAACAAGCTTTTGGCCACAGCTGCGCCTGGCTGCTTCCACAATGGAGGTTTTGATCAGGGTCCATTTGTCCCATTATTTTAACTCTCATCTCGATAAGAACTTCTCCCATGTCCCCCACCTCCTCCAGGACATTTGAGAAGTTCTCACGGAGATGAGAGTTAAAATAATTCTGGACAGGGTCCTCTGCCAGTTGCTCCCAGCACACCCTCGCTATGCGCTTGGGTCTACCAGGTCTGTGAGTCAGTTTTCCCTGCCATCTGATCCAGCTCACCACCAGATGGTGATCTGTTGACAGATCAGCACCTCTCTTCACCCGAGTGTCCAGAATATGTGGCCTCAAGTCAGATGAAACAACTACAAAGTCAATCACCTTTGGCCCAAGGAGCTCTGGTACCAAGTACACGTATGAGCATCCTTGTGTTTGAAAATGGTGTTTATTATGGACAAACCATGACTAGCACAGAAGCCCAATTACATTTCACCATTTCATGTTTAGAACAGGCAGGGTGTTCTTCCCAATCACCCCACTCCAAATTTACCAGTCATTGCCAATGTGAGCATTGAAGTCCCCCAGCAGGATTATGGAGTCTGTAGGTGTGGCCCTATCCAGAACCTCACCCACTCTCTCCAAGAAGTTTGACTACTCTGAACTGCGGTTTGGTGCACAAGCACACCCAACCGTCAAAGTTTTCATCTCTAAGACCTTAAGTCGCATTAAGGTGACCCTCTCATCCACCAGGACAAACTCCAACTGTGAGGCAGCCAGCCGTGGACTTGTAAGTATCCCCACACCCGGCCGGTGCCTCTCACCCTGTGCAACTCCTGAGTAGGTGAGGGACCACCTCTTATCTAGGAGTTTGGTTTCAGAGCCAACACTGTGAGCGGAGGATCCTTTCCCCCCAGTGAAGTTACGTTCCATGTGCCAAGTGCCAGTTTCTGCTGCAAGGGTCCATGAAGCCACGGGCCACCCCGCCCCTTCCTGCTACCTAAAAGGCATAGCACCTGACCCCCATGTTGGACCTTGTGGGTCCACATGGCCTCCCCAAGTTGCCTTTTCGTGCTGAGCTGGCTGGGTTATGTGGGATGCCCAGCCACCAGGCGCTCACCTAGGAACACTATCCCCAGGCCTGGCTCCAGGGGTAGGTCCTGGTGACCCTCTTCCGGGCAGGGTAAATGTTCTCCTTTTACCGTCTTCCATTTGTGGTTTTTTGGATTGTGTTAGTCTGGATCTTCACCCCAGACCTGTTTGCCATGGGAGACCCTACCAGGAGCGTACTGCTCCCGACGATATAGCTCTGAAGATCCCTAGATTACGCAAGCCCTTCTGCCACAACAAGGCTTTGCCCTTTACATCCAGAAAGGGGGTAAATGTTTTCTTTGTTTAAAACTGGATATCCAGTTTGAATGTTTTCTTTGTTTAAAACTGGATATAGCATTAATCTTCAAAAACTCACCTGTTTTTCATCTCATCTGTTTAGGAGAAAATTGAACTTGCTTTCACCACCACACATTGGACAATTCACATTGGAACTGCCAGGATGTGTGTTAGGAATCACATAGTATCATTTTGCAAAAATGTGGCCACAGTCACATAATTTCATTAGATCAGGCTGAAGATATATGTACACAGTTGACTTCATTGGACTCTCTGCTGAGCTATTGGCGAACTAACATAGTGAACTAACACACCTTTTCACTCTTTGGCCTCATGGAAAAGTTAGATGCTAGTGCAGTTCCTGGCTGAATATTCAGTTGAGCTGGACTATCCATGCCTGTTATAGGGCCCTATGAAATCCATAGTTTTTATTTATTTATTTATTTTTTACAAATGATGCTTTATTTTTTCCCAAATTACGTTTTTTCCGTTTTAGACATTTTTTCTGAATTCCGTATTTAAAATTTTAACAAAATTTTATCATGCAGAAAACTGTCCAATCAAATGAAAAACAGAACAATTAATTTAACATACCATTGCATTATTTTTTTTATCAAAAGAAGTGATTCTAAACAGATCTTCACAGCACAATCCAAAACACAACATTGGAGTTATTTTTTTGTCATCACAGTATTAATGAAAGCATTGATGAAAACCTTTATTCAGTACAAAAGCACTTGTGTGTGTGATATTGCTTAGCTTAAATATAATGTCATTACTATTGATATGTTATTTATTATTATTATTATTATTATTTATTATTACTACATTGAATATTACATTTTACTATACAGTAGTAGTATTTTTCAGTCGCAATTTCTTGAATTTTATGTGTCTAGTAAAATTTAGCTTTTATTTTGGTGGAAAACCTAATGAATCACTTTGAGTTTGTATGTTTTTGACAACACCTTCACACCTCTGGAAAAACAGATTGCTATATAGCTTAAATGTGCTTATTAAACCACATAAGGCTGCAATTTAATTATATAAATGTGTAGTCTGCATGTGCTGCATACTTCAAGGTTAATTAGCGCTCTGCTGTCTGTCATCTATTACAAACACAGAGTGCACGTGATGCTTATGATGAGGTGTTATCAGTATATGAGCGGCTGACTTCACACATACGCTTTGAAGCATGCAGTTTATTCAGACTGTATATTTATTTAAACATCAGCCTTTTGTGGTTTAATCATCACACTAGCATGTTTCACAATTCAAATTTGATTAATTGAACATTAATACATTAATTTTATTCATATGTCAAATTCAGTGACATTCCACATTTTATAGTTAATTCCATTTTTATGACTGGTTTTTGCAATTTCCGTCCGTGTTTTCCAAATTCTGGAAATCATAGAACCCTACTGTTAAAAGCGTCAAGCTGTTCTTCACATTTCTCTCTGCAGTACAGATGAACAAAGCCACAAGAGTCACTACGGGCTACACAGAAGGAAGAATCTCTCTCTATATTTATGTTGATGCACGTCATATCTATACAATAGGGATGTGCACGGATAGTCGACATTCAGTTAACTGTTCGATGCACCACTATTTGTATACCAAAATCACTATTTGGTTATTCTACACGTGTAATAGAGGTCTTCAACCCGACCTGAACTCGATGAGTTCCAACAAACTGTTGGGTTTTCCGGCCAGGTCTGGGTCAGTTTTTCAAGTATAGAGTTAGGGACTGTTCAAATGCATCTCGAAACACCTGCACTGTTTTTTTCGTTGTGCTGCATTCTGAAGTAGTTCAGGTTGCATAGATGACTTTTACACCATTAAGCATTATTCCAGGTTGTTTTTCCCAAGTTTCAGCGCTTGATAAACAGTAAGACAGTGGTTTTGTTTTTTTCACTTTTGCTCTGGTGTGCGTATTTACATACAATAATTAGATAAGTTTAATGCCATTTTGTTTTGAACCATTTAAAAATCAAAGCACCTCGAAGAGGGTTTTTAACCGCAGCAGTGTTAACTCTAAGCTCATGACAATACTTGCTTTCGCTGCCTCATGGAAATGTCAACCTAGCTGGGCAGAGTGCATATACAGGCAGTGACAGTTTTATTTTATTTTTTTTACTTTAATGTGAGATTTGATAATTTGAAGATCTATGTATTGTGCTATTTAGGCTCATAGCTCACTGTGCACTTTTTTGCTGCTATTTTGAATAGTGTTTGAGGAAATTCCATTGCAATAAAATTCTTTATTCCCGCGTCCCGACTCACGTCGAAAAACATTTCGTGAAACCTCGCTGTTAACCGAATGTTAAAAACAGTAACCATGCACATCCCTACAATTCATCTGCCCATTCTATTGTGTTTGTAAGTGGGCTATGCCTTTGTGCATATGAATATAATATTAAAGCCCATGGGCACAGTAGATTGAGCCATTTATAGCCTGACGCATAGATGCATGCTCGCTCTGCCATGTGAGGGAATAGAGAGGAAGGAAAAAGATAAAAGATGTGTGTTTGGGGGGGGGGGCTTGTATTTATGTGGCTTGTTCCAGTTCAGTGGCCACAGATTCGCTACGCTTGACTTTGCATTAGTGTCAATTCCCATAAAGCTTTTTTTTTTAAGTGCCTCTACAATGATTATTGAATCTATTCCATTTCAAAGTTACAATTTAACTCATTTGGATTGTAACATGTTGCTTTCTAAACTCAAGCGCTGCACATTAAGGTTATACTTTGAAGTTTTAATCAAAACAGCAGTTATTTTCAACTTCTTTTATGTACCACATTTGGCATGCTGTCGATTACCACAGACAAAAATTTCCCTCAGTGTGTATGAATGAACAGGAAGCTTAGTATTGGAATGTAGCTATAACCACAACCATAATAGGTGTTAGCACAAGACTGTTTCCTTCAAGTCTTTAACTTGTGTACTGTAAACCCTAATGTTGTCATTACTGGAAATATCAAGTTGTCTTAAACATTACTTAAAAATAGGGCTGCAATTAATGATTATTTTGATAATTGACTAACGATTATTAGAACGATTATTCGACTATTCGGGCGATTATTGCAATGATTAATCATTAGCTCTTAACCGACAATTCAGCTTGGGCCTCAACATAAAAGGTTGTATTAAAGTGCTTGCTAACAATAAAGTGGACAAAATCATCTTTTAAAAATATCTCTAAATTACATTCACTGAGATATGAGAATTTTATTTTGGAATTTTTATTAAGTTTAATGTAGTAAAAATATTCACTGAAAATAAATCCTATTGTTATCAAGAGTTTTTGTTTTGTTTTCCATTTAAAGTTATCTAAAAATCCTTAAAACAAGATACATTTACTTGAAGCAACAAATAAGATATTTTGACTTGCTTTCAGAGAATGTAGCTTGAATAAGTGTATTTTGTATATAAGTGTATTTTTTCTCTGGTTCATACTTCTGCCAGTGAAGTAAAGATAAAATATACTCGTATACAAGATATATTCTCTGAAAGCAAGTCTAAATATCTTATATGTTGCTTGTCAGGTAAATGTATCTTGTTATAAGGATTTTTAGATATTTTAAAATATTAAAATATTAAATATTGTATTCAACATTCTCCAATAACATTTTTTTCTTCTGCATTATAGCTCCTAAAGTAAATGTACGTTGGTTTAAAAGTGTTTTAGATATTATTTTGGAAAACAAGCCAAAAAAGACTAATCAAAAACTTATTTTGTTGCAGTGTATAATGGGCTAAGACTACACTCTCTCACCTTTATGTCCACTTCAATCCATCTTAAACTCACAAAAAACAAACTTTCTCTTCTTAATACAGCTTCGTATATCTGATTTTCTAAACGATGAGATACACACCGTGACACATAGAGTATATTATTCAATATGTCATGAGCCATCACGTTATAATCTAGCTGAGCTGTTTTCTTCCTCTCCTCAATCAAACGAGACCTGCAGTGCTGCTCTCGCGCACCATCATTAGAGTTTCATATGATCTCATGTTATGTTAACTGAGATCAAACGACTATTCAACAATGGAAATTGTCAACAATTTTTTATTGTTGACGTTTTGAATGTGCAACTGAAGTACAGGCAGAAAAATAGTTGAAATAAGTTTATTTAATAATTGACCTAGAATACATGTTAATCATCATTATTTGAGCTGTGTTATTGCATGACAAATTTCTTTCCTAAAAAAAGTAATTCATAAAGTCCTTTCAATTAAAATTGTTGAAACAACAACATTTCAACAGCAATTCTGAGTTAAGTCTACTTAACACCAAGTTAAGTGAACTTAATTAAACAAGTTTTGGAGACACCTTTACTGAATTCAAATCATTTAAGTGGAGTCAACATATTAGGGTTTTCAGTGTGCCAAAAAGTAAACCTGGCTCCTTCCGCTTGGTGTCTTTTCTTTTTTCAACATCAAGATTTTAGGTTAAAGGTTAACATTTGAAATGCATTGTATTGTTTAATATTATTCATCTTTTTTCCATTCAGTTTAATGGTCCTGCTGTGACAAATGAAGTTTGTTAAATACAAATTCCATTATGCCTCCCGATTTAAGGCCTCTGTTATTCAAAACTGCTTGTATAATAGTTATACAAGAAAAATGTTGCTTAAAGGAATATTCCTGGTTCGATACAAGTTAAGCTCAATTGACAGCATTTGTTGCATAATGTTGATTAACACAAAAAAAGATTATTGAAAAAGAGCAAAATCTGGGTTACAGTGAGGCACTTAAATTTGAAGTGAATGGGGCCAATTTTTGGAAGGTTTAAAGAAATGTGAAGCTTATAATTTAATAAAAGCACTTACATTAATTCTTCTGTTAAAACTTGTGATTATTTGAGCTGGAAAGTTGTTTAAATTGTCATTTTTACAGTCGTTGTAGGGTTTGTTGACATAGTAATGTTAACAAAGTTGTAAGATTGGCTATAACTAGGGGGCCTGGGTAGCTCATCGAGTATTGACGCTGACTACCACCCCTGGAGTCACGAGTTTGAATCCAGGGTGTGCTGAGTGACTCCAGCCAGGTCTCCTAAGCAACCAAATGGGCCCTGTTGCTAGGGAGGGTAGAGTCACATGGGGAGAACTCCTCTTGGTCGCGATTAGTGGTTCTCGCTCTCAGTGGGGTGCGTGGTAAATTGTGCGTGGATCGCGGAGAGTAGCATGAGCCTCCACATGCTTGGAGTCTCCGTGGTGTCATGTACAATGAGCCACGTAATAAGATGCGTGGATTGTCTGTCTCAGAAGTGGAGGCAAGTGAGACTTGTCCTCCGCCACCCGGATTGAGGTGAGTAACCGTGCCACCACGAGGACCTACTAAATAGTGGGAATTGGGCATTCCAAATTGGGAGAAAAGGGGATAAAATTAAATAAATAAATAAATAAAAATATTGGCTATATCTTACACAGGAAAGCTTAGTAGGTGATTTTATCACACTAAAATCATTTTAACACAGATAATGTTTATGTCTTGTGGCTATACTTTTGAAAATTTTAACTTTTACTGATTGGCCCCATTCACCTCCGTTGTAAGTGCCTCACTGTAACCCAGATTTTTTGGTTTTTTGAAATGAAAAAGAGGGGCAAGTCAAAATTAATTTATGTGGTAATCAGTATTATGCCACAAATGCTGTCGATTGAGTTTAACTTGTCTTGAACCCGGAATATTCTTTTAACATAAGTGTCCTGCAGTGTGACCTCTAATACTGTCTCTGCTTCACTTGTCAACACAGCCCAGTTCAACTGTTGCCAGATTCAATTGACCATGCATGTTTCCACACTCACACTTCGCCTTATCTTCCCTTCACGCAATCCACCAATCCCTGTGCTATTCCCCAGATTAGGATTATTGGCCAGAGAGGCTGTTTTAATGATCTGTAATTGATTTGTAAGCACAGATCTACCAGACTGTGTCAGGCAGATTAAATGAAGCTGGTTGGAAGCTGGAAAAAGTCCCATGTCTCCTTTTCAAGCAAGTGTTCCTGGTGGTGGGACAGAATTCCCAGCAGGAATGATGTGACTTTTGGGACCAAAGCCGTACTCTGGCTTTATCAAGTTCCTGCCATCCTGCTGAGGGTGTTTGCCTCCTTCGTAATGGGCAAGGCCTGTATCTGGGAAGTCAGCCAGATTGGAACCAAGTCTCCATTTCTGTAAAACTGCTACTGTGAATATTCCAATATTTGAATATTCCATGTATATTTTGCCACATGGAGTTCTGGAGAGAGAAAGAAAATGACTTTAGGCATTGAAAAATTTCAGATACATTTTCTTCTAAGGTAAAAGTTGGATGTTTTCTCCAATAGACTATTTGTATGTCTTAGACATGAATTGCTTGTGTGATTTACATCAGTAATCTTCAGACTATCGTTCTTATCATTCTTTTAAACCATGTATTATGTTGTTGTGTATTATGTAAATTCCTCATTATGTAACTAGGGCTGTCAACATGGCTGAAAATCTAAATTCAAAGTTTTCACTTAAATATTACCAAAATTCTAATTTTATTCGAATTGTTACAAAATGCGAATTATAGCCAGCTCATTTTCTCAAATGTTAAGTAAAAAAGTAAAACGAAAAAAAGAATAAACGCTTCCACAGCGTTTTATGTTAACTTGGTGTTATGTGGTAAATAGATGCTAGGGTGCTATTGCGGTACTCAAGATTTAAAAATATCATTAAATATTACCAAAATAAAAAACACAAATAAAATAAAAGTAATGTAAAATTTACATTAAATATTACCAAAATATTTGGTAATATTTATCACAATAAATATGACCAAAATTGTAATTGTATTAATATTTTAAAGACATTATTTCAGTTGGGGGAAAATGTTAAATGTCGAAGTTTTCACTTAAATTTGACAAATTCGAAATATATTAAAATTATTATCAAATAAAAAATATATTTAAATTACATCAAATTTAAGACATTTCATAATAAGAAACGCTTCAATAATGTTTAAGGTCTGTGTAATGTTTAAGGTCTGTTCACAACAAACCGTTTTTTCAGTGCGATTTTTCGTTTCGAACAACCATTTGAACGGGAACAATGGATTCCTATGGCACTATTCAAACCGGGCCCGACAAATCGCCGCCGATAATCCGAAGTTTTTTTTTTTTTGACAGAGAGTGGTCCAGTTATTTTTTATTTTTTTTCAGGCTTTGATGAAAATTGACTGACCAATGAGAAGAGCTTTTTTTTTTCCAGAGTCGCTGCAGCTGTTCAATCTAGGACGTCGGTGGCGAGAATCCACTGGCAAACACCGGCATTGTGTTATATTATCCAGGCATTAATCAAGACATTATATAAAGAGAATATGGTTCGGGAGTCTGTTTGGAATATATTCTTAGCAAAATACATGTGCAAATAAATATGCAACAGAGCTTTTAACTCATCTCACTCACATGAAAAAAAAAAAACAGAGTATATACACCTCAAAGTATACTCCTTTATATACTCCTCTCTAGCACTGACAGCTGGGCAGGGCAGGAGACTGGTATAAATGTTTGTAGAACAGCAAGCAACAGCGTCGCTTACTGTAAAGGGGGTGAAATAGTTTTTTGTTTCATTTTTACAGACTCAGTGTCTTGCAAAATCGTCATGGATTTGGTGTGAACAGGCCTTTAACTTGGTGTTGCATGGTATATTGAGTCCACGGTTATTGCCAATAGTAATATTGCCCAATAGTAGTTGTAATTGGCTGAACTCGGTTGTGAAGCAGCATTTGTGGCCCAGATTCTGCCTCACTGCGGCAACTCTGTGCTGATGTTCCTAACAAGATGCTAAACGGAATGGGACAGAACATTGGGATCTTAAGACACGCTTGTTAAAAATTAACTCCTTTCCTGACACAGCGTTTTTAAACTAATTGATTATGCTATGAAATGCTGATAAGAGAGCAAGACACAATGGCCAAAGAGAATGACCTCCACCTAAGTCATCGTCAGTGCTTGGCACACATTTATAATTTGAATGCACAGTTTTTACATTTGTATGTGCATTTTAGATGAATTTGACTGAATATTGATATTTTAATTTGACAGCCTTGAATATTACCATGTATTGGTGAGGACCTCACCAAAGCCAATCTTTGCATTTGCCACTTGAATTGTTATGGAGTGGAGGCAAATAAACAAACTTAACATATGTAAAGCCACTGCTCTGTGTCATCATGTCTCCCTCTTTGTTTTCAGGCACTGATCCTGTCATTGGACCAACTGGCATTGGAGAGGGTGTTGGACCCTCCCCCTGCCCAGCGACAGAATGGGACAATAGCTGTGGGTGTTGGATATCGTGCCTCCCCCCTCCTCTTAGTTTTCCCCTCCTACATATCCAGGACACATACACACATTCTTTCACATAATACACACCCCATGACCACTCTGGCCCCCACAAGCTATGTCATCCTTTGCTGTGAAGGGGCCATGAGGCTTGTACTGGACTTTTCATGAGTGCTACTGTTAAGGACCCTTGGGGAACAAAACAATCCGTTTCCTTCCAGCAAGCGGACACTTCCTCCTGGTTCCTACTGCTCTGGTGGAGCTTGAAGGAAGCTTGGTAGATCATTAAATCATGAAAACACCAGAGGACCACTGGCAGTTTCCGTTTTGAGTCATATATTAAAAGCCTGAAAGACTACCAGTGAGCAAAGTGAATTGAATTCAACCTGCAACAGGTCTGAGAGTCTGTTGTTGGAGTAAATGATATCTCTCCTTAGTCGCTTCTTCAAACACATCTGAAGTGCCTTGTGCTTCATCGAACTGTTGTTTACATCACAAATATTTACTTAACATATCTGATCCATGTCTTCCAATCCTTGAAAAGAATAATTTGTTTACGTCTCCAAGCTTCATAGTGTCATATCAGTTTAATTTACATAACCGTATACAGTTTATTTTTATTTTTTTATTTTTTTAAGCTTTTATATTAGCTTTTTCTGTTTGCATGGTTCTACAAGTAAGACTGTTGGTCTGAAGTATCTGAGATACAAGGAATGAGACCACCGTAGAGTCCAGTTCCTCATAATTATCAAATTTATACTCTCTCAGACCATTTATCTGACTTTCAAACTTGGTATACTGCTTCCGTGGCTCTGTTCCCTCACCATGTTCACGCTGCAGTCCAAATGGCGCTACCTGATCATGCTCTTGGGCGTCCAGTTGGTAGTCATGGCTATTCTCTCCAGAGAGGGCTACCAGAAAAAGGTGTCGTATTTTTTTCGGATTTTCCGTAAGCCGGATTCTGCGGCGGGAAATGTAGTCGGTGGGCGGAACCACACGGATGTCTACGCCAACCTTTCCCTACTGGGCCCCACTCTGACTAAAGATGACATGCCCTACTGCCCCAAGCAGTCTCCTCTGATTGGTGAGTTTGATAGCTCCCATTGGCATTGTGTTGTCACGTTCCTGATTTTCTCTATTGTGAGTCCATCATCTCAAGTGTGTTTGCCATAATAGGAAGTGCAAGGGAATTCCTTCACTTAGACTTGACTTAAAGCTGAAGTATGTAACTTCTTCAGTGTTAAAATACTTTCTTCTATCCCAGCTTAATATGCAGAGACAACTATAAGTAAGCTATTTAAAAGGTAATTTTCTCAAAAAATTTAAACACTGTGTCTCTGTGGCACTATAAAAATTCCTGTGTATGTTTTTAGCGACCCGCTAAGACCTGCCCCAGCAATGTTACTCGACCAATGGCGTAAGTTGGGGGCAGGACTATTTTGACTGTTTGAACAATTGCAAGCAATGGGCATATTCAGAAAGCTGTTTTGAAAACATATGTTCATTTTACATGCTTCAGCTTTAAAACTGGTGTCTGTTTTAAAGTGAAAATGCAAAGTAGTTATGGATTAGTGCAAATTCAAACAAATTGTGAGGGTGGCAAGTCTATGTGGAAAATCAATCCACCTTTACAATATCACTATTACCAGATTTGCAATACACAATAAGGTACTATAAATACTTTTTACAACCCATTGTTAACAGGACCATGTAACCATTATATCTGGTTTATTTCTAGAACACACAAGTCCAGTCATGGTTTCTGATATCTAGGTGTTTAACTAGAGCAACCGCTTTGCAGCGTGTTAGCCAGCGCTTAACATAGTATAATGTTTTCATCATTTAGGGCTCATAGACTTTCTTTAAAGGGATAGTTGACATTCACTTTCATTGTATGGAAAAAAAATCCAGTGAAAATGAATGGTGTTTCATGGAATAAAGAATGTAATGCGAGTTTGAAACAAATGGTGATTCATATAAAAGGTGACAGAATTAAAAAAAATTCTGGGTGAACTATCTATTTAATAATAGCCTAATTGTTTCTCCTCAGCCAGTAGATGTTCCTGTTCACACTTCTGTTCTTATATCCAGGTGGACCAATCCATGTCACCTTTCCTTCTGGGCTTACGCTTGCCGAGGTGGAGAGAAAGAATCCACTTGTTGTCCGTGGTGGGCGCTATAGGCCACCAAACTGTGAGGCACGCCACCGAACTGCCATAATCATTCCCCATAGAAGTAGAGAGCATCACCTCAAGTTCCTCCTCTACTATCTGCATCCCTTTCTTCAGCGTCAGCAGCTCAACTATGGCATCTATATCATTCACCAGGTGCATTGCCTTCATTTACATTTGTGGCATTTAACAGAGTGCCTCTCTACAAAAAGTGCTTTAGCTTGTCATGGACGACTGCCACGGTCAGCAGTATGCAATTCAGGAAGTTATTTGCTGGGAAACAAATTCTACTTGTACAAATACAAACGTTTTCCATGCCTTTTGAAAATCCTTGTTCCCATTCGTACTAATGGCTGGTGAATTGAGAATTTATCATTAACAAATATTTCTAACCGACAGCAAAATGTTATTTTGCATCTATTAAAACATTGTCCCTATGACAAAGCAATTATTTTGCCTGCAGCATTGTGTAAACAATATCTCAGTGAAATGGCAAGGAATTTTGTTCCTCACACTGTATGTTCGCTTTTTGGGCTCTATGCCAGGAATGTGTTGCCTGTTGAATTTCTGTTGCCATGAAATTAAAACTTTTGGCTTCCTAGCTTAAATTTCCATTGAAGTGAAAGTTGTTTGATCTGAAAAACAAAAACAAGTCAAGGGTTCTTCCCAGTGTCTTGGAAACCTGAAAATATCTTAAATCTTAAAAAAATCTTAAAGATCATGGACAATGAAATTCATAGATCAAAACGCATGATAACACTGTGTAAAGTAGATAGTCTCTTTGATTTACTCAGGTCAGCCAGGGAGGGTCAGACTATCTTTATTAGACTGTCTGTTTAGAATATCTATCTATTTTAAGATTTAAATCATATTTATGGTTTGAATATGCTATGTTGCAATACCTACAAAGTTACAGAAATACTCAAACCAGCCCATCTGGCACCAACAATCATGACACGGTCGAAATCACTGAGATAACATTTTTTCTCGCCAAACCAATTTGTTTCTTGCATTTGGTACTCGGCAAGTGTTCATTTGAGACACTGTCTTAAGTTTCACATCTTGTACAAAGATACACTCTCAGAGCACTTTATTAGGTACACCTGTACATCTACTTATTCATGTGATTGTCTAATCAGCCAATTGTGTGGCAGGAGTGCAGTGCATAAAATCATGCAGATATGGGTCAGGAGCTTCAGTTAATGTTCACATCAATCATCAGAATGGGGAAAAAATGTGATCTCAGTGATTTGGACCGTGTCATGATTGTTGGTGCCAGGCGGGCTGGTTTGAGTATTTCTGTAACTGCTGATCTCCTGGGATTTTCACGCACAACAGTCTCTAGAGTTTATTCAGAATGGTGCCAAAAACAAAAAAACTTCCAGTGAGTGGCGGTTCTGTGGACAGAAACGGCTTGTTGATGAGAGAGGTCAGCGGAGAATGGCCAGACTGGTTCGAGCTGACAGAAAGGCTACGGTAACTCAGAAAACCACTCTGTACAATTGTAGTGAGGAAAATTAGAATCTCAGAACGCACAACACGTCGAACCTTGAGGCGGATGAGCTACAACAGCAAAAGACCACATCGGGCACTTTATTAGGACCATAGTGTTCCTAATAAAGTGTTAAGTGAGTGAATATTTTGTTGCTTGGTTACATTTCAGATCTAAAAGTCTAAAATGATACAACTCAACTGTGCCTTCGTTTGTTTCTTCTTAGAGACAGTGCTCAGTTTTAATCACTTTATCCTGTTATAGCTGTCCATCTAGATGCAAACCTGTACCACTCATTCTAAAAGGTCACCCCCCCCCCCCCCCCAACTGATCTGTCATTTTACTGGAAATAGTTACGAAAACACACACAATCCTTTTGTTTTTCAAACTATTGCAGCAATGTGCTAGATTCTAACCTGATTCAACTACATTCCCAGGATTTATTATTGTTCTGTACCTAGGTTAATACAGTTTTATGTAGGATTATAGTTCTGTGACATGAAATTGTTACAGTTTTTGGAATTGAATAGTTTTTGCTCAAGAATTCATGACCAGATAGGCTTAATGAGATTGCAATCCTAAAATCGAATTCATCCATGATGACGCACAATGGGATTTTAACTATTATTATTCTATACTTTTTTGTATTTTATAAATTTTCCGCCATGAAAATAGCCACGGAAGCTGGCGTGGTGTTAAATCGTTAACAAACAAACATTATTATTCTTATTATAAGAAATAGTAATATAGTAGTAATAATATTTATAATTTTTTTTATAAGATTTGTGCCATGCCATTGATTGTCCTCTGAGAAATACTTATTTAATGCAAACTCAGAGGTCAGAACATGTACTTTAAAACACTGGATTACCATAAAAAGAAAATCATCTTATGTTTGAGGCTCTGATATTCCCACCTCACATCAAGAGGGCAAGGATTAGAACGTAATCCTCATTAATCTGGCCTCTGAATCCTAGCCACGTTATACATTCAGTCCATTTTCAGAAGTAATATACACACAACAGCAGACTGCATTTTCGAGTCTGAATGCTTTATTTTGTCTTTACCTGTTTATGTGTCACTGGATTCAATTGTATTCATCCATTTGTTATGTTAGTGGACACTATACAGTATCATAAATCTGTATATTCAGTACTTCTCACTGTAGACGGTTCAATTATAATAACTGTCTGTGTGTGTGTGGTGTGTAGGCTGGTAATTACACCTTTAACCGAGCGAAGCTGATGAATGTGGGTTTTCGTGAGGCCATGAGGGAGGAGGATTGGGACTGCCTCTTCTTCCATGACGTAGACCTCATTCCCGAAGATGACCGCAACACTTACGTCTGCGACACTCACCCCAAACATGCCGCCATTGCCATGGACAAATTTGGCTACAAGTAAGTCTTCAGCTATTCTGCAATTCATTTGAATGTATTTGCTTGCATTTTCACTTGAACACCTGCACATATAGATTGACTGTTTTGCAGCCGCTAAACTAGCGTTGGGCTATACATGTGATAAAATGATCTCTCTGTATTTTTCATCTAATTATGTTCAAAATATATCTAGATATTTACGTATTTGCTCTGAACAGGCTTAAAAGAGTGATTATTTTTACAGTCAGAGGAAGCATAATTTCAAGCAAACATTCATCGTTGCCAAGTAGATTCCGATATAAAAAACTAAAATAGTAAAAATCTAGATTTAACTCATTTAAAGCAGGATTCTGACACTGTTTTCCCAAATGAACACAGGGAAGAATGTGAATGAATCATTTTTGTTTGTATGCACAATTATAACAGTACATGGTAATAAACAGCATTATTTACCTACATATATTTTTACTAAAACATTTTAATTAATGAAAAATGCCAAGTGATGAACTGTTTCAGTGATGTTGCAAAAGAAAACCTCATGGAGGGAATTTCGACTTACTAGCTCTAATTGCATTTTTGAGTCAGGCTATTAAAACGCTTTTAAAAAGCTCTCATACTTGCAAGTCATGAGACAGGGAAGGATTGCAAAACTAGTTTAATGTCGCAGTCTTTAGGACACTTAATGTCCAAATAAAAACACATTTAAATCATTGCAAGATTCACAGTGTTTTTTTTGTTTTTTTTTAGCAAGTAAATCATTGCAAATGTAATTTGATTGACCAATATTTGTTTTTAATGACCGATATGATACTGATAATTTTTTTTAATGTCCTATAAACGACATGAGTAACCAATTTTTATACACTTGTTCAAAGCCCCTCACTTAATTAATATTTAAAATATAAAGTCTTTTGTGTTCAACTTTATCTGTAAACCCAATAGTAAAGAACTGATAACCGATTAAGTGGAATAGTGTAAGTATCGGTTAAAAATATCAGTCAAACCGATTATCGGTCTATCTCTATATTTTGAATTTTCAATATATTGGCCAGCACTACATGCACAGAAGGCATAAAGAATATTTAAGAACTGTTTCGTTATCAATCAGGTTGCCTTACAAGATGTATTTTGGAGGAGTGTCAGCTCTGACACCTAGACAATATCTCAAGATGAATGGCTTCCCAAACAATTACTGGGGCTGGGGAGGTGAGGACGATGACATCGGAATCCGGTGAGTGTGTTTGATCTTGTGTGTTTATGCGTTGGAGATGTTGAGTGTGTAAGCAGATGCTTTGTGTGTGTGTGTGTGTGTGTGTGTGTATGGAGAGGCTTTTGTGTTGTAGGGGCCCTGCAGTTGTGTCGGAGCTGGCATTAAGCCAGTGGTCAATCTTTGCACAAAAGATCATGTTTAAAAACTGCATTTTGGTGATGCTGATCAAATGTAACCACAGACAATTTTAGTAGATTTGTAAGAAAATGATTATTGATTATACTTACCTGAATACACATATAAAAATAACATAGGAGCAAATATTGTTGCAATTTAGTTACGATTTACTCTCTCTTATTTTTCTGCATCTTTGTCTTAATGTTCTCTTTCTGTTTTCTTGTCAATCTCAGGGTTTCACTCGGAGGAATGCTGATCAGTCGCCCTGCTGTAAAAGTGGGCAGATATAAGATGATCAAGCACAAGCATGACAAGGGCAATGAAGTGAATCCCAGAAGGTACAATCACCTTTTTCTCAACTGTCCATTAAATGCAACTTTTGTAGTTGACGTGATAATGTTTCATCATATCTTTCGGTAATCCTTCTCTTCTGTTCATCAGATCCACATGTTAACTTTGCAACAGTAATTTCCCATTAAACTGATGACATCGCCTAGTACAGTGGTTCTCAACTGCACTGTAAACATAAAAATGTTAGGCAGTCAGTTGCATCCAATTTTTAAGTTGATAAACTCCCAAGTTTAAATTGCTAGAACTTTCAGATTTTGAATTTGTAATGCACATGCATGTTAATTGCTCTTAACTTGAAATATTGAGTAAGCTAACTCATACATTTAAAGTAGTACTCTTTGGCTGAACTTAAAATTACCATGTAAACAGGGCCGTAACCACAATATACACTGAGGTGGATAAGTCCCCTCCAGTAATCAGATATGGCCAGATTGTCCCCCCCAATAATTGATATCCTTGTTTCTGTTCTGCTGCAGTCCATTATGCACCACTGTCTAACTGTCATTAAGTTGTTGGAGGAGTAAACTAATGGTTTAAAAAAGTGTAATTTTTTAGCGTGCTCTGTAGTCTAACACCGCTCGCCAGTGTCATATGAAATAGCCAATCAAATCGATGAAGGCGGGACTCAGATGTAAGATGCTAAGCGGGAACCTTGTGGATTATTTATATTCCAGCACCATGCATCAGTAAGCAGTCTAGGTTAAGAGTGTTAGTGTCATGTAAGATCCAAGTATCTAACTAAACATGCAATGTTTGACCACTGTTTTATGATTGAAAACCATCAGTAATTTCCAAGGGTGAAAACTATATTCACCATTAGGCGAAATTTGACGTTTTGAATTAAAAATGTCACGTAGAGTACGTGATTCGTATGCCATTCATAACTGTGAATGTGAAAACATTAATGAAGCAGTTTTCAGCATATCAGGCTCAAGACAAAGAGTGAATGTGTGTATATTGTAAAGGAATTGAATGAATGTGGTAATCTTGAAGGCTTTGAAGTAGCTTTTTGGAAAATTCACTTGACATTGTGTAAGATAATGATCTATAAAACACAAAGTAGAGCGTTACCCACAGATTAGAACTAAAACATGGTAAAACCTGTGACTTCTGCATTCCATTGAGTTTTTAGGTTGTAGCAGAGACAGTGTTAAATATTTTTAATGCAGATATTATTAGGTAATCATTTACAATCAATTTAAGATTTTCGAAATAATTTCTTTGTCTTTAATTCTAAATTTTGTACATCATCTCCCAAGAGTTTTCTTTTAAAAGAGACAATTTTATTTTTAGTATGTCTTCAAGTCTGCGCTCAAACAGTAGTAGTTCAATATGAACTTTTTCAATACTTCCATACAATATGTTTTTGGAAAATGTTATGGAAAAGAGCAGCATTGGGATTCTTGAAGATTGTGTTAAGATTCTCATGGGGGCGACTTGAGGGCAGTAAATAATTTTGTGTATTTTCTTTTCACTAGCCATCAGTGATGAAAAGAAATTCAAATTATATTAGTCTTTGAGACAGCATAAAAAGAAAGAGAATATGACTGAAACAGGTGAATTGCTAGCAATGCAGACACCGTGTTTGTTTTGTACTGTGTGAACCTAAATAAAACCAAAAATTATCACATTTTGGGCCTTTATTGCATTTAACGTTTTCAGGCAGGACCAAAGAGTACCATTGTTTTTATGACTTCAACATCCGTGACCCCCCCACCCTTCAAAATGTTTTGCATGTAAATACATAAAGTAAAGGGATCTTTACTAACCAGTACTAGCTGGAACTAGTTCAGAATCAGTACAGTGCATAGCAATTGTTCAACTAGTAAAGCAATATACTGTATAACAATCTTAAATTGTACCCATCCTCAACCTAAGCTCAAGCTCCACTATTCACCATAATGGTAACCCTCAAAAACTTAAACATAACAGAAACTATTCTAAATAACACAACAAAACATTAAAAACTAACAAGTCTCCCCCTTTACATTCATCTTGCACAAAGACACATTATAAATCTAAATGTTGACATTTATTTTTCTTGTCGAGTACCATGCAAAGCATGCTGAGAAATAGAAATCCCCTGCCCAGTTTCAGCTAAATTTCATTTCCTGTAAATTTAAAGAGACAAGTTCATTAAACTCAAAACAATAAATCATTGAGGTTTGTGAACTCAAAAGAAAGAGGAAGTTCTAAATACTCATCAAGGTTAATTTATTTGAACTAATTTGTATGATTAAATTTTTCCTTACTCAAAACAATTATTTTGAGCATTAGGGTTTATAGTGTGGTTTTGCTTCAGGACACAAATTTGAATTTGGACATCAAGTGGTGACCCAGTACAATACAAAAATTGTTTATCATATAAAATTGAATTGCAATGGTTATGCTCTCAGCATCCAATTATTCACCACACAAAAACCATGACCTTGCTGCAAGGGAACACATTTAATGTAGTCTGGATTGTGTTTGCTTTTACCATATGTTGTTTTGTTCATGGTTTTTGAGGATGAGGGCATGTCAAGCAACCTGTCCATGTTGGAATATGTCTTATTTGGCTAGCTTTTACCAATTTAAAAATGTATTTGCACCAAAATACCATAGAGTTTGTTTAGATGCACAACCTTCAACATCAACAACAACAGATATGGGTTATCCATATGCTTTTCCAAAAGCGACTTGCAGTGCATTCGAGGTACAGGCCTACATTTAATTGGTATGTGTGCTCCCTGGGAATCAAACCCACAACCTTGGCATTGCTAGCGCTATGCTCTCCCATTTGAGCTAAGAACAACACTTCAACATCTTTTGAAAGTTGAAAAGCATATTCATTTTGTTATCCTAATTATGCATGAGTGCATTTTTTTAGAATCACTGAGCACTTTATAAAGAAGACCTGTACACCTACTTATTCATGCAATTATTTAATCGTGCAGATACGGGTCAGGAGCTTCTGTTAATGTTCACATCAACCATCAGAATGGGGGAAAAATGTGATCGCAGTGATTTTGACCGTGGCATAATTGTTGGTGCCAGACAGGCTGGTTTGAGTATTTCTGTAACTGCTGATCTCCTGGGATTTTCACACACAACAGTCTCTAGAGTTTACTCCGAATGGTGCCAAAAACAAAAAAACTTCCAGTGAGGGGCAGTTCTACAGATGGAAACGCCTTGTTAATTAGAGATGTCAACGCAGAATGGCCAGACTGGTTTCGAGGTGACAGAAAGGCTACAGTAACTCAGATAACCACTCTGTACAATTGTAGTGAGCATAATAGCATTCTTAGAATGCACAACACTTCGAACCTTGAGGCAGATGGGCTACAACAGCAGAAGACCACGTCGGGCACTTTATTAGGACCATAGTGTTCCTAATAAAGTGTTCAGTGAGTGTATTTGAATTTTGCGTTGTTTTCCCCCTGCTGTCTGTGACCCTATCAAAACAGACATGCAACACATTTTGTGGGTCACAACCCACCAGTTGAGAACCACAAACCAAGTACTTAACTATTAGATGTTCAAATACCAAACTATTTTCTTCCATGCAGGTTTAACATGTTGGCAAAAACCCGGCATACGTGGAAAGAGGACGGTATGAACACGGTGGAGTATGAGATTGTGTCTCGGGATTACCAACCGCTTTACACCAACATCACCGTCAACATTGGCACAGAGAAAGGCCTGTATCCGGAAAAAAAAGCTGCTTCCTAGTCGGACTAGCCAAGCACTCTTTCCTTGCGCCAGTGCAGCGCAGCCTGCAGAACTCTTTCTCCATATCCACTGGCCAGGCCAGTGAATCAAAAGGGACATCCTGCCATTATTGCGCCACAGACCTTGTTTCTGTGACTGTGGTGCCACCTAGTGGTCCCAATATTCTCTGTCCTAATTGGTCTCTTCTTCCCCAAAGTTTGACATTTGTATCTTATACTGGTTCAGTTTATCCTTCAGGATGCAGAAGATAACTGGTCCAAATACTGACCTTTTCAGGAGCTCATGGCCTCTTCAGTGAAGGACCACTCTGAAGGAAGAATGTGTTTCCCAACGGACAAACTCTTCGTACATCCTCTGTGCCCAAGGGCACCATTAAAAACCTCTGTTGCCTTAGAATCAAGCTGCACTCTCTGCTTACATTTCTCATATGATGACTGAAGTGTAGGTCCATGGTCGACATAGAGATGGGTAAATTTATTCTCTGCCACTGCATAAGAAACATTGTTTGCTGCACTACTCTGTGTCCGGTGCGTTTCTTGTTCAGTAAATTAGTACTGTAACTTTATGCAGGTGGGTGGAGTGATTTGTTTAATGGGATAGTTCACCCAAAAATGAAAAATTAAATTTGGTCATTTTATTCACTCTCATGTTGTTATAAATGCATATGACTTTTTTTTTTTTTTTTTTTTTTCCACAAAAGAAGAATTTTCATTTTTAGTTGAACTATCCGTTTAATCTTCCATTTCGAGTAACTCAATCAGAACTGGCCTCTTTTGGTAGTAATAACCACTTTACATGTACTGATGTTTTTCATTTTTATTTATTAATTCCCGGATTGTCGTTATTGCCTTCGGTTGGCTTTATAATCAACACGCTGCCTCTCACGTTCATGAAATATTCAAGACATCGTATTTTACCTGCATGAATTTTTGTTGCATTTTTTGGTATGATTTGCTTGATTGTTTGAGCATTTGTAATGGTTTTTTTTTTGGCTCTATTAGTGATAGGCATGTTGAATATATCTCTGTCACTCTGTTTGGTGAGGGAACATATCACATCAGTGCAGAACGCATCACGTTGTGTGTCAGTTTAGCTGGTTTCGTAAAGATTGCATGCTTCAGGATTCCTTGAGGCTTTGTCACCCGAGTCAAATTCAAATGTTTGCTAACATGCCTAATTATACAAACTTAAGCTTTGAAACTGTTTCAGTTTCCTTTTGACCGCACAGATTGTTTATTCAGATGAAATTGACCAAGCAATTATACACTTCTATCTGAAAACCTTTTAGAAAACATTGAGGCTCATTGATAGAAACACAAGCAGAAAGAATTTGTGCAAATTGTTTGTAAAACCTCACGTAAACTGTTCCGTTGAATTGAGCATCCTAAAGTTTGTACAACCATACTTACAGAAATTGGTAGATTGAATTAAGGTTTAAGCATGATTTAGAATTCATTCTGCTTGTTACATGAATGTAGCCGCTGTGATTGCATGATTCCATTTCATTTTTGTACATTTCAAACATTTCAGAACTGCAACGTTTCTTATAAATTTTGGGAAATATCAGCATCAGTTTTACTTTGAATACTAAGAATTAGACTGAATTATGGCCTCCACTGGCTAATGTTAACCTCATATTTGCCAATACCTGCTACCTAGCTGATTAAACCTTAGAAAAATTTTACGTTGTTCAGTTCCTCCACATTGTAAAAGGGGCCCTTTTACTGTCAGGTTGCCAGATACTGCTCTGTCCATATGTATCAGTAAATGAGTGTATGGTTGTCTGCATCTCAAATTTGTATATGTGTGATGGAGTTTGTTAGACTGACATTTTAGAAATTGCATTATGCTTTAAAAATAAAAATAAAGCCCATTTTTAGGATCATTAGGGTTTTTTGCGTTGTGACATTTTGATGTAAATTAAGCACATTTTCTCTCAAATTCTCATTGGCATAATGCATCTGTTTATTTTACTTTTAAGATCTTATTTTCATTTCATTTGTTCATTTCATGTTCATTTTATTTCATTTGTTCGCAGTGACGATTCTCAGTAATAGTATTTTTTTTGTAATGCAATAAAAGGTTTTTCCATTCCAGTAATGAGGTTTTTGAATGTTTTGCTTAATTGACAAAAATAATGTCACAATACAAAAAATATACAAAAGTCTTAAAGGGATAGTTCAACCAAAAATGAAAATTCACTCATCATTTAATCATCCTCATGCCATTCCAGATGTGTATGACTTTATTTCTTCTGTTGAACACAACTTCCTAGTGCTTGATGCATGTGTAGAGAGCTAGATGGCGCTATAGGAAGTGTAATTGAGCTTGAAATCATGATCGCCAGGGAGACTGATGTCAATATGTACAGTGAAAAAAGGAGTTACATTTTGGTCTGTTCTCACCCAAAACCAACTGGATCGCTTCAGAAGACATGGATTAAACCACTGGAGTCTGATGGATTGTTTATGCTGACTTAATCTAGTTTTTGGAGCTTCAAAGTTTTGGTCACCATTCACTTTCATTGTGAAGACCTACAGAACTGAGATATTCTTCTGAAAATCTTTGTGTTCTGCAGAAGAAGGAAAATCAAACACTTCTGGGATGGCATGAGGGTGAGTAAGTGATGAGAGAATTTTCATTTTTGGGTGAACTATCCCTTTATTTTCCTTTTAGGTGAAAAATGGGCCAGACATGTTCTTAATAGGCTTTGTGAGATTCACTATTTTGTACGGTATCGAGAGCTTGTGATGGTTCATTTCAAAATCTAGTGTTGGTTCATTGAAAATGTATTTGATGTGATGGATGCAGAGATACCAAAAATTCATATCTTAAGTTTTTGTTCTGTAGCAAGAATGATTGAATGGTCTACATTTATTTCAGTAAGGCCATTTATGATCAGGTTAATTCAATTTGACCCACATATCAGCTTATTGCTGTTGGTTGACTGTTGAAGAGTAACACATCACGTGATGATCACCTGATTTCAGAGACTGTAAACACTTTTAATGTTAGTTATTTGGAATGTAATGGGTGCTTTGCTCTTTAAGGAATGTTCCGGGTTCAATACAAGTTAAGCTAAATCGACAGCATTTGTGGGCATAATGTTGATAACCACAAGAAATAATTTCGACTCATTCCTCCTTTAAAAAAAAAAAAAAAAAGCAAAAACCGAAGTTACAGTGAGGCACTTACATTGGGGACAATGAAAGTGAACGTGGCCAATTTTTGAGGGGTTTAAACTGACTTAAACCCCCCCCTTATAATTTTAAAAAAGCACTTGCATTAATTCTTCAGTTAAAACTTGTGTATTATTTGAGCTGTAAAGTGGATTAAATTGTCATTTTAGGGTTTGTTGACATTACATCGTCATGGAAACAGTTGTAAAATTGGCTATAACTTTACACAGAAAAGGTTAGTAAGTGACTTATTCACACTAAAATCATGTTTACACACATATTCTTTGTCTTGTTATACTTTGTAAAAAGTGAATATTTTAATGTTAACAAATTGGCCCCCATTCACTTCCGATGTAAGTGCCTCACTGGAATCTCGATTAGTTTTTTTTGGTTTTTAAAGGAGGGACGAGTCGAAATTAATTATTGTGGAAATCAATATTATGTCACAAATGCTTTCGATTCAGCTTAACTTGTATTGAATGTGGAACATTCATTTTAGCTCCTAAAATGCATGTTATTTTTTTATCACAAATGAAAGTTGAGAGCTTATATTTGATAATTATTCATATCACCTTCACGAATTCATGGAAGGTGCTAGGAATATGCTCAGTTGTTTCAGCAAAGAAAGATATAGTTAACCCTCCTGTTGTCTTATGAAACTGCACCCTCCTTTTGGTCATTTTTGACCCATATTGAAAAACATTCAAAATGCAAATATTATTGATTAGTGTACAATGGAACTAAAGACCCCCCTTAACAAAAAAGTTTTGTTGTGGTCCCAAAGTGTATTATGATGGGGGAAAATAAAGAATGTATACTAAATATTAATGGAGCAACATAAAGATAAAAAAATATATAAAAACTTGGCAAACATTGGCCTAGTGTTTGTGTGTGGACGTGCATGTGTGCAAAACCCTGTTTGAGAGGAAAGTATGTAATTTGTGGGAAAGATGCCGTTCCCTGTGAAGCAGGTGGGGAAGTTAAAGACCAGTATAGGGGGCTAGGGGCTAAATGTGAGAGAATTTGAAATATTTTTAGGTCATTTTGATTAATAAATGTACAAAATAACTATTCAAAGCTGGAACACATTCAGAAAGTTCGAAGGTGAATGGTCACAACTGGTTCTTCCCATAGGGGTCAAAATTGACCGTTAAGACAGTGGAAGGAACAGTTTGTTTTAAAGTGTTATTTCTCTTAATTAAAATATACAAATATATATATATATACATATATACATATATATATATATATATATTTATGGTCTTGACAAAGTCACAGTGTTTGGTTTCAGTACTAAAAACTATGCAGCATTTATAACTTATTCTTTACCTGTCCTGGGTCATAAATTACCCTAAGACAGTAGGAGGGTTAAGTGATATGTACACATCACAGGTTGCATGCTACTCAGGTGGTTGTGATGGATCAGATGTTTCTAAATGTGCATTATTGGGCTTCAGTAATCTAGGTTGAGTTCTTCGATGAGCAGTGCTCTGCACACTACACAGTGGCCTTACGATGATTTAATAAAGCATATGTTAATGTATTAAATGTCTTGTGTCTTTTTGTGACTGACTGGTGTATTGGTGTAAAGGAGGGCAAAAAGCTTATGCATTTCACAAAAAGGTTACTGCACGACAGTGAAATACATTTCTGGGCTTTTCACTTTACATTTAAGTGGGCAAATGTAATGCTGCAGGGTTCCTGCTGTTTTTGATAAATGAATTTCCATGACACTTCCATGTGAATATTTTAAAAAATAATTTTGATTCAGATCGATTCGCTAATGATTCAGATAGATTGGTGAAGCAGCTCAACCGATTCATTGAAAATTTCTACATTGAATAAACAATTTGCTCACAAATCGAAGATCATTATGGCTTGGCAGTAAGAAATTAATTATAGTTATTTCTGTAATTGCATTGTGAAAAGGAGTGACTGATAATTGTGAAATTCTACAAGTAAAAATGCAATTACAAATATCAAAATGATGTTTTTTACTAGTTTAAATTCCATTTTGATATAAATAATGGGTATTACTGCGAGTATTACTACAAGAAAATGTTTTAATCAAGAATTAACATTTTTACTAGTGCAAATGTAATTACTGGTGTCAAGAATTGGAACTTTCACTAGTAATAATTCTATTCCTAATATTACGAATTAGTATGAAATTAAATGAAATTGCATATATTATTAATGATGAGCTGTCAGTGTTTGTGATCATTTTTATTATTTGCAAATATTTAGCTCTTGGAGTTTACATTCATTTGTTTGACGTGCTAAAATGGTACTGTCACTTTAAGAAAACCAGTCACTTCAGAGCAATAATAATAATCTAAAATAAAATTATGGAATATGTGAATTATTATTATTTTATTATCATATTTGATACATCAGGCTTTAAAGTTCATTAGCGTCCTGAGATCCAGCAATGTAATATTTTAAGTGTATCTCAAACCCATACATGCACAGTAGTAAATCACTGGGTTAAAGGACACCCTGGCCTTTATAGAGATTACAAATATTTGGGAGCTTGGCAATGACAACTTCCTCTCCTTAAATGTATGACATTACAATTTAGCATATCAAATTCAATATGAATAATATATATATATATATAAATTCATACACATATATATGTATATATATATAGCTCTGGAAAAAAATTAAGAGACCACTCCAAATGTTTGGTTTCTCTGTATTTACTATTTATAGGTATGTGTTGCATTTTTGTTTTATTCTAAAGTACTGACAACATTTCTCCCAAATTCCAAATAAAAATATTGTCATTTAGAGCATTTATTATCAGAAAATGACAACTGGTCAAAATAACAAAGATGCAGTGTTTTCAGACCTTGAATAATGCAAAGAAAACAAATTTTCAATCACAGATTTCATGCCTCTTGGCATGCTCTCTACCAGTCTTTCACATTGCTGTTGGGTGACTTTATGCCACTCCTGGCTCAAAAATGTAAGCAGGAATTCAACAGACACTGGAATGGAATGGCTGCCATACCTGTAGAGGAAGGTAGATAGGCAGGTAGGTAGGTGTGTGTGTGTTATTCATATTGAATTTGACATGCTGAATTGTAATGTCATACATTTAAGGAGAGGAAGTTGTCACTGCCAAGCTCCCAAACATTTGTAATCTCTATAAAGGCATCCTTCTTTCACTTCAGAATCACATGTTGCTTCAATTCAGCAAATACTCTTTTTGAAATATCAGTAACAATATAAACAGTTACTTTATCAAAATCAGCAAAGATATTATAGCAAAAAGACGTGTGCATCACAGTTCAAAGACATGACTTTACAAGGTCTTCCACTTCCAGAAGAGCACAGAAACTTTCCCAAGGAGGCAGTGGACATCTAGTAAATTGCATAAAACAGGTTTTTCTCTAGTATTGTTCATACTGATGATGTAAATGCTTTAGAAAATCATATATACAGCCTACAGAGAGGAGGTGCACACTCTGACACGCTGGTGTCAGGAGCACAACCTCTCCCTCAACGTCAGTAAGACAAAGGAGCTTGTGGTGGACTTCAGGAGAAGAGACAGAGAACACAGCCCCATCACCATCAATGGAGCACCGGTGGAGAGAGTCAGCAGCTTCAAATTCCTTGGTGTCCACATCACTGAGGAACTCACATGGTCCGTCCACACTGAAGCCGTTGTGAAGAAGGCTCACCAGCGCCTCTTCTTCCTGGGACGGTTGAGGAAGTTTGGAATGAACCACCACATCCTCACACGGTTCTACACAAGCACTCTAGAGAGCATCCTGACAGGCTGCATCACTGCCCTCAACCGCAAAGCCCTGCAAAGGGTGGTGCGAACTGCCAGACACATCATCGGAGGTGAGCTTCCCTCCCTCCAGGACATATATACCAGGCGGTGTGTGAAAAAAGCTCAGAGGATCATCAGAGACTCCAGTCACCCGAGCCATGGGCTGCTCTCACTGCTACCATCAGGCAGGCGGTATCGCAGCATCAGGACCCGCACCAGCCGACTCCATGACAGCTTCTTCCCCCAAGCAATCAGACTTTTGAACTCTTGATCGCTCACGATACATATATCAGAGCCGCACTTTATTAGCCTCAGACTGGACTCACATTTTATACTTCTTTTAATAACACACTGGCAACTGTCTATCAACCGACAGCTGAATGTCAACACAACACTTCATATTTGTTTCCACTGATTACATGGGGGGAGGGGGGATACAGTGTATTTTTTATTGTATACAGTCTTTTTATTTTGTGTATACTGTATATTATTAGGTGTATATTGTGTTGTGCAACAAGATGTGTAAACTGTGTTATGTGTAAATCAGATGTTTATTGTAACTGTCATACTGCTATGTTGCTTGGAACCGCACCCAAGACTTTCACCCACTGTTGCACTTGTGTATATGGTTGAGTAATAATAAAGGGATTTGATTTGATTTGATATCAAACATTATACAAACCGCTTTAAACCGAAAGTTCATGCTCTTGAGTTTGGCTTTTCTGCACCATTTCTCGTATTCGTACATGGGTAAACCCTGGGTTCAAATACATTTTGTAAGCTATTTAGGAACAATAAGCAATGCATGTCACATATTACATAAAACTGTTATAATCAGGCAAATATCTGCTAACAGTAAATGTCAGGCACTGAGGCAGGTGTGCAATGAAACTCTTTATTACTCGTTAAACATGACTTAAGAAAGACACAATAAAAAGAAAGAAGAAACCACATGCAACTGACATACTGTATCTTTGCTGCCATCATGTACAACACAAGTTAAGGCATAGGAATTGTCCTGACACTGCTGTACCTGGTGTAACATTGATCACAAACACCCAGCCGACGTCACTACTACTTCACCAAAGCAGGTTAAAAAGTTGTTTGTCTTATATTAGCGTGATCTACTTGCGCTCACCAACAGCAAGTCTCTTACAGTTAGTTGCTGTTTACACATATGGCTTGATTTGTTTCTTTTCCATAGTATAACACACTTGTTCCCCCCAGTACTTAATCTCATGTTGTTCCAAACCCGTATGACTTTCTTTCATCAGTGGAACACAAAAGGAGATATTAGGCAGTATGTTAGTCTCAGTAACCACATTCGGCTTAACATCTCCT
Organism: Myxocyprinus asiaticus; assembly: GCF_019703515.2. NCBI lineage: Eukaryota > Metazoa > Chordata > Actinopteri > Cypriniformes > Catostomidae > Myxocyprinus > Myxocyprinus asiaticus. Next base: position 10,110,542 of record NC_059359.1, read on the forward strand.
TTTGTGTTCCACGGAAGAAAAAAAAGTCAGGTTTGGAACAACAAGGGTGAGTAAATGATGACAGATTTTCATTTTTGGGTGAACTTTCCCTTCAAGTACATCTGTTAGTGCACTCCGTTTAGTCTGGCTGCCCCGATGTTTCATAAATGAAGATTGAAACACCCTCATGTAACAGGTCAACGATGATCTATTGGTTCCTGGGAATTCAACCGGGACTAAACGGTCCCTTTACATCTCTGTGCGGATATCATAAGTGTGTCGTGGTCAACATTGCTTGGCCACACAGCTCTTGATATGTCGCTAGTGCTTTATGAAAAGAACCGGGGATCTAGTTTCTTCTTAAAAAAACATTTTGCTGCAAATACAAATATCAAATGTACTGTCAATTTATATAATGTACATAAAAAAAAGGAAAGAAAGACTACTCTGATTTTTAAGTGTCCCTTCGTATGATGTGTAATGTTCTAGAACAATGTCTAGATACACCTAATGGGATGGGGACACTGGGATGGGATTCACAAGACAGTGAATTAGGGGTATCAAAAAAGTACAGTCACTGATCAAGTGCGAAATTCTGTACAACCCAAAGATTGCATATGCTGTCGTCTCTTTTCTGTACACAGGCAACACACTCATGTCTCTCTCCGTGCCTTCTTTTTGACTTGTTTTGGAGACTCCCAGTTGTCCTCTGTTTTTTCTAGCAGAGGAAAAGTAGAAAATATCTCAGAAATTTTTATTCACACAAAAAAAAAAAAAAAGAAAGTGATGGTGTTTTGCTCGTGGGGTGATTGAAATTCCTACTGAATTTATTAGGAATACATGATGTGCATCAAAGAAGTATTGTGACTGAATAGTTCATTCATAACTGGACTAACCAGTGGACCAGCCATTACATCTGAAATGTTGCTCTGGTCATCCTGAAATAACGGTGTCCTGAAAATCCAAAGCCTTAGAGTTTGCAGAGCAAATAAGATGAATACAAACTTGAACTGAGTCATAAGGAAGGAGGAACGCACACACACAGTGCTCCCAGAATTTTGTGAAGCGCTGTCCCTCCCAAACATGAGACAAGTTCTTCTGGAGTGTTTTGTCTGTGTGCTCTAAACCTTGAGTATTTATTTTATTTTTTTCCCCTTTTTCTCTCAATTTGGAATGCCCAGTTCCCAATGCGCTTTTAAGTCCTCGTGGTGGCGTAGTGACACGCCTCAGTCCGGGTGGCGGAGGACGAATCCCAGTTGCCTCAGCGTCTGAGATCGTCAACCCGCGCATCTTATCACGTGGCTTGAGCGCATTGCCACGGAGACATAGCGCATGTGGAGGCTTCACGCCATCCACCGCAGCAACCACGCACAACTCACCACGCGCCCCACCGAGAACGAACCACATTATAGCGACCACAAGGAGGTTACCCCATGTGACTCTACCCTCCCTAGCAACCGGGCCAATGTGGTTGCTTAGGAGACCTGGCTGGAGTCACTCAGCATGCCCTGGGATTCGAACTAGCGAACTCCAGGGGTGGTAGCCAGTGTCTTTACCACTGAGCTACCCAGGCCCCCTCCGTGAGTATTTTATTAATACAAGAGACGTAGTGGCTATACTTTCTACGGAAGTGACCAATTTGTTCTATTGAACACATGGGAGATGCGGCTTTATTCGCACATTGTTTTTGTGATATTAGGGTTTTTCGTATAAATTAAATGCGCAACTTGGATGAAAACATAGCTACTAATAGTTCAATTTCAACATACAGTGCATCCGGAAAGTATTCACAGCACTTCACTTTTTCCACATTTTGTTATGTTACAGCCTTCTTCCAAAATGGATTAAATTCATTATTTTCCTCAAAATTCTACAAACAATACCCCATAATGACAACGTGAAAGAAGTTTGTTTGAAATCTTTGCAAATTTATTAAAAAGAAAAAAAATAATCAAAAAAAATCACATGAACATAAGTATTCACAGCCTTTGCTCAATACTTTGTTGAAGCACCTTTGGCACCAATTACAGCCTCAAGTCTTTTTGAGTACGATGCTACAAGCTTGGCACACCTATTTTTGGGCAGTTTATCCCACTCTTCTTTGCAGGACCTCTCAAGCTCCATCAGGTTGGATGGGGAGCGTCGGTGCACAGCCATTTTCAGATCTCTCCAGAGATGTTCAATCGGGTTCAAGTCTGGACTCTGGCTGGGCCACTCAAGGACATTCACAGAGTTGTCCCGGAGCCACTCCTTTGTTATCTTGGCTGTGTGCTTAGGGTTGTTGTCCTGTTGGAAGATGGACCTTCACCCCAGTCTGAGGTCCAGAGCACTCTGGAGCAGGTTTTCATCAAGGATGTCTCTGTACATTGCTGCATTCATCTTTCCCTCGATCCTGACTAGTCTCCCAGTTCCTGCCGCTGAAAAACATCCCCACAGCATGATGCTGCCACCACCATGCTTCACTGTAGGGATGGTATTGGCCAGGTGATGAGCGGTGCCTGGTTTCCTCCAGACATGATGCTTGCCATTCAGGCCAAAGAGTTCAATCTTTGTTTCTCATGGTCTGAGAGTCCTTCAGGTGCCTTTTGGCAAACTCCAGGCAGGTTGTCATGTGCCTTTTACTGAGGAGTGTCTTCCGTCTGGCCACTCTACCATACAGGCCTGATTGGTGGAGTGCTGCAGAGATGGTTGTTCTTCTGGAAGGTTCTCCTCTCTCCACAGAGAAATGCTGGAGTTCTGTCAGAGTGACCATCGGGTTCTTGGTCACCTCCCTGACTAAGGCCCTTCTCCCCCGATCGCTCAGTTTGGCCAGGCAGCCAGCACTAGGAAGAGTCCTGGTGGTTCCAAACTTCTTCCATTTACGGATGATGGAGGCCACTGTGCTCATTGGGACCTTCAATGCTGCAGACATTTTTCTGTACCCTTCCCCAGATCTGTGCATTGATACAATCCTGTCTCAGAGGTCTAAAGACAATTCCTTGGACTTCATGGCTTGGTTTGTGCTCTGACATGCACTGTTAACTGTGGGACCTTATATAGACAGGTGTGTGCCTTTCCAAATCATGTCCAATCAACTGAATTTACCACAGGTGGACTCCAATAAAGTTGTAGAAACATCTCAAGGATGATCAGTGGAAACAGGATGCACCTGAGCTCAATTTTGAGCATCATGGCAAAGGCTATGAATACTTATGTACATGTGATTTTTTTTTCGTTTTTATTTTTAATAAATTTGCAAAGATTTCAAACAAACTTCTTTCACATTGTCATTATGGGGTATTGTTTGTAGAATTTTGAGGAAAATAATGAATTTAATCCATTTTGGAATAAGGCTGTAACATAACAAAATGTGGAAAAAGTGAAGCGCTGTGAATACTTTCCGGATGCACTGTACAAAGAATGCAAATTACTTTTGTTAAATGTCCCATTTGGATTTGATTTATAAATAAAATACTTTAAAGACTGCTGATGACTTGAACAAAGTAATGTCAAAATTGAATAAATTTGTAAATGGATTAAAAAAAAATGTACAGTGTTAAATGAATATTCTGGGTTCAATACAAGTTAAGCTGATTCAACAGCATTTGTGGCAAAATGTTGATTACCACAAAATTTATTTTAACTTATTTTGTCCCTCCTTTTCTTTAAAAAAAAAAAAGAAAAGCAAAAAATCTGGGTTACAGTGAGGCACTTGGGGTGAATGGGGGCCAATCAGTAAATGTTCAAATACTCAGTTTCAAAAGTTAAAAAAACAATACGTAAACAACATGCGTTAACACAATTTTAGTGTGATAAAATCAATTACTAACATTTTCTGCGTAAAGATACTGTATTTCCAATTGTGTAACTTTGTTGCCATGACAACGTAATGCCGTCAACCCTAAAAGGCTTGTAAAAACAATGATTTAAACAATTTTAACAGAAGGATTAAAAGTGTAAACTCCTTAACACTTGAATTGTTACGGAAGCCCTGAACCGCACTGTGAAAAAAACAATTCACAAGGTGAAATGTTTTATTTTTTTTAAAAAAGTGTCTTAGTGCCTTCCTGAGCCTATGTCCTAAAAAAAAATTTTTCTTTCTCAAAAAAAAAAAACAATTTTTCTCTCTCTAAAGATTTTTTTTTTTCTTCTCTCAAAGTGAGAGGTGTCAAAACGGTCAAATACATCTATCTAGCGCATGTTTACATGGGCCAACAAATTAAAAAAGCACATTATCAATAGCAGCATCCATATTCCCGGTGGTGAATGCCATAAAACAACTAGAAATAACTCCCGTTGTTACACTTGACAACAAATGACATATGACACATATGTAACCTGAGGTATATTAATTTTATTTTGGGCTTTCATGTATTAGTAGACTCTCAAACATTATTTATGTTTTTGCCTTAAGATTCGCGAAACATTCTTGTTAAGAGTATTATACAACCATAAATCAACAGATCAAGTACCACAGCTGTCATCTGATACCTTGTAAGATTTCATGCTTACTGATAGTAGAACCTGGTGGGCAAGGTTGGTACCACATGCTAATTGTAAGCTAGCATGCAAAACAAATTAATTTTTTTTCCTCAGGTGTTCCCTCTTCAGGAGAATTTTTATTTTATTTTATTTTAAAAAATAAATAATTTTGAGGTAAAATAATTTATTATTGAGACAGGCTCAGGAAGGCATTAAGACACCTAAACTTTTTTTCAGAGTGCGGTTCAGGGCTTCCGTAAATTGTAATTTTGCAATACATGTAGGAAATCATGGCCACTCACATTAAAATGAAGACTCCAGTCATATCAGTTACCTTATAAAAAAGCCGTTTTATTCTACATGGAGAGGGTCCACACATGGGGGCTGCTATGTTAGAATCACATGACCAGCTGAATACTACTTGCTTAATGTCAGTAACAGTCCTGTTATTTGACACTTTCTCTCATTGATTAAAGTAATCGTGGCTGACTGTGAATACTACATTTCTACAATGGCATCTGAAACTGAAAATTATTGATTTTAAATTATGCTGCATCCAAGCCGCTAGGTGTCAGTGCAAGTCCAAGATGACACAAAGACAAAAGTTACTGAGTGCACCTTTAATGTAAGTGCTTTAATAAAATAAGCTTCACATTCCTGCCTTTAAACCCTCCAAAAATTGGCCCAATTTATTTCCAATGTAAGTGACTCACTGTAACCTCCATTTTTGCTTTATTAAAAGAGTCTAAATAAATGTTTTGTGGTAATCAACATTATGCCACATATGCTGTCGAATGAGCTTAACTTGTATTGAACCTAGAATATTTAATCACATACTTAAGAACCTAAATTTGACAGCCCTCATTGTTTAACTATATACGCTCAAGCAGATAATAGGTCCTTATAGGAGAGAGAGAAAACAAATTCACATTAAACTGACTTTCTTATTGGACTTTGAATGCTTAAAATAGGTTAAACCTACTTTGTGTTGGTAAAGATGTGGGCTTGTCAGTTGGCTCCGGTCTCTGCTGTGTTTGTACAGGAGATGATGATACGGCACGTGACATTTCAACACGTGTCTGTGGGAAAGAACAACACAACTACACATGATCTGCAGTCTGGGTGCTTTGGGATGGTGTTGTTGCTAAAAGCCTGAAGTATGTGGAAAAATAAAAAATCCTCACCCCTACTGTGGCAGCTAAAATATTTCCAGCCGTGCTCTGTGCCTGTGTTGCAGTGCTTGCATCTCTCTCTGCCTTCACCTGGGACTGAACCAGAGTAGAATCAAAGAAAAAAATGTAGTGTCTATTAATTAGGTCAGGAGTAGCCAATCAACACTTTATGGATCATGTCTGGGCATGGAAACATTGGTAATGTCACCTGAGCAGATGCTCCAGCATCTTCTACCTTCTTCTTTTTCTTTTTCTTCTTTTTAGCTTTACCGCTACCAGGGGCACCTGCTTCATCCTTCTCTTTCTCAGTATCAGACTCCTAATAAATGGAAAGAGGAAAATGGTAGACCGTTGTCACACTTGGTTCGACTGCTTGGTCTGAAACTAGAATTCAATTCCATCCCTAACTAACCTGCACCACCTCCAGGACTGGTTGCTCCACCTGTGCTTTGCGCACAGGCTGCTGCTCCACATAGTTGCCCCACTCCTCTGATGGAGCATTCCAATTCGACAATGGATCAGCAGATGTGCTGTCTAAGAAACCAAAAACAGCCATTCTAAAGAGTTCCATAACGCTGAGAATTAAAAAAAATAATAATTTTTGTTTGTTTTTTACATATACTAGAGCAGGTTTTGTGTGTGAAATTCTTACTTATTCCAGACCATTCGTCATCCACTTGAACAGGAGGCTGAGCACTCCAACTCAAGTCAGGGACTGCAAACTTTTTTGCTAATGAAAACAATAGTTTGCAACCACATTAGCAACACATTTAACACCCATAATAATAACAGGGCGCATTTCTGACTAAAATGAATTATTTATAAGGAAACAAACGAGTGTGGGACAAGATTTATCCATCAAGATTTGTTAAGCTTTGATATTAATGGTTAATATAATTTAATACTTAAGTTATTACATTTTGATGGAAGACTATAAAAAAGGCTAATATTTTTGTATCCTTTTTAGCTAAACAGCATTGATTAATAATGCAGAGTAACACCAAGTCCATTTATTAAGAAAGTAAATAAGGTCAATTTGTATTTCATTTAGGGCTGGGTGATATGACAAAAATAAAATCTTGATTCTTTTCGAACTTAAGGACGATTCACGATTCAGGTCTTTTTTTTCAACTTTTAAATATACTCAACTAAAAAGTAACGTCAACATGATTCAAATATTATGTTATTTATTAGAATGCAAAGCAACCTGGTTAGGAAAATCAAAGCTCTCTTTATAGAAAAAAATAGATGTGCAAGAAAAACGTACAAAACACAAAGTGCACCACACAGGAAGTTATCAAACATTGTAAATGTAAAATAAAGATCTAATTTTCTTTTAAATAACACAAATGCTCAGAAATATTAGAATAAAATAAGAAAACTCCCAAATACTTAGCCAATGTAGGCATTAATTATCGAAACCACATCTATCACGACAGTTATCTAAAAATGATACATTTATCTAGAAAGTATTCATTGTATATCAAACAATTTGCAAGTTTAATCATAAACCCCTGTAGAAAAGTGTCCAGACATCAGAAACATTTTTTTCGCCCAGTTTGGATCAGGAAATGAACTTGCATTACGGACGTGAAAATATGGACATGGAAAAAAAATAAAACGCTTTGCAAGACTTTGACTTCTATTATTGATACTATTGATTGAATTAAGATTTAAATTGTAATATGGCCTTGCACGATTTACAAAACATAAAACAGCTGCATTTAAAAATCTGACAAACTGCTTTCACCACTTCAGTCAGTGCTGTGTGAGCACACAGCGCCCTCTAGCAGGAATGTGCGGTACATGCTTAGCAGCACAGCAATATGAATTAATAAATGATTATCATTAAGCCATTGTATACATGCAGGATGAAGTGAAGCTTCAATCACACTGTACAATCACACTTGAAATACTACCTGCTTTTTTACCAGTCTCCATGTTTTTAACCTAGGTTACGTTCATTTAGAATACACACACGTGCAGCTGATTAGATTGGAGGAAACATCAATCCAAGGGCTATGAAAAAAAATTTCACGTAGTTATTCAGCCTTTGGTGGCTCAACAACGTATCTAACTGTAGCGTTTGCTAATATTTTGATGAAAAACCTTGTGAATGGGGCCAATCCGTAAATGTTAAAATACTCACGGTTTCAAAACTATAGCCGCAAGACATAAACAATGCATGTTAACATGATTTTAGTGTGATAAAATTGCTTACTAACCTTTTCTGTGGGAAGTTATAGTCAATTTTACAACTTCATTATCATGATGATGTGATGTCAACAAACCCTAAAGCCTTAAAATGACTGTAAAAAGTAAGATTTAAACAACTTTACAGCTAAAATAATACACAAGTTTTAACATAAGAATTAATGTGCGCTTTTATAAAATAATAAGCTTCACATTTCTGCCTTTAAACCCTCCAAAAATTGGCCCCAATCACTTCCATTGTAAGTGCCTCACTGTAACCTCGATTTTTGCTTCTTTTTTTAAAGGAGGGACAAAAAATGTTGTTGTTTTTTTTGGCGGTAATCAACATTGTCACAAATGCAGTCGATTGCTCTAAACTGATATGGACTAAATGCAGTCGATTGTACTGAATCCAGAATATTCCTTTAATTGATAAAATTCGAAAAAAAGAAAAAAAGAAAAATCGTCCTGCCCTAATTTCATATTGTCTTTAAGTATCTACACTGTGTAATGTGACTACAGTAAGCATTACAGGAAAAAGTTATTAGCTCTAGGTTACATATACATTTCAAAAGTAATATTTACCAGCAGTTAATCCACTGAATGAGACTGGAATATGCGATCCATCCACAATGGTCCATGAGCCTGAATTAAGAATAAAAAATAAAATAAAAAAATCAACAAGTATTATGTAGATTTACTAGTAGATTTGCAACTGTTTTATCCAGAAAAATAAGGCAAGACTGAGGACACTCATGACATGGACATATTTTTAAGAATTAGTGCTAAATGATACTCATTTCAGTACCTTCCATATCTTGGGGCCAGACAGATGGTTCAGTAGCCTGATGCTCAGTCGGAAGAGTCATACTGGTCCAGCTCTCTGCCTGAACACTGGCCATTTGAGGAGGAAACTGCAGGCCAAGATCACTCCAGCCAGAACCATTATCAGACAGCACTTCCTCCCAACATGGGATCACTAGAAGACCAGAAGACGTGTGATGTAACTGATGATCAATGCTGATGCAAAAACACATTTCTGCAACCCATTTATCAACACTGAAGACACTGTTTCTCATTTTTATCAAATGTGATTACCTTGTGGAATGACAGTCTCTCGGACATAAGTTGCTTCAATTTGAGGTGGATCAACTAAAAAGTGAGAAAACGGGAGAGAATAATTCAGATTCTCTGATAATATATTCAAGCCTGTTCATCAATAATGTGAAAATGGAAAGCAAATTACACACTGTGATTATATATATTCAAAACAGTGTTTCTTAATTGACTCCAGTGGTAAACATACCATCCACTTCTCTTTGGACTGTAGGTGTAGATGCAGTGGTGGTGGTGATGAAGATTTCAGGTTCTTCAGTGCTGGTGTGGAATTGCTCCATGGTATTAGTGGCAATCGATGCCGCTGTTGCTTTTGGGCTGGCTGACCCATCACCTGGAGTCTTGTCCTTTCGCCGTTGTTGGCGTTTCTCGCGGTTACTGACCTTGGTCTCCCAGGTACCTGATAGATATGACAGCATAATAATCAGCATTCCTACTCTTTGCCAGGCATAATTTTCCAGGACATTTTATGTGCTGTAATATTTAAGCAAAAACACACAAGAGGTCATGATATATATTGAGATTATTTTTTTCTGAATTCTGTATTCACAGTTTAAATAATTTTTTACAAAAGCGGTGTCTAATCAAATGCATTCAAATGAATCAAATTAAAATACAAATACTTAATTTTTACATTATTTTTTATCAAATGAAGTGTTTTTCTACAAAATCCTCAACACTACTCGAAACAACACTGGAGATATTTTTAAAATGAAGCGCTGCACAAAAAAACATCAGATGTGAGATATTGCTTTAATACATTTTTATTATTTAATCACAGTAAACATTACATTACTATACAGTAGTTCTATATAGTTTTTGGTTTTTTGACTGGCCCAGTGTGATTATTAAACCCCAAAAGCTGTGATTTAATTATCTACACTGATCAGCCACAACATTAAAACCACCTGCCTAATATTGTGTAGGTCCCCTCCGTGCCACCAAAACAGCGCCAACACGCATCTCAGAATAACATTCTGAGAATATATTCTTCTCACCGGAATTGTACAGAGCGGTTATCTGAGTTACCGTAGACTTTGTTATTTCGATCCAGTCTGGCCATTCTCTGTTGACCTCTCTCATCAACAAGGCATTTCCATCCACAGAACTGCCGCTCATCGGATGTTTTTTGTTTTGGCACCATTCTGCGTAAACTCTAGAGACTGTTGTGTGTAAAAAAATCCCAGGAGATCAGCAGTTACAGAAATACTCAAACCAGTCCATCTGGCACCAACAATCATGCCACTGTCCAAATCACTGAGATCACATTTATTCCCCCATGGATGATTGTTGGTGCCAGATGGGCTGGTTTGAGTATTTCTGTAACTGCTGATCTCCTGGGATTTTCACACAACAGTCTCTAGAGTTTACTCCGAATGGTGCCAAAAACATAAAACATCCAGTGAGGGGCAGTTCTGTGGATGGAAATGCCTTGTTGATGAGAGAGGTCAACAGAGAATGGCCAGACTGGTTTGAACTGACAAAGTCTACGGTAACTCAGATTACCGCTCTGTACAATTGTGGTGAGAAGAATAGCATCTCAGAATGAGCCTTTATGTGCTGCATGCCTAATATATAGCCTTTATGTGCTGCATGCTTCAGAGGGATCCGCTCTCTGTCATCTACTACTACAACATTTTAGTATTTTTATTTTATTCCATGACTGGAAAACTGCATTGCAAAATTCCAGGTTTTCCAAGATGGGTGGGAACCCTGAATAATGACATAGATACTGACCCCTGTATGCAAATAAACATTGTGCTTTGAGTCATAGATATCCATTAAGCAAATGCTTTGGTCTGGACTCTTTAGGATGATGACCTAAATACTTTTTTACTACATTAAATACTTATATATGTAGTTGACATGAAATACTTGTCCTGCGGTGTTACATGCTATACTTAATGAAAAATGGTTCAGCATTTTGCTAATTATTTTATACTAATTATACATGCAGTTATGACCAGAACAAATGAGACTATTAATTAAAATTGTCACACAATTTACAATGAACTTGTTGAAAGGTGAATAAAAACTTTGAGAAATGTCACAGCACCTATAATATACACTTTCCCTAACACATTTATAAAAAAAAAATTATAAAAAAAAAAACTAAAATCTTGATGTTGATTAAAAAAAAAAAACAATGGACATGTTATGCTTCAGCTCCCCATTTACTACATGTAAATCAAATCATACCTACATTTACATTTATTCATTTGGCAGACACTTTTATCCAAAGCAACTTAAAAAAAAAGAGGAATAACACAACATAAGTGATTCATCTTAAGGAGACAGTAGTATGAAATGTGCTGCATTACAAAGTTTCAATTGCATCAATTGCTAAATACTATCCAGAACAGAGATTAGAGTGCAACAAGAATTATATATATATATATATATATATATATATATACACACTGAATGTATGTGTGTGTGTGTGTGTGTGTATATATATTATGAGTGTATGTTCAGGTGCTCATGGAAAAGATGTGTCTTTAGCCGTTTTGCCTTTGACCTTTAGCCGTCACATATACCTTCATCGGGTTCTTTGCCATCAGCAGATGTAGAGGACTTCTTCTCTTTTACAGGCTGCTTTGGCTTTTTCTTATTCTTTTTTGCCTAAAGCCACACAGAATTACAAGATATGGTGATTTGTTGTACAAACTTGTTCCATAACAAAGAAAAACTGATTTGCACTAGACATTGCTCAGTCAAACTGAAGAAATCTAAATCAGATTTACTCCATCTGCAAGTCCAGATGTAATAACAAATCAATGTCCTTTGACTCCAAATAAACACATATGGTGTTTGACACAAGGTTAAAACCAAACAAAACTTCAGCCCTGAACCACAAGGTGAAAAACCATTTTCACTAGGCGTCTTAGTGCCTTCCTGAGCCTATCCTGGTGGCACCTGGTTGCCAAGGTTGGTACCGCATGCTAATTGTTAGCTAGCAAGAAAAAAAATTCTCATGTGTTGCTTCTTGAGGAAAAAAAAAAAATTGCCCCCCAAAAAATAAAAATAAACTGTTAGAAGATCGGCTTAGGGAGGCACTAAGACACCTAAAATAAATAAATAAATCACCTCGGTTTTTTTTTTTCACCTTGCGGTTCAGGGCTTCCATACTTTCTCTCTGCACATAAGGAAATAAGTCATTGTTTTGCTTTCTTTTTTTCAATACAAAAAAGTGCATTCAATGTATTCAGTGTATGAGTGAATGTTGTAATATTCACATATTTGATCTACTGTTTGTATGCCAATAATTGATCAGATTTAAATGTATGGGAAGTTCTGATTGGTCATGGGGTCACATATTTATAAAATATAGTATGTATCGGGGCTGGGAAATTTAATGCTCTCTTTTCTGCGATTAATAGTTGACTGTTTAGCGAGTCAAAACAAATTAACAAGCTGCCATAACTATTCGCATCGCCTGAAAACAGTCAATCCAGTGTCAAAAGCGAAACCGCGCGGGGGACCAAAAGTGTGCGTGATAGAGACTTAACGACAGCCAGAGAAAATAATACATTTTAAATCTCAAAACTTAAGTAAATTACACTTTAGCATTCAATTTGTTTTGTATCTGTATGTATGCTGTCTAATCATGCATTGGCAACATACACTTAAGTTTATCTTGCTAATAGAGCTTGATATGAATTTAATCTGCCCACTTGATCCCATTAATAAAAGAAGTACACTGGAAAACGACAGAACATCTTGCCCAACTTTTAATTACAGCATGTCCACAGAGTTATGGCATGTATACATATACTTTTATCAAAGATTTATACCTGTAAAAATGTGTCTAATTAACTCTATCCTCAAAAATAAAAATAAAAAATAACATTTGAACATGTACATAATTAAAATAAATGATGAATAACCAATTTCTTGCAAGTTCGAGACATAGTATAAAGTAAATATGTTTATGATTATATTTAATGTACGATGTACCTTGATTAATCGCGATTAATCACAGAAAACTGTGCGATTAGTTTAAAAACATTACAAATTCACAGCCCTTGTATGTATATAAAATTATTAAATAGTATAATCAGAATAAGCCAGTATCCTGAGCATTTGTGGAAGCATGATTAAAACTCCCAAACATTACATACAGTAAGTGTAATGATATGAAGTTAAACCACAATTTCAAAGTGACAAGTCAGAAACAAGACGTTTACATGTACACCAATACTCTGATTATATCAATAATTCGAGTATAAGGAATAATTAGATTAAGATGTTTACATGATTTGGGCAAACCTCTTCAATCCCATTTACATGCTCCTTGCCAATAAACTGATTATTGCTTTTTTATAAAATAATATTACAAAAAACATCTTGTTGCAAATATGTATCTTTAAATACAGCTTGGCATAAGGAAAATAAGTCAGTCAGTTTGTGAGTCTTTCTGAACGATTTATTAAAAGAACCAGTTAATAAGAGTAATTTTCGACTACACTGGAAGCGCTGTCTCAATTGATTCACTGAAATGAATTGGTTCATAGTCATTTGTTTATCAGATTACACTGGTTGCTCTGTCTGTTTTGATTCACTACAGAGAATCGGTTCATAAGAGTCACTTGTTTGCGAATCGGAATACACGCGCTGTATGTTGTTGTGTTCCGCCCGCCATGACAAACTCGTTTGAAAGACGTACTTGCCATTTTTTTGCGGAATACGGTCTTTTTATCTCACCCACATTCAATTAAGACTGCAAACGGACATTCACAACTCAGGAAATATGTTTTCTTTTGCTGTGGGGCTATAGATTCTGCAGTTGGGGAGCACCACTGCTGGAAAACTGCTGTTTCACATTAAGCCGAGAAGTGTAGCAGCTTCTGTTTCGCAATGTTTTCAAACCTGTGCTTGAGTGAAACATCATCCGTCTGCAGCACTGGCGCACTTTGGTCAGACTGGAAGAAATGTGATTAAAGCGTTTACATGCCAGTATAATTAGGGTGGCCAGACATTCCGTCTTTCCTGGGACAGTCCCGTATTTAAGCACTTTTTCTAGTGTCCCGACTTATTCTGAAAAAATCGTGTTTTGTCCCATATGTCCCCTCTCCTAAAATTTCTCTATCGCCTATGCGGCTTTCTCAGTTACATGAGTATTCTAATCAAAAGTAGCCAAGGATACGGCTTGTAAAACCAATAAAATCACACCGTGTTATTTGAAGTACATGATTGGATTAAATTATCCAATCACAATCCCCTATCGATAGACATCTAGTAAGTGAACTGATTGAGGAGTCAGTTTGAAGGAGCACACAAATGAAACTGCGGCTGGAAAAATGTCAAGGAAGCGTGAATGTACATGTAATGAGGATCTTTAAAAAAAAAAGAGTTTACATTTCTAAAAATGAGTCACAGACAGAGCTTAGTAAAGTGAGGTGTGAGATTTGTGGAGCTCGCTTTTCCATCGCCATGGAGGCCGCACCGAGATCGTGCAGCATGTCCATACAAAAAAAGCATGTGGATGCTGCTAAAGTTAAGTGTGCCACACCAAGTGTTAGCGATTTTTTTGTGAAGCTCTGAATCTGACAAGGTGCACACAATTGAAGGACTTTTTGCTTATCATTCTGTTGTGCACAGCCATAGTTTTGCACATTCATGACCTGAGAAAAGTCTTTTAAGCCAGGCTGGAGGAATCATTCATACCCTCTGACATTAAAAAGCAGTTGGATGCCCTGGTTGAAGCTGGTGACATGCGAGCAGATGATTTCTTTTGTGCAGTTCAGCATTGGTGGATTACCTCCAAAATTGGAGCCGCTCATTGGAGAACACAGAAAAACATGAGTGGGCCCTACTGAGAGACATCCCAGAGTGGAAAGACATTCAGAGCAGCCTCCAACACTTCTACTCCAGAATCCCCACTCTCAGTTTGATTGACGAAACCACACTCTTTGATGAGTGGGCTTGTGCGAAAAACACTGTCACTCGACTGCCGTGTCTGAGAGATGGACATATGTTTTTCGTGAGCTGGAGAGCAAGACCATCAACTTCGGAGTCTTAGCCAAGGCCGTGGAGTTTGTTTTATGTCTGCCTAGGACATCTACATCTGTGGAGCGTGTTCTCATTAATGAACGCAGCATGGACACCGGATAAATCTCGACTCAGTGTAACAGTCATACAGTTACAGATGCTGATGCACCCTCTACTTCGCCTAGGTAAGGATACATCAGTTTTATTTTTGCTGGGAGGGGGCTGTCCTGTTTTCCACAAGCAGGATTCTGGTCACCCTAAGTATAAAGCTAGTAAAATAGGAGTACTCCACATATCTTACTGCGATTATCATTACTCTGATTATTAGCATAATCGCAATATTCTGTTTACATGAGCAACAGTTTAATCGCATTGTGAGGGTGCATGTAAACGTAGCCAATGTATTTCACTACCTTGTCAGTCTTCACATCGTGTGGTCCTCGAGTTTCCACCACTTTGGCATCTTCCAGTGGTTCAACAGCAAGACCATTCCTCTGAGCTTTCTGTGAAGCATTTAAATAACCGACATTTAAAAACAAAAACAAAGGGACGCAGAAATAATGCACGACACGTACCATTCCAAACATACGTGTTTCACTCCACAGCGTCATTCTCTTTTTAGTAGGTAATTTACGCCACATTTCGCCCCTTAACTGCTGTTTTGAATGGCGTAAAAGATGCCTGAATGCCCATACCCATGTCAGTTAACAATAACCAAACCTTCTCAGCAGTCTTCTTTCTGTTCCTTCTCTTCGGCTCATCAGCTTTGTGGTCTGGTTTCTTCACCGGTGGAACTGGACTGGTGTTTTCGATCTCCCCCGAAAAACTTTTCGAAACACCACTACAGAACGAGACCCATAAAACCAGCATGAGGACCAGACCGAGCCAGGCCGTTACGAGCAGCACCCATGGAGCGCACAGATCGGGATTCAAGCCCAAGTCTATTCCCAGCTCAGACTTCAGGAAGACGAGGGCGGACGATAGGATTTCTCTCACATATCCCGTAATTTGCTCCACATGTTGTGCAGCGATCTCTTGCCAACCCGGTGCCATTGCGACGTATTGTGCTGGCACAGGCGTGTGATCATTCACAAGATCAATATTTTGTGATAATTACACGAGAAAAGACATTGCTTTCCCAGCCTATTGCAACTCGCCAGCATACCACCGATGACTACTGCTTCTGCTTCTTTGATCCTCTGCTCATCATTTGTTAAAGGTGCAGGAACAAACTCGCCAACAGCGCCTCCTATTGGACTGGAGTGTAAAGTGCCCAAGTAAGTATATCCCTTAGCTGTGTCCCAAACAACACTTTATACACTATGCACTTACAAAATGTACTATGCACTCAGCCATGTAGTGTATGAATTTTCAAAGTTTAGTATCGTCCCAAATGTAACACTTAACGGATATTTATTACACAGAAGCTTTCGCTGTTTAACACCTGGGGCACGTTCAATCTCAAAACGGAAAGCACCGTTTTGCTACGGTTTCCAGGTTGAACGACATGTTTCCTCGAAACGGTGTGAAACGGGCTTTGAGCCATGTTTTCTCTCATTTGGTGGGTGTGTCAGAGGTGTTACCCAATCAGCAGTGACGTGTATATAACCCCCGCCGTATTAAAAAGGCAGTGCGCACAATGGATCCAACTAAAGTCCTTTACAAATGTTTCCACTGCAGCTTGGTGCATGCAACAATTGAAGACATTAGAAGAAATGTTTGCCTTGTCATCCTGAAATGTGAGGCAAATGTTGGATCACCATAATTCGGAACCACAGTTTCCACATATCCCTTCACTCGATTGGGATCTTTCCAAAAAAAAAAAAAAAAACTCCAGACAACATGAGTTGTGGAAAATCAGATGTGATTTAGGAGCTTTTTACAGCTTTATACCATGCATGCCATTGAAAAAATAATGGGTGGTCTATCCCGCACACTTCTGCACTATTCTACGCCATTTTGTAGTGTACGTAGTGTGAGTAGCATGTTTACACTGAAAACACAGTAAAAAGAAGTGTACTTGAAGTACCAGGATGATGCACTTTTTCAACAGTCAAAACAGAGTGTGGAATGTTGAACACTTCATGCACTCAGTGCATGCGGCTTGCCTTACATACTAGAAGGGGCGGAGTTACCTGGCTGCGCTGCTAGTCTGGCAGAACATTTATCCTGGTACATCCTGGTACTTAAAATACACTTCTTTTACTGTGTTTTCAGTGTAAACATACTACTCGTACTACTTACACTACAAAATGGCGTAGAACAAAGCAGAAGTGTGAGGTTTGGGATGCACCTATGATTCACAGTAGCACCATTTTTATGGGGAATGACAGCGTGGCTGTGAGGGATAGACTTACCATCTCTTCAATGGCATGCATGATATAAAGCTGAAAAAAGCTCTTAAATCACATCTGATTTTCCACAACTCATGTTGTATGGAGTTGTTTTTTTTGTTTGTTTTTTTTGTCAACTTGGAAAGATGTTTTTTCAATGTTTTTTCTGCAGAACGATCCAAAAACAAATTAAACTGCAATACGGCCCATTGAAGAGACTGTACGTCTATTCCTCACAGCCTCGTTGTCATTTCTGCCAGAAATCAAAGATGGTGCTGCTACTGTAGGCCACGCACGATTTTATTTCCCCCAAACCACTTGAGCGCAAACCACACCCTTATTGAAAACTGCGGGCAGGCATATCTTACCGTTGGTCAGCATCGGACCCATTCATGATCTTTCTGGATTCTGAACTAATCACAGGTGACTGCATGATTGAGATGACTAATGAAAATGTTTTTGAGGGTTTAGCGGGGCGTGGTTTATTCAAGTGGATTGGGGAAAAATATTAAGTGCAGGCTGCAGACCTCCATGGAGGTGGAATCTCAAAAAGAGGGCGGGTTACACCAGAAGGGGCGTGGCTACTCCAAAAGGGGGTTGGACCAACTTCAAAAGGGGGCGTCACTTCCACTCACCTTTAAGGTTAGGGAAAGGGTTAGGTAAGGGGCTCCGTATACAGTACCTTTAATGGCAGTTTGAAGCTCCTGCCCCTTTTTGGAGCACTGCCTGCAACTATATCCTTTATCAATTAGCTGCTCTTGTGTATGGAGACTATTTTGCCCGAGAAGGAGCACTTGTATTAAAATGTATGGGAGAAATTGGAAAACGCAATATGGCAGATGTAGAAAAGGAAGTCCCACCTTACAGGTAAAAGAGCCAATCACCTATTAGATACAGACATCGCCTGTCAATCAACTAGAGAACGCACATACTCATTAGCTGGACCTGCCTGAAAAATTTCATTTTTTAATGTGATCTGAGCTAAAGTACAATTTATGATACCATTGTTGTATGTAATCTTGACCAACCGTTTTGAAGATTTAGATCTTTCCCCAATCAAGCAGATAGGAGCTGTACTTTTATGTCGCATGTATCCATTGAAAATAGCTGCCCGGGAGCATTCCCAAGATGGCGGCTGAGTGTACTGACTTGGAGACTATTTTGCCCGAAACGGAGCACTTGTATTACAATGAATGGGAGAAATTGGTACGCTCAATATTGTGAGAAGGATATAGCTGCAGGCATTGCTCCAAAAATGGGCGGGAGCTCCAAACCGCTATTAAAGATATAGGGACCCTTTCCCTATCCTTAACCATGAGTAGAAATGACGGCCCCTTGGAGAAACCACTCCACTTTCTACAGTAATCCCGCCCTCTTTTGGAGATTCCGCCCCCATTTGGAGGTCTCCGGCCTGCAACTATACCTACTTAAATATGGCAGATGTAGAAAAAGAAGTTCCACCTTACAGGTAATAGAGCCAACCACCTTTTAGATACAGACATCACCTGTCAGTCAACTCGAAAACGCACATCCGCATTATCTGGACCAGCCTGAAAAATAGTGTTTTTAGCGTGATCTGAGCTAAAGAAGCACAATTTATTACACCAATGTTGTCAGTTTATACTGCTGAGTTGAAATATGTTCTTTGATCCGAACCTCAATATTTAAGTCCTTTTTTACTATCAGTCTCCACTATCACATTCTTATTCATTTTTTTTTTTGGGTGATTCACGTTCTACGTGCATATCGCCACCTACTGGGTGCGGAGGAGAATTTATATTAAAAAAGGACTTAAATATTGATCTGCTTCTCACCCACATCTATCATATCGCTTCTGAACCACAGCTTTAACCACTGGAGTTGAATGGATTACTTTTATACTGCCTTTATATGGTTTGTGGAGCTTAAAATTTTTGGTGCCCATTCACTTGCATTGTGAGGACCTACAGTGTTCAAATATTCTTCTAAAAAAAATGTTTTTGTTCAGCAGAAGAAAGAAAGTCATACATCTGGGATGGCATGAGGGTGAGTAAATGATAAGAAAATGTTCATTTTTGGTTGAACTATCCCTTTAAGTTCTTTTGAACTTAGCATGGTGTCTAAAAAACGTGATGCTCCCGTCCATGCAACATTTAAAGACGTCTGTCTAGTGCATGTTTAAATAGAAAAACGGTTGAAAAACAGCATGGTTGGACGCAAAAAAGTGTTTGGTGTGAACCAGCTCTTAATTTCTATGGCCCCTTCATGTAATGATAACTGCAGTGTTTAGAATGAAATACTGGCTGCTAACTGCATACTGTAGACTGAATACTGCATACTATTAAAAAAAATTGTATGTGAAATATACAATATACATAAAAATACAGAGGTTAGAAAAATACAAAACTACACCATAATAAACAGATATTTTGTGTGCAGTACTTGACTTACAGACTAGCTGTTTTAACTGGCCTAAGCTGCATTCAATCTGTGGTGCTATGGGCCTTGTCTGGGCTATTCTGTTGCTTTTTATAAATAGATATATAGGAAAGGGCCTGCTCACACCAGAGACCTGTCTGCTCACGCATTAGACCGGTCTGTGCTACTGCAGCTTAAAGCTCCTTTTGCAAGTTGTTTACCACCAAGCGTGCTGCAGAGGGCGCGTGCTTACATAACGTGGCACGCAGGACAAACGGAGAAGAAGAACTAAAAAAACGGTTGGAAAAACTCGAGCTTCAGGCGTTTCCACGGCGGGTATTTGAAGCTTTAGGCTGCTGTATGTTGTTATGTGTCCTTGTTGACATTAGCATTCAATAAGCGTCTTTCATGTAATACAGCATATGTAATGTCCCTCTGGCTGTGCTGTTTTCTCGTCATTGTTATCTTGAGCAAAGAACCCAACAGCTCTTGAGTTGAGGTAAGTGGAGTTGTTTTTTAACTCGTGTTAAAACTACGTTAGCTTACTTGGCTATCTGTGCTAGTAGAGTTTGTTTTCTCTTTGGTTATTTGTATCGCTCTTTGTGGAGCTTGTTTGCAAAAAAGGTAGAAGCATAATTTGGTGAGTTTTTTTTGTTTTGTTTTTTTTGTTCTGTTCGTAACTTTTAATAACATTTTGAACATGTCAGCGTTTTATTTTATTTATTTATTTTCTTATGATTGTGCGGGCTGATTAAGAAAATTAAATGGGTTTTGTATCCAAATGGGGTTTGCACGGATAATTTTCATTTGCAAATGAAATGTCTTGCGAACAAATAATCTGAAATGTATTTGGAATGTTTTTATATATTTATACATATTTAGGAAATTGTGTGGATGCTTGTGGACATTTTATATTTGCTGTTTTGGCTATATTTAAATCTGCTCCTTTTAACCCTTAAATGTATTGGGAATTTCCCCAAACACTTACATAGTCGGGTCTTTAGAGACCCGGCACGTATATCTATCAAAAATGGATATAAAAAATGGCCAGATAATGTTTTGAAACTTTTGCACTTTCAAGACAATTAGAAAATAATAAAATAGAATATATTTTGATGTATTTTTATTTTACATATATCAAAGAGAAAATGCAATAAATCATGGCAAATCTAGAACAGGATTCATTACTTTCACACTGAAATTTTATGAGACGCAACTGGCTGTCAAACACATATTGGGTTACACAACACATAATCTAAAGACCCTAGGTATGTGTTTAAGGATTAATTGGAATCACACACACACACACACACACACACATTAAATGAAGACCCTGTGATGGCCAGCCCAATCTCCAGACCTGAACCCCATTGAAAACCTCTGGAATGTGATCAAGAGTAGAATGGATGGCCACAAGCCGTCCAACAAAGCCAAGCTGCTTGAATTTTTGCACCAGGAGTGGCATAAAGTCACCCAACAGCAATGTGAAAGACTGGTAGAGAGCATGCCAAGACGCATGAAATCTGTGATTGAAAATTAGGGTTATTCCATAAAATATTGATTTAAGTTAAAACATTAGTATTGTGTTGTTTAAAAATGAATATGAACTTGTTTTCTTTGCATTATTTGAGATCTGAAAACACTGCATCTTTGTTATCTTAACCAGTTGTAATTTTCTGCAAATAAATGCTCTAAATGACAATAGTTTTATTTGGAATTTGGGAGAAATGTTGTCAGTACTTTAGAATAAAACAAAAATACTCTAACCAGCCCATCTGGCACCAACAATCATGCCATGGTCCAAATCACTGAGATCATATTTTTTCACCATTCTGATGTTTGATGTGAACATTAACCGAAGCTCCTGACCTATGTCTACTTGAAATTATGCACTGCACTGCTGCCACACAATTGGCTAATTAGATAATCGCATGGATGATTGTTGGTCCCAGATGGGCTGGTTTGAGTATTTCTGTAACTGCTGATCTCCTGGGATTTTCATATACAACAGTCTCTAGAATTTACTCTGAATGGTGCCAAAAACAAAAAAAAACATCCAGTGAGGGGCAGTTATGCTGATGGAAACGCCTTGTTGATGAGAGAGGTCAACAGAGAATGGTCAGACTGGTTCAAACTGACAAAGTCTTCAGTAACTCAGATAACCGCTCTGTACAATTGTGGTGAGAAGAATATATTCTCAGAATGCTATTCTGAGATGCCGGTTGGTGCTGTTTTGGCGGCACGAGGGGGATCTACACAATATTAGGCAGGTGGTTTTAATGTTGTGGCTGATCGGTGTGTGTATATTATTTATATATATATATATATATATATATATGTATGTATGTATATGTGTGTGTGTATGTTAATATCAAAAGTACTGTGTTAAAATAAAAGGATTTATAACTTTGTTAATGGACATAATATGTCCACTTCTCATCTGTGGTCTGACTCCAAGAACTGTTGTGTTTTAACAGTGTTGCATGTTTTATTTTTATTTTCTTTGACTCCTTTCCACAGTTGACGGCAGTAGGAATGACCACATCACAGAAATACCAGAACCCCAAAATGTCAGGTACATGTCCAATAGAGGAGTAACATCTGTTATGTTCATCATAACAAACATGAACAATAATAGATTGTCACAACCTGTGTTATTTTTGTTTTTCAGCGGGGCACTCCGACACTGAGTGGCTGACACCTGCTGTGTCTGAAAAGTTCCAGAGCCGTTTAGGATGGCGGTCCAGCGCTGGAGAAAATGGGGACATGGGGCTAGGGGCCTCTGACAACACAGAAGGTGAGAACTTTGCTAGCATTCAGATATTTCCATGCTCATTTGCTTGTCTTTATATGTCTGTTGTATAACAGACCTGAATTCATGGGCAAGACCTCATCAGTTCCTTTTTGTTAACAGCATTGTTGTTATTTGCAAAATAAACTGAAAATTAGGCTGTATTGTCTTTTGATATTTATTCTAATGAATATTAACATTGGAATAATGAAATGTTTTCAAGAAGGGGCAAAAGGAACACAATATTTTAAGCATGTAAATTTATATTTGACCCTGCAATGAAAGTAGGCAAATCAGAATGGACCAGATGTCACACTTCAGGGCTTCTGTTTGGAATTAAAAAATTTTTTTCAAAATGATAAAATATACAATCTCCAGTTTCCAGTAACTTTGCAAACCCTGAAGCATCTCTTCAGTGATGTTTGCATTCATTTAAACTTTAATTGATGCAGAACTGCTAAAGTGAGAGCTTCCTCCATTTTTAAGTTTGCCAAGAGATCAGTCTATGAGGTTTTGATCCACTATATTAGTCAAACATGTTTTGAAACATCTTTGCTAATGCGCATTTGCAAGTTACCAAACTTACACTATATTGCCAAAAGTATTCGCTCACCCATCCAAATAATTGAATTCAGGTGTTCCAATCACTTCCTTGGCCACAGGTGTATAAAATGAAGCACCTAGGCATGCAGACTGCTTCTACAAACATTTGTGAAAGAATGGGCCGCTCTCAGGAGCTCAGTGAATTCCAGCGTGGTACTGTGATAGGATGCCACCTGTGCAACAAGTCCAGTCGTGAAATTTCCTCGCTACTAAATATTCCACAGTCAACTGTCAGTGGTATTATAACAAAGTGGAAGCGATTTGGGAATGACAGCAACTCAGCCACGAAGTGGTAGGCCACGTAAAATGACAGAGCGGGGTCAGCGGATGCTGAGGCGCATAGTGCGCAGAGGTCGCCAACTTTCTGCAGAGTCAATCGCTACAGACCTCCAAAGTTCATGTGGCCTTCAGATTAGTGCGTAGAGAGCTTCATGGAATGGGTTTCCATGGCCGAGCAGCTGCATCCAAGCCATACATCACCAAGTGCAATGCAAAGTGTCGGATGCAGTGGTGTAAAGCACGCCACCACTGGACTCTAGAGCAGTGGAGACACGTTCTCTGGAGTGCCGAATCACGCTTCTCCATCTGGCAATCTGATGGACGAGTCTGGGTTTGGTGGTTGCCAGGAGAACGGTACTTGTCTGACTGCATTGTGCCAACTGTGAAGTTTGGTGGAGGGGGGATTATGGTGTGGGGCTGTTTTTCAGGAGCTGGGCTTGGCCCCTTAGTTCCAGTGAAAGGAACTCTGAATGCTTCAGCATACCAAGAGATTTTGGACAATTCCATGCTCCCAACTTTGTGGGAACAGTTTGGGGATGGCCCCTTCCTGTTCCAACATGACTGCGCACCAGTGCACAAAGCAAGGTCCATAAAGACATGGATGAGCGAGTTTGGTGTGGAAGAACTTGACTGGCCTGCACAGAGTCCTGACCTCAACCCGATAGAGCACCTTTGGGATGAATTAGAGCGAAGACTGCGAGCCAGGCCTTCTCGTCCAACATCAGTGTCTGACCTCACAAATGCGCTTCTGGAAGAATGGTCAAAAATTCCCATAAACACACTCCTAAACCTTGTGGAAAGCCTTCCCAGAAGAGTTGAAGCAGTTATAGCTGCAAAGGGTGGGCCGACGTCATATTAAACCCTATGGATTAAGAATGGGATGTCACTTAAGTTCATATGCGTCTAAAGGCAGATGAGTGAATACTTTTGGCAATATAGTGTATATGCAGCAGTAGATGAAAATGCTATGCATGTATCAGCCTTTAACCCAAGTACATAGAAATTACATTTCCTACATCATAGGTAGAAAGAAATTATACTCCTTTTAGACCAGGTTTTGACTTTGACCAAAACGAACAGCAGGGAGAATCCCCCCCCCCTTTTTTTTTTTTTTTTTTTTTTATAAATTTACAATAGACTGTAACCTCCTGCTGGCTGTTAATAGACTAAGCTGTTGTATTTTTGGCTATAGAGTTTGGTCATAGTTCTGGGACTCATGATATTTGGAGTAGGATATTATACTCCATGCCTTAAATTCCTCCAGGCGGTGTTGCACTTCCACTGATGGGAGGTCTCATTAGGAGGGCCTGACCTGGAGTGCTGAATGGAAAGTCTGATGCTGGTCTTGTTTCCTCTTCTCTGCTGTTTTAAACATGTAATACACAGAGATTAGCTGTACTTGAGAGCTAGAGTATATCTGTTACTAGGGGAGTAAGATCTGTATAAAATGTGTGGTGAGTTCAAAAACATTGATATGTTCAATTTGCCAACTTATAACTTATGTTGATGTCATTGTGTTAATACTATTTGATCTGTTATGGTTGGTTGCTTATTAGTGATCCACAAATTAGTTGGCCAGGCTGATTAATCAGCTGATTTTGTCCATTTTGAGATTATCGGCATAATGGATTGGGAAGGCCAATTAATCGTCATATATTTGACTGGACAGGCAGATTAATGATCTGATGTTTGTCCATTTTTAGATGATCGGCATAACAGACTGGCCTGGCAGATTAATGTGCCAATAATTGTCAATTTTGAGATTAGTGGCAGGTAGGGTATGTTGGATAAATATAAATAGACTAAGCAGTGTACTGTTCATAATTATTGCATTTTTAATTGTTCATGAGATGGATAGCCTGAGGGGAAAAAACTGTTCCTGTGCCTGATGGTTCTGGTGCTCTGTAGAGCCGTCCAGAAGGCAGCTGTTCAAAAAGGTAGTGGGCTGGGTGAGTGGGGTCCAGAGTTGTTTTAACTGCACTAGTGAGCCAGCCGTTCAACCTCCCTTCTGTATACAGACTCATCGTCATCTTGGATGAGGCAAATGACAGTAGTGTTGTCTGCAAACGTCAGGAGCTTGACAGAGGGGTCCTAGGCAGTGCTGTCATTGGTATACAGGGAGAAGAGTAGTGGGGAGAGCACACATCCCTCAATAAGCAAATTGAAGGGGATCTAGAAAGGGTCCAGTGATGTCCTTCAGGTGGGCCAACACCAGTATCTCAAATGACTTCATGACCGCAGATGTCAGAGTGATGGGTCTGTAGTCATTAAGTCCTGTGATTTTGGGTTTCTTTGGGACAGGAATGGTGGTAGATCATTTGAAGCAGCAGGGAACTTCACACTGCTTCAGTGATCTATTGAAGATCTGTGTGAAGATGGGGGCCAGCTGGTCAGCACAGGATTTTAGACAAGTGGGGAAACACCATCTGGGCCCTGTGCTTTCCTTGTCTATTTTTTCCAGAAGACACGGCACACCTCCTCTTCACAGATCTTAAGTGCAGGCTGAGTAGCAGGAGGGGGGAGGAGAGGGGTTGCAGGACGTGTTGATGTTTGTGTGCAATGAAGGTCAGAGGGGTGTGAGACTAGGCCTTTCAAATCTACAGTAAAACACATTCAAGTCAGCCAGTTGCTGTTTCCATACAGTGTTGGGGGATGGTGTCTTGAAGTTAGTAATGTCGTTTAGGCCTCTCCACACTGATGCAGGGTCGTTAGCTGAACTTGTTTTCAGCTTCTCCGAGTATCTTCTTTTAGCCACTCTGATTTCCTTATTCAGTGTGTTCCTGGCCTGATTGTACAAGATTTTATCCCCACTTATGTAAGCATTCTCTTTGGCCTGATGAAGCTGCCTGAGTTTTGCTGTAAACCATGGTTTGTCATTGTATGTTAAATAAGTCCTAGTAGGAATGCACATATCCTCAAAGAAACTGATATATGATGTCACAGTAGCTGTGAGCTTGTCCAGATTGGTGTCTGCACCCTCAAATACATTCCAATCAGTGCAGTCAAAGCAGGCTTGTAGTTCCATCTCTGCTTCATTGGTCCATATCTTTACAGTCTTTACTACATTAAAAGTGAGTCCGGGTATTGTCGTTCCATGTCTGTGATCTGATCAGCCAGCTGTTGCAGCGCTGCATTCATGCACACGAGTGGAGGAATATAAACACTCACCAGAATAAATGAGGAAAACTCCCGTGGCGAGTAGAAAGGCTTACAGTTGATAAACAGCGCTTCCAAATTAGGACAGCATATATTCTTTAACATTGATACATCTGTACACTTTTATTGATGTAAAAGCATGTTCCACCGCCTCTCGTTTTCCCCGATAACTCCGCGATGTGTTCCGCTCTGAACAGCTGAAAGCCCGGCAGATGTAAAGCGCTGTTAGAATGACTTCACTCAGCCAGGTTTCTGTGAAGCACAAGGCAGCACAGTTTGAAAAGTCCTTGTTTGTATGGGTGAGGAGATGTAGTTCCTCCGTTTTGTTAGGAAGAGAGCGGAGATTCGCTAGATGAATACTCTGCAGTGCTGTTCGAAATCCGCGCTGTCGGAGGTTGACCAGCATGCGGGCTCGCTTCTCTCACCTGCATCTCATAGCGCGCTTAAACACAGCTGCGCCTCCGACTAAAATGTCCAGCAAAAGATGCTTGGCATAATGGACTGGCCTGGCAGATTAATGAGCTGATATTTGTCCATTTTGAGATGATTGACATATTGGACTGGCCAGGCAGATTAATCAGCATATGTTTTCCCATGTTGAGATGATCGGCATAATGGAGTGGCCAGGCAGATTGCTGAGCTGATATTTGTCCAGGAGATGACTGGCATAATTGACTGGCAGGAACATTTTGTTGATATTTGTCCATTTTTAGATTATTGGCATAAGAAACAGGACAGGCAGATTAATTATCCGATATTTGTCCATTTTGAGATTATTAGCATAACAGTGCCTGTGTTAAAAAGTTTCAGTTCCAGAATCTAGCCATGTTCAAATTTGTTTAGTGACTAAAATGAAAATAGGGATGTGCATGGTAACTGTTTGTACATTTCTGATAACCGCGAGGGTTCATGATTGGTTATTCATCAGGAATTGGGACTCCGGAACAACAAACGTTTTTATAACGCATGAAACAGGACACAGGTTTCTTCAGATGCATTTATAAAAATTTACATTCTTTTTAGCTTGACACTGTGTCTAAAAAATGCCGTGGTCCTGTGCGCTAAACAAAGACAAAATGCGGAGCAATGGTCAAAGACATCCATCCAGTGTGTTTATATAGAAAAACAATTGAAAAACAGTGCAGACGCATGCAAAACACATGTGAACAGCCCCTAATTCACCCTATTTTTGAAAAACTGACCCGTCAGGCTCTGATCGGGTTGCAGACCTCTATTGCATGTGTAGAATACCTTTTTTTTTTTTTTTTTTATAATGCAATTTTGTCTCATTTGTTAATTAAATTGTAATAATATATATTTGCTTATATACTGTATATTTAGCAGCCATTTGCCACCCTGCTCTCTAGATGATGGCTCTCTAGGTATTAGCTTTGAGCATTGAAAACCCATATCGGTTGACCACTGTTGTTGTTTTTTGTACTCTGAGATAAGTGCCCATGGTAACAGTAATTACTAAGAGCTAAATCTTTTGAGTTTTCTACCAGAATGTGGTGCCTAGCAACTATTACTTTTGTAAACTGGTGAAACTACATCATACTCATGCTAATAAGAGTCGGGTTTTATTTGCTTTTAAACAGCCAAAACAGTTGCAACACTAAACTTCTTGGCAGCAGTTAGAGAACATTTCAGGGGTTATAAATATGTAGCTGGGTATCTGTGGTCTTGATGTTGAGATGGTGATGGCTGTGTTTTGCTCTAGGTGTTTCTTGTAATTGCAGGAAACCTCTCGGGACTCCAAGAATCTTTGGTTTGCTAAGGAATTGTTTAAACCTGTCCACAGTAGATGTTTAAAACAGAGCACCCTCAGGGCACACTGTCAGACCCTCCTACAACTGCCTTCCTCTTGACATCTCCACTTGATTTGTGTGCTAATTTAATTGTTGTGTTGGGAAACCTGTTTAAAGGCACTTTAAACAGATGTATTACAGTATTAAGGGGCATTAGGTGTGTGTGTGTGTGTGTGTGTGTGTGTGTGAGAGAGAGGTGAGCTGTATGTGTAAAGTAGGAGGCCCACACATAGACACCTCACAGTGTAACATGAGAGGGATCTATAAATACTGCTAACCTTTCTGTGTGTATGCGTTCCTGGGTTAACAGAGCCATTAGAGAGAGAAACTCTCAAAGCAGGTAGACTCACCTTGATGTTAGTTTTCTGAAACTGTGTTCTGCCAGACATAGTGGGTGTGTTTAAGTTCAATTGCAGGCTGGCAGTTTGCTCAAATCATTTAGTGAATCTCAGAGATGCAGTGGAAGAACGTTGGAGTTAGCATAAAGGCTTAAATGGCTCACCTTTCTTCGGTGGATGAAAATGTTTTCATTTGTAGGTATCTCTCTTACTGCTAGCAAGGTGAGTAATGTGTGCAATATTTCTGATACTTTTTTTATTGATCTTGATGCTAAAATAGTGTTTGCAATTTTACAATGTCTTTTAGAATGTGGTAAGAATTTAGGAATAACAGTGTGATAA
The DNA here is from genome assembly GCF_019703515.2 of Myxocyprinus asiaticus. Classification (NCBI taxonomy): domain Eukaryota; kingdom Metazoa; phylum Chordata; class Actinopteri; order Cypriniformes; family Catostomidae; genus Myxocyprinus; species Myxocyprinus asiaticus. The sequence goes on from NC_059359.1 coordinate 10,139,501, forward strand.
AATTGAGAAGAGAAAGTTGTGTTTTGATTTCACTGTGTATTTTTGACTACTTGATTTTTAAGTTAGTCTAAAGTTTTCCAGGTTATTTTCATACTTAATGTCTATGGATCAGCATATCAGTGGCATTCTTTCGATTACCACAGACAATGATTTCAACTCATCCCTCAGTTTTTAAAAATGAACATGGAAAACACATATATTTAGCTTATAAGGGAAGCCGTAAACCTATTACATTGGACTGTGGTATTTCTAGTCTTCTGAGAAAGTTGTTTTATTCTTTTGACACCCTTAGCAATGTCAGTCCAAAATACTTTTGTTTTATTTTATTTTATTGTTTTGTTTTTTTATTAATATAAGTTGTAAAGGATGTTATAAGTTATACCTGTTTATTTTATATTTTAACCTGGATTGTTCCATGAAAATAGCCATAGGAGCTGGCAGAGCGTTAAAAACAATGTAAGCCAAGAAGACTGAACCAAAAATAAATGTTTAAAATATGCAACTGTCACTCAGAATATAATACTAGATACTATGTTGGGCAAAAAATCCTTTAAGGCAGCCTTTTTTTATTATTATGGTAAAAACTGCCAATCTGGCATTGGATCACGTAGCTCCTTTAAGACATAATTGGACTTTAGTTTCATGCATGCTCTAAACTGTCTCACTCTGTTTCCGTTCTAGATTTCTGCAGCATTGGCAGCAGCCCATCCTTCCAGCCCATTCGCAGTCAGATCCCCATCCCCACCGCCCATGTCATGCCCTCCACGGCTGGAGCTCTGGCCTCCAAGCCTAAGCCACATGCCACTGATGAGACCCGGGCGTCCTCTAGCTCATCCAGCTCCAAGTCATCCCTCCCCAAATCTGTGTCCTCGCCCAACCTGGACGCTTCGCACGAAGGAAATTTAGACGCAACTTCAGTCAAACCGGATTGTCTGAGCAGATATCGCAGTCTAGTAAATGGCCTCGACCACTCGCTTTTCCCCTCTGGAGATCAAACAAGACTCGATGAATACCAGAAGTTTGATGTACCCGCAATGGAGCCCACACTTAATCAGTCGGCTCTGCTAGGGGGCCTTTGCCCGGATGTGCGGCAACAGCTGCAAATGACGGGGCTTGCGGAAAATACTGGTTTGCTGGAACAGACCTATAAAGTATTACCAGAGGCCAGGGCAGGTCTTGCCTGTGCCGCAGACCCTTATGGCCAAAGGAACATTCATTCAGGGTCTGGAGCCAGGATGTTTTCTGTACCTCAGGGCCTACACCCTCAGGCTCTCTTGAGGGACCAGCCCAAAACTGGAGCTTATGATCCCTTACTGCAAGAACGCTGTAGTGAACTGGCCAGCTGGCAGCAGCAGAAGCAGAAACTTGAGAGTTTGCGGCTGCAGGTGGAACAAATGCAGGTTAGAGTCCTGGTGCTCACATGAAAGGAAACTGGAATAGCTATTTAACATTTAAGGAGTATTCTAGGTTTAATACAAGTTAAAGATGCTGTAAGCTATTTTTTTTTTTTTTTTTTTTTTAAATGGAATGGTATGCAGAAAATGTTCCTCCTTCCTCAAAGATATCACCGAAATAAGTGTCGAGATATCTCATGGGTCTCTGTAACAGCAATAGACTCTATAAACAGAAAAAAAAAGTTGACCATGGATGCATTCTTTGATCAGCCAATCAGAAGACTTTGATGTGCTTACTGCCTGTCAATCATTTTGTACATTTACATAGTGTAGTAGTTGAAGCAGATCTTTTAGGTTTAATGTCATATTCATAACTGTTGTCAGCTGAGGGCGCTATTTTGCTACTGTTGTGTTTGACAACTGTGAGAAGACACACTGCGGTGATGGTCTCAATGCTATCTTTGGAGGGCGGTGTTTTGGAAAGATTGGGTGTGTAATTCAACGGCTTAGTCTCTTGGGAGTTCCAGAATGGCTAAAATTGCTTGCAGCACCTTTAAGCTCGGTCGACAGAATTTGTGGTGTAAAGTTGATTACTACAAAAAAAAAACATTCGACTTGTTCCTCCTCCTTATTTAAAAAAAAAAAAAAAAAAAAAAAAAAGGAAAAATCTGGGTTACAGTGAGGCACTTTCAATGGAAATGAAGCGGGCCAAACTGTAAATGTTAAAATACTCAGTTTCAAAAGTATAGCAACAAGATGTAAATGTTATACATGTTTACAGAAGTTTAGTGTGATAAAATCGCCTACTAACCTTTTCTGTGTATATAGTTATAGCCAGTTTTACAACTTTGTTGCTGTGATGACACAATGCCATAAACTCTAAAACAACCATAAAAACAATGATTTAAACAACTTTACAACTCAAATAATACACAAGTTTTAACAGAAGAATTAATGTAAGAGCTTTTATAACATTTTAAACTTCACATTTCAGCCTTTAAACCATCCAGAAATTGGCCCCATTCACTTTCATTGTAAGGAATCGCACTGTAACCTCGATTTTTGCTGCTGCTTTTTTTTTAAAGAAAAGGAGTGACGAGTCGAAATAATTTGTTGTGTTAATCAATATTATGCCACAAATGCTGTCAATGAAGCTTAACTTGTATTGAACACAGAATATTTATTTAAACTTATACTTGTAAGTGGATACATCCATTGGTTATCAGTAGGCCCTCACAAAATCTGCAATTGTTGAAATCTGTGCTGATTATGAAGAAAATCTGTGGAACTCTGTGGAGTTGATGGTATAGCTGAGAGTACAACACTCTTATTGGTTGTTAAAACCATTATCAGATTAGTCAAATATATATTTGATAGTTAATAGTTTAACATGCAAAGGGCTTTGGTGTGTTTTGTGAATGACAGCCCTTTGAAATCGGTGGAAATTTCCATGGTTATCATTGTAGTCCTAAATGTTTTTGGAAATACCATTTTCAAATGCAAATTTCTCTTTATTGCAGTTAATGACAGGAGGGGGTGCACAATATGCTTCTCTCTATCCAACATCTCCTCACACAGAAAACAGTAAGTGGGATGCTGTCATCAAAGCCAATGAAAACTTGCTGAAAGACAAAGAATTTACCATTGAAAGGTAATGCCAAGCTTTCAGTGTAGATCAACATCTAATTCTGAAGATTGTGAATTTTTTGAAAAATAGTTTACATTTAGAGCCTGAAATTGTGCTTGATTCTGAGATAAATGTAGTAACTGGTGCATTGCAGGCAGAAACAGCAAATGTCTCTGTTGGAGCAACGTCTTCGAGAGAGTGAACTGCAGGTGCACAGTGCCCTCATGGGACGTGGAGCCCCTTACACAGACATGTGTCTTTTGAGACTACAGGTTGGTATACACACCTTTTTCTTAGTCGGCATCAAAACTGAGTTGACACTTTTTCAAAACCTCTTCTCTGTGTGTTTAACAGGAGGCCCAGCGGGAAAATGCCTTTTTGCGAGCCCAGTTTGCTGAACGCAATGACTGCTTTTCCAAGGAGAAGCTTGAAGCTGACCGGAGACTGGGTGCTGTGGAAGCCGAGATGCAGCGTTTGAACGAGATCTTGAAAGAAAGCAGTGAAAAACATGCAGAGGAGCTCAAAAAACAAGAGGAGAGGGTGAGTATATCTGAAGCTTGATCCACTTATATGAACCACCTCTACATACCCTATATGAGTCCTCTATACAGGTTCCTACGGTCATGGTAAATGTGGAAATATCATGGAATTTGAAAATTATGATTTCCAGGGCAGGAAGAGTCCTCTTCCTTTAAAAGTCATGGAAATATCATGGAAATTTCTATATTAAATGAAAAATTTTCTAGCTCTACACTGCTCTAAACTAATTAATGGAATAGAAATTGCACTCACAAAGACCAATCTCTTTTCAAATGTTTTTTAAAAATTCTGTTATCATGAATGACTGAAAGTCATGTAATACCATGACATCGCTCACAAAGGTGTGGGACCCCATCTATAATGCAATTATGACTTTAAAGCACACTAAAAACCTAAATTTAAGCTTGTATTTAAATTCTCATGTTGTAGTATTTGCTCTTTATTATAAAGATCCGCAGTCGGGACAAGCATATCAACAGCTTGAAAAAGAAGTGCCAGAAGGAGTCTGAGCAGAACAGAGAAAAGCAGCAACGTATTGAGACGCTTGAGAGATATCTGGCTGACCTCCCCACAATGGAAGACTACCAGGCCCAGCACAAAAAGGTCAGCCAACACCGCTTGATGTTTTCTTTTGTTGTGTTTCCAGATACCATTTCAATATCCACAGCACCCGCAGATCATACATCTAGACCTATTGTATTGTTTATTTTAGTAAAGGAATATTCCTCTTTCTGTGTTGACTCACAAAATCTCAGGCTCCCTCTGCCTTTTCCTCAGGAGGTTATCGTTTCTAATTAGGGAAATTTATCGGCTAATTATTGACCAAATTAAAATCATCGCTAATCGGTTTTAAGCATGACAACGCAGATATGAAAAACTGATAGTTCAGTTATAATTAATTATCAACAATCTTTGTAAAAACTCTATCAGTTCACATGCACAATCCAGAAATAATGATAGCCACAGAATATAGAAGGGTTGGCACTCCAAAGAACATGTAATATTTAAGTTTTAATCATTCTCTCTCGCATTAATGACAATAAACCGTTGTTACAGACGTGACAGTTGTTAAAGCGGCACGTACCTATACATGAGGAAAAACCATCCAATATGCTTTGAAACCAATTTTGACTTCTTAGACATTGTTATGGTATCCATGAAAACTACACGATTGATTGAGATAAGATTGAAATTGCAATATGGTCTTGCATGATTACAAACCTTGAAAGCTTAAAAATGGGCTGCATTCAGCGATTCAGTCAGCATTGTGTAAGCAGGTGGCGCCCTCTAGCGGTCTGGAAGGCATTATCCATTATAACACAATAGAACTTTTAAAGGGGTTTTGTTCATTTCGTAACTTTATTTTTCCATGATGTGGTTGACATTTCCGTGGAATTGCCCAACATATGCATAATATGAATTTGTGATGTTCTATCATATACAGTACAAACATGTAAAATGTGAGTTCTGTTGTTTTGAACTGCAAAAAACTAGTGCAAAAATGTTTGTACAAAATAAGCTTTTTTTTTTTTTTGCATCAATCAGCATGCCCTGATATTTAGTATTTTTCCTTTTTTTTTTTTTTTTTTTTTTTTTTACTTTTTATCTTCTATTTATCTTTCATTGTGGCTCTCTTTAATATATTTGCCTGTCTTGTGTTTAATGGATCCAATACATTTTAAATAGAAATGTATTATAAGAACAATAAAAAGCTTTTGTACCTTTTTGTACATTTTTAAAACATAATTCCTGAGCAAAACAGTGATCTGATGACAAAATAAGGTTAGTGGCAAAAATATTGGTATCTGAATTGGCCAACAGTCTTTGGTTAAAATCGATATCGTCCAAAAATGTTCACATCGTTGCATCACTATTTCTGATGTGTACTTGGTTTGTTATGCACAAGATAGACAGAAATGGTATGCTGGTATTCCCTACGTTGTGGGTACCAAATGTCCCCACAAGAATAGTAAAACCCAAATTTTTGACGTTGTGGGGACAATCAGTCGGTCCCCATGAGGAAAACAGCTTATAAATCATACTAAATTATGTTTTTTGAAAATGCAGAACGTTTTTCTGTGAGGGTTAGGTTTAGGGGTAGGGTTAGGGGATAGAATATAAAGTTTGTACAGTATAAAAACCATTATGTCTATGGAAAGTCCTCCATAAAACATGAAAACCAGTGTGTGTATTTTGATCATATAACAGTTCCAAAATCTACCAACAGGTGTGTGTGTGTGTGTGTGTGTGTGTGTGTTTAGTGAATTTTAGATAAAAGTTGTGAAAGTGTGTTAATTTCAGCAATTTTATGTACATCTCATATACTAAATTGTTTGGTGTACAGAATATATTTGTATTATTTTGCCATCACCCATATCAGTCGACCTCTATTTTGAACACCTGTTATCTTATGTGTATACTAACATTACACCTGTTGCATTGTGTTGTAGCTGGAGGAGATAGAGGAGAGGGCAGCTCAGTTGCAGGCCACTGTCAAAGATCTGGAGGTCCAATTGGAGGAGTCCTGCAGTGCTGTACGCAATAAAGAGACCCAACTGGAAGAACAAAAACGCAAGGAGAGAGAACTACTTACAACAGTCACCAGGTAGTAGAAAATAAATAAGCCCAAACATTTCAAAAAAATTACACAGTGGCTGTAGTCAGCTTCCTGTCTAGTCTGGCAGCTCCGTACATTTTTAGTTTACATTAGGGCTGAAAAAATTAATTCAAATTTGTATCTTGTATATGACCCAAATTTGAAATAAATTTTAATGTCGGCACATATAGACCATACAGCACCGTGTTATATTATTGGAAAGAACAGTCCTGCTATAATATAATATATATAATTTCTGCAAGACAGGACGGGGTTGGAGTGGGGGGTTGAGATTGAGACACACATTTCCAAATTGAATTCCTTTCCTGACAAAACGTTTTAAAACCCATTGCTTAATCTGAGAATCGCTGATAAGAGAGCAAGACCTCCACCTTAGGGGCTGTTGACACCGAACGCTTTTCGCAACTATCCAGTTTACCATTTGTTTTTCTACGTAAACATGCATTAGATGAACGTCTTTGATTGTTTTGCTACTTTTGGTTGTTTATTCAGTGTCTCGTGCAGGAGCACTGTGTTGTTTAGATGCTGTGTCAAGTTAAAAAAAAAAAAAAAAAAAAAAAACGTTAAAAACGCACCTCGAGACACCTGTGTTCTGTTAAATTGTATTTGTTGCACTTCATCTAGCCTTTTTTAGCACAAGAATGTGATCAGTCTGAAGTCAGCGTTAGTGCTTGGCTAACATCCAAAATTTGAATGCACAGTTTTAGCATTTGAATGTTCATTTTTATCTGAAAGTTGCTGTAAGCGATATTTTGCATTCTAAAATTTCCCCAAGATGAGCCGTTGGATTAGCCACACCCACTTTTTCCAAAACCCCGCACTCCAAAGATACCATGAGCTTTATTGAGACCGACACGAGCAGAAATGGTTGTCAGAAACAACAGCAGCAAAATAGCGCTCTCAGCTGATGACCGTTATGAGCAACATGGCATAAAAATGTCAGTAAGCCTCAATTCGCTGCAACTACAAGACTCTGAGAATGTGCAAAATGATTGACAGGCAGAAATCGTCATTGTCCACGGTTCGCAGACACATTTTTGTTTGCTGTTTACAGAATCTAGAGCTGTCACAGAGGTCAGTGAGATATCTCAGGACACTTATTTCATTAATATCTTTCAGGAAGTAGTAAATTTTTTTTTGCATGAAAATAGCGCTTACAGCACCTTTAAATTAGGTGAAAATTTTAATTTCTCATTTTAATTTGACAGCCTTAGTTGATGTAGACGTTGGTCCTAATATTGTTTGATTTGCTGTTGTGTTTAGTCTCCAGAATAGAGTGAAGGAAAGCCTTGAGGATGGGGTGAGATTGCCCTCTCTTGATGTAGAGAAGCTACGAGAAGAAAACACAACCTTGAAAGAAGAGCAACAACGACTCAAAAAGGTTTTAATCCCTCACTGTATTTTCAGAGGACATGTTAAACTGCAGTGATAGTTTATTCAGCAAAGGTTTTGTTGTTAATAGAGCAAAAACATTACTCTTCTTCTTGTCTTGATCAGTATTTATTTGTTCTGTGCTAATATATGAAGGTACGGTCTGAATTAATCTTTCTTTTATAGGTCATTGAGAAGCAACTCAGAATAATGGAGCAGCTGGGCTCACAGATCAGGGTAAAGATTCAATTTAGTTCAATTCAATTCATGTTGTATAGCACTTTTCACAATACATGTTTATTCAGAGCATCTTAACAAAGAAAAGTAACTTGATATCTGTAATGAGCAAGCCGGAGATTACTGGCAAGGAATAACTGCCTTAAAGCTGAAGTATGTCTTTGTTAAAATACTTTCTTCTGTCCCAGCTTAATATGCAGAGACAACTATAAGTAAGCCATTCAGTGGTTAATTTTCTTGAAAACCATAAACACTGTCTCTGTGGCACTTTGAAAATTCCTCTGTTTGTTTTAAGAGACCCGTTTAGACCCGGACCAATAACACTACTCAACAATGGCATGAGTTGGGGGGCGGGACGACGACTATCTCTTTGTTTGACCAACAGCAGGCGGGGGGCATATTCAGAAAGCTGTTTTGAATACAATGTTTATTTGTGCAATTCCATTTGGCGGCACACAGAAATTACATCCTTCAGCTTTAAGATGGTTACTGTAGGTAGGATGTAGTAGGATCCAGTGACTCAATAAAAGGAGCATTTTCCTCTGGCTGGCACATGTTTTAACAGTTGTGTATGGGCTAATATATAAACTAGACACATAATTAGGAAGTTATTGCAAATTACAATATTAATGGATTATGTTAGTGCAGACTGTTATTATAAGTTAAGTAAACTGCCAGACTTGCTAACCTTATTCTATGATCAATTGCTCAGTAACTTACGTTCAATAGTAACTTAGGCCTGGTCATAATATGTATTGGGTCTCCAATTTCATGACGACATGCATCAATCGTTAAGTCAGTGTATTACTGCTCTTGCATTTACAAGAGGAGGCTTCTTTTGGTCAGATAGCAGCTAGACACATAATACCTGATATAAACGCTGCAAAAAAGAAACGTCCCTTTTTCAGGACACTGTATTTTAAAGAATTTTGTAAAAATCCAAATAACTTTACAGATCTTTATTGTAAAGGGTTTAAACAATATTTTCCATGCTTGTTCAATGAACCATAAACAATTAATGAACATGCACCTGTGGAACGGTCATTAAGACATTAACAGCTTAATGACGGTAGGCAATTAAGGTCACAGTTATAAAAACTTAGGACACTAAAGAGACCTTTCTACTGACTCTGAAAAACACCAAAAGAATGGTCCCTGCTTATCTGCGTGAACGTGCCTTAGGCATGCTGCATGGAGGCATGAGGACTGCAGATGTGGCCAGGGCAATAAATTGCAATGTCTGTACTGTGAGACACCTAAGACAGCGCTACAGGGAGATATGAAGGACAGCTGATCGTCCTCGCAGTGGCAGACCACGTGTAACAACACCTGCACAGGATCGGTACATCGGAATATCACACCTGCGGGACAGGTACAGGATGGCAACAACAACTGCCCAAGTTACACCAGGAACGCACAATCCCTCCATCAGTGCTCAGACTGTCCAGAATAGGCTGAGAGAGGCTGGACTGAGGGCTTGTAGGCCTGGTGTAAGGCAGGTCTTTACCAGACATCACTGGCAACAACATCACCTATGGGCACAAACCTACCTTCGCTGGACCAGACAGGACTGGCAAAAAGTGCTCTTCACTGACGAGTCGTGGTTGTGTCTCTCCAGGGGTGATGGTCGGACTCGCGTTTATCGTCGAAGGAATGAGTTTTACACCGAGGCCTGTACTCTAGAGTGGGATCGATTTGGAGGTGGAGGGTCCGTCATGGTCTGGGGCGGTGTGTCACCGCATCATCGGACTGAGCTTGTTGTCATTTCAGGCAATCTCAACGCTGTGCGTTACAGGGAAGACATCCTCCTCCCACGTGGTACCCTTCCTGCAGGCTCACCCTGATATGACCCTCCAGCATGACAATGCCACCAACCATACTGCTCGTTCTGTGCGTGATTTCCTGCAAGTCAGGAATGTCCTTGTTCTGCCATGGCCAGCGAAGAGCCCGGATCTCAATCCCATTGAGCACGTCTGGGACCTGTTGGATCGGAGGGTGAGGGCTAGGGCCATTCCCCCCAGAAATGTCTGGGAACTTGCAAGTGCCTTGGTGGAAGAGTGGGGTAACATCTCACAGCAAGAACTGGCAAATCTGGTGCAGTCCATGAGGAGGAGATGCACCGCAGTACTTAATGCAGCTGGTGGCCACCCAGATACTGACTGTTAATTTTCAGTTCCTTTGTCCAGGGACACATTATTCCTTTTCTGTTAGTCACATGTCTGTGAAACTTGTTCAGTTTATGTCTTAGTTGTTGAATCTTTTTATGTTCATACAAATATTTATATATGTTAAGTTTGCTGAAAATAAAAGCAGTTGAAAATGAGAGGATGTTTCTTTTTTTGCTGAGTTTAGTTGACATCACAACAATGTCTTTCTGATTTACTAGTTTTTGTAGCTTTTTGTTGTGAACGTTAGAGTATGACGACATAGTATCTTTTATTTCAAAAGAACATGTTGAAATTTAGTTGCACCAGTAATATTGTGTGTATATGTTGACCCAGACTCTAGAGGAGCAGCTTTCTCAGGAGGACTGCAGTAGTCAGGCCCTGCGAGAGGAGGTTGCAGAGAAAGAGGAGGGTCTGCAGCAGTTACGTACCGCTATGAAGGAGGTTAGTAGTTGACATGTCTGTACCAGTACTTCAAAATCTATTTGCACAGCAACACTTATGTTTTTGCCTGCTGGATCTTTTGAAGACCATGTGCTGATTCATGCTTTCATGTTTTTATAGCACACAAAGGAGAACTGAGGTCTGTATCTGTTTGTATTTCAGCTCTCAGTACAGAACCAGGAGCTGATGGAGCATAACCTCACCCTGCAGGAGCGTCTTCAGGGTGAGTCGTTGTCAGGTGGTCATGGTCTGTCTGATAGAAGTGCTCCAGTGATCCCTGTAGGTGCCCGGCTCACCCAGAGGCTGTACGGAGAGATGGCCTCCTGTCTGTGTGACCTCCGCTTCCTCTGCAACGTCCTCACCCAGCGAGCACAGGGCAGAGACCCAAACCTCTCCATGCTGCTTGGCATTGCCTGTGAGTTTGCCCTCTGCTATCCACAAATATATATATAATATATAATGCAGATATAGTTGGTTGTAGCATAATCTGCTACCTTCACCTGCTGATAGGGTGAATCTGATTAAAAACATGTCCAGGTCAAATTTTATCCGAAAATCAAAAGGTAAAAAAAAAAGGTTTATACTTTATAAAAATGAAGCCTAATTTAGGACCATTAAGATTTTTGGCATTGTGATGTCATATTTATGACAATTTAGCACATTTGCAATAGGGATGGGCATTCATCAATAATTTGGTATTCAAATATTTAAGCTCATAAACTCGAATATTCTATTATTTAAATGAAGGTAATTAATCAGAGACTTTGTAAAAAAAAAATTTCAATCGTTAAGGTTGCATCACCATTTAAAAAAAACAAGCTTCTATTTATATCCAAAATAAGCTTATATTATGTACTGTTTTTTTGTTGAAAACATTTAAACAAGCAATGCATGAAATCAAAAAAATACAGAATGAAAGCATTTAAGCTCATGCAAAGCGAAGAAAAAGAAACAGCTAATAAAGTAGACTGACACAATTAACATACAGGATGAATATAAACATATAATAGTTATGTTTATATTGTATCTCATGTCATGTTTTTGTTGAGAAAAGCAAGCATATCCACATGCTCAGTAAACTATACTCATTTATACACACCAGTTTAATTGATGGGATGTCCCTCCGCTAGCAAAGTCTTTCTCGGATGCCATGATTGTTGTTTACAGAAGCATCGTGGGGATTACGTTGCAACAGGGATGCTGCTTTCTGATGAGTTGCACATACAGGTGCATCTCAATAAATTAGAATGTCGTGGAAAAGTTCATTTATTTCAGTAATTCAACTCAAATTGTGAAACTCGTGTATTAAATAAATTCAATGCACACAGACTGAAGTAGTTTAAGTCTTTGGTTCTTTTAATTGTGGTGATTTTGGCTCACATTTAACAAAAACCCACCAATTCACTATCTCAAAAAATTAGAATATGGTGACATGCCAATCAGCTAATCAACTCAAAACACCTGCAAAGGTTTCCTGAGCCTTCAAAATGGTCTCTCAGTTTGGTTCACTAGGCTACACAATCATGGGGAAGACTGCTGATCTGACAGCTGTCCAGAAGACAATCATTGACACCCTTCACAAGGAGGGTAAGCCACTAACATTCATTGCCAAAGAAGCTGGCTGTTCACAGAGTGCTGTATCCAAGCATGTTAACAGAAAGTTGAGTGGAAGGAAAAAGTGTGGAAGAAAAAGATGCACAACCAACCGAGAGAACCGCAGCCTTACGATTGTCAAGCAAAATCGATTCAAGAATTTGGGTGAACTTCACAAGGAATGGACTGAGGCTGGGGTCAAGGCATCAAGAGCCACCACACACAGACGTGTCAAGGAATTTGGCTACAGTTGTCGTATTCCTCTTGTTAAGCCACTCCTGAACCACAGACAACATCAGAGGCGTCTTACCTGGGCTAAGGAGAAGAAGAACTGGACTGTTGCCCAGTGGTCCAAAGTCCTCTTTTCAGATGAGAGCAAGTTTTGTATTTCATTTGGAAACCAAGGTCCTAGAGTCTGGAGGAAGGGTGGAGAAGCTCATAGCCCAAGTTGCTTGAAGTCCAGTGTTAAGTTTCCACAGTCTGTGATGATTTGGGGTGCAATGTCATCTGCTGGTGTTGGTCCATTGTGTTTTTTGAAAACCAAAGTCACTGCATCCATTTACCAAGACATTTTGGAGCACTTCATGCTTCCTTCTGCTGACCAGCTTTTTAAAGATGCTGATTTCATTTTCCAGCTGGATTTGGCACCTGCCCACACTGCCAAAAGCACCAAAAGTTGGTTAAATGACCATGGTGTTGGTGTGCTTGACTGGCCAGCAAACTCACCAGACCTGAACCCCATAGAGAATCTATGGGGTATTGTCAAGAGGAAAATGAGAAACAAGAGACCAAAAAATGCAGATGAGCTGAAGGCCACTGTCAAAGAAACCTGGGCTTCCATACCACCTCAGCAGTGCCACAAACTGATCACCTCCATGCCACGCCGAATTGAGGCAATAATTAAAGCAAAAGGAGCCCCTACCAAGTATTGAGTACATATACAGTAAATGAACATACTTTCCAGAAGGCCAACAATTCACTAAAAATGTTTTTTTTTTATTGGTCTTATGATGTATTCTAATTTTTTGAGATAGTGAATTGGTGGGTTTTTGTTAAGTGTGAGCCAAAATCATCACAATTAAAAGAACCAAAGACTTAAACTACTTCAGTCTGTGTGCATTGAATTTATTTAATACACGAGTTTCACAATTTGAGTTGAATTACTGAAATAAATGAACTTTTCCACGACATTCTAATTTATTGAGATGCACCTGTATACGGGAGTAAAGATTACACCGCTTATACAGTACATTTAAACAGGAGCCCAGCTTTCTCACAGTAAGCCACATTCTTAATAACCCGCTTTCTGGTGTCAATATAAACGTACTGACAGAACCGTGTGTGACAGATCAATGGTGATTCTAATTAAATTCTCATTAATACAGTATTTTTACATTAATACAGTAAAATAATTACTCTAATGCATTGATTTTTTTTTTTTTTAAATCGGCATGCATAAATGAGGAACAACAAAAAATACTGTGATTGATAAATACTTTAAGGCATGTTCATACCAAGTCCAATGGATTCCGATAGCATTATTCATACCGACATTTATTTTATTTGTTGTTTTTTTGGGAGAGGTCTTTTTTTTTTTTTTTTTTTTTCAGACTGCGATTAACACTGACTGACCAATGAGAAGAGCTTTTTGTCATTTTTCCAGAGTCACTGCAGCTGCTCAATCCAGCGTGTTGGTGGCGCTAATCAACTGGCAAACACCGACATTGGACGTGCAGCTGATATACACCCCCGAAAATTATATACTTAAAAAATAAATAGTTGTAGTTCATGAACCCTTTGTAATACAAACATAAACCCGATCTATTTTTTAAAGTCTGCTTATGTTTTTTGTCTTAATGTACATTATATGTATGTCACTGTGCCTGTTATATTCTCATGGCAGTGAAAATAGCTACGATGTTTCGTTTGCACTAAACTCGTAGTAAAATTTCCCATAAAGACTCCTTACATGCAATATTTACTGTAGACAAACAAATTGCAGAACCACAATGCTAGTTTTATTGCAAGGACAATATAACAAAGTATTGCAATCATTTAAATAAAATGTGTGTTTTTTTTTTTTAATAAATATTATGCATCCTATTTTATACTATAGTATAGCCTACTTGTTATTCTTAATGTAAATTACTCCACGCGTATTTATATCACTGTACCTTGTGTTATATTATCCAGGCATTATAAAAAGAGAAGTTGGGTTCAGGAGTCTTTTTGGAATATACTCGTGGCAAAATAAATGAGCAAATAAATATGCAACAGGGCTCTTTACTTAACTCTCAAAAAAAAAAACAGATTATATACTCCTCAAAATGCATCAACACCATGGAAAGATCATAATGAAATGGTTATGCCAAATTAGGTAAATAAATTCTTTAACAGTGTTCAATGTATTGATCTCTTAACAGCTGAAGGTGCAGACAGGAGACTATTATAAATGTTTGTAGAGCAGCAACAGCGCCACCTACTTTATAGGGGTGAAATAGTTTTTCGTTTAATTTTTTTATGAACTCGCCGTTAGAGGTTCATCTCGCAAAATCGTCTCGGATTTGGTGTGAAAAGGCCTTTAAAAAACAAAATTTACTCATTAAAGTAATGAGTAAGAGTTTGTATTACAATAATTCCAATTTTAATTGTCATGAAAAAAATGTCATAATGCTAAAAATCTAAATGGTCCTAAAAGTCTCTTTGTTTTAGCAAAATATAATTTTACATTTTATGTTGGATTTTGAGGTGAAATATGACCTGAACTTTACAGGTTTTGTGAGATACTCCCTGTTAATCTTTTAACAAGCAAATTCCATCAGGTGGAAGAATTAAATGGTTGGATGTAGGACTGTTTCTATGTAATTCTTTTGTAGTCGTTGTTGCCAAACAATAAGACTTATGCTAACATGCTGTCATGGAAACTGTGTTTTCTGTGCAGTTACAGCTCTAGTTTAATGACCGTACTGTATATCATCTGTGTTGTGGGTGTTGTCATCTGTTGCAGCTCTGAAAGTTTATCTTCTTGTCTCCTGCAGCTCCCCCTCCAGTAGCAGAGCAGTGGGAGGACTGGCTCAGCCCTGAGGGCCTGCAGAAGAAGATACTAGAAGCTCAGCAGCTCCGACGAGAAGTTGAGGAACTGAGAACCACCATCTCTGACCGTTATGCTCAAGACATGGGAGAAAACTGCATCACTCAGTGAGCCTGGACAAAGCAGCTTGTGCTCAGTGATGGTAACTCTGTATCAAGAGAACAGTTTGATGTCATTGTTTGGTGCCTTTCAGAGATTTTGAGACCCTAGAAGCTCTACAAAAACAAGACTTCTCCACGACGGACTAACAACACTAATGACAAAATAATCTACTAAATCAGATGGATATTTTTATACAAAGCTTTCATAAGATATTTTACCAAAATGTCTTTTTGTGCAGTGGAAAGAGAATTGTTATTTAATATTAATCTTTCCATGTATTTGGGAATGCCTGTGATGTTGACAATCAACTGAAATTCTTTTTGTTTTAAGAATTAACATGCCATTTTTTTACAATGGTAAAGTGTCTACTATAGAGTGTGGCTTTGTCGCATGTAATGACAGGTCACATTTAATGACGGTCATCTATCATCTCAAAGTAAACAAAACATGCCACACCAAACACGGCATTTAAGGCTGAGAAAATACTTGGGCAAAACCTCTGGTTGTTTGAGATATTAATCGAAACATTTTCTTGTGTTTAACCTCCGTATATGTTAAAGATATGTCCAAACCATTTCGCTAATACTGTAAGGAGTCGTCTTGTACACAGTATTATGCAGACCAATAAATAGTGACAATTTTAAGCAGGATGATGCAAGATAAGTTAAGGTAAGCGGACTTCTTCCTTAAACAGCTCAAAAATCAATTGCAAATAGATGGTCATGTTCTGTTTATTATAGTTTGTTCCACAAAGGAGAGAAGGGTTTAAACACGGCCCTTTCCGATCAGTTTCAGTATTTTCAAAGTCATTCTTTTTTTACTTTGTTCCGAGTACCTCACAGCATTTACAGACTCTGTATTGCTGTCAAATGAAAATGGTAATTGTTTGAATGGTTGGTTTCTATTGAGAGGTCTTGCCAATAAACGCACATGAGGATGTGATGTGCTTTGTTGTAATCCATATTATATTTGCTGTCTGGTTCATAATTTGTTTGATCAACTGTGAAAATAATGTCATTAAATCAATACACCAGACAAAGTAAATGTATGAAGCAAAAATTTTATTAGTGAGTGCACTGTAGAACATTACACCTGGTGCCTTAAGATCTGTGAAGTAATCTGTAATTGCTGAATTTTTAATAGCTTTACAGCACAACATACCAATGTAAACACTAAGTGTCTCTGTCTAATATAATGTGCAACTGCCAAGATTTTTGGATTGCAAAATGGGAGCATATGTATTGTGATTGAGTATCGCAAGGTAAATTGTCGTCTTTGGTCCAGAAACATCTCTAACCAGTGTGAACATAACGTCATGATGCTTTACTTTTTTTTTTTTTTTTAAATATTGTATTTCTTTCAGGTTTAACACAAAACCAGCCAGGCAAGCATCACATGCCAAAATGTTATAATAACACTAAATGTTTATATAGAGACTTATTGGTCTTAAGTTCGTCTCCCTTTTTAGAAATAAAGATTTGTAATTTCATAACCTTATGCTGAATATTTGTTTTCAGTATGTACAATTCTGATAGTCCACAAAAAAATCTTTTCATCTCTTTTTATCCTGGCCAGTCATGTAAGTGGCTATTCTCTATTTGATGAAGGTCATTCTTTGTTTCTTTGCTCTCTGTGAGTAGAAGTTTGTGCCTCTCGATAATCATTTGAGAAATCAGTAAATGTTAATAAACCTATGAATCAATTCTGAAGCCTAAACATAGATAAATAGGTAAAAGAATAAACAATTTGATCATCAAAATAAATTATTATAAATTAAAAAGTTATTTTGAATTGTCTTTATATGTTTTCTATTTTATATAATATACAGTAATTATAAGAAATAAAAAATATATTATTTTATTATAAGTTTAGTCTTTGTTTATATTATCAGATTGATTATTTTAACTAAACATTTTAGGATACCATTTATGTAATTATTTTCACTGAATTACATTTATATAAATAATTTTTTTCTTTTTCTTTTCCTACCTAATGGCATAAATGGGCTGTTGTGCATTTGGAGTCTGAAAACTGAATGAGTTTCTGGGTGTCATATGACAAAGCACCTGGATTGAATCCCAAGATTGATCTTTTACTCTTATGTGCAACAACAACTGCAAATCACTCGCATTTGCAACCAAATTTTGCGCTATGTGAATAAAATTGATATATCTGGCAACTGGCTGGTAAATGTTTACATTTCACTCACCAGTAACTGTGTAGTATAGTGGTGGAGTATTTATCAGCAAGAGTCTTTTACTACGTGTTGAGAGTAAAAGTTGTTCTGAGCACTGCGTGTCCGAAGACGAGATCCACCCCAACCCATTTGCCATTGACAGCATTAGCTGAGAGAGAATTTCTTTCATATGTAGGCAAAAGGGACATTATAATTGAAATATACCCATATAGGAAATCTGTATCAATACCCAGCCCTATTAACCATTGTACCTTTGAATTATAATGAAACTGAAAAACAGTATCTCAAAAACCTTTGCATGTCCAGGTAATGACGCTGATCTGCAATGGTCTCTGTGAAGTACATTTTCACGATGAACATTTTCGCACCACCATCTGACTTCACCCATAGTGTGGTGATGTCTTTTGCTGCTAGCGAAGAGCCTGCCTCACTGAATCACATAACATGGGTTGGAAACATGAATTTTTCAAGTCAGAATCTCCCACCAACATAAATGGTATCTTTGCCATATGGTAGCTTTCTCTCTGCAGAACGGCTGCAGGACGGGTGTTTCTACAGTGGTCGCCAAATGATTCGTGGCACCGTCAGGGAAGCCCTTAAAAAAGTGAAGATTTAGTTGAATGGGAACAAGAAATCAGAACAAGCCTGAGACAAACTGTACTCCTCACCTGTAAATGAGCCTTCACTGAGTCCCGAATGCTAATCACTTTGCCTGCCTACAATGCAGTCTCTGGGAGCTTTCTAAAGAACTGTTCCATATACAGTTTTTGGCCTAAATGCCACACAGAGAGCTCAATAAAATCCAAGATGTACATACAATCTTCTTTCTGTGCTATATGTGCTCTCAAAAAAATAGCTCTGTGGCTAAACTTGATTCAGTCGTGGATGTTGTTTCCATGTGTTTGAAATGAGTTTTCATAACTTAAAATTACTGATATCTCATCACAAACACTTTGTGTAGAAAGAACCTAGTTGAATTGATTAAACCCAACAAAATTAAATGTGTCAATGTAACTCAAATAAATCTCTTATTTTTTGTGTGTACTAATTAGTGAAAGTTAATGTTAGCATGCTAAATACATGCTGGTTTGAAGCACTACTGAGTGTAGTTTAGTAACTATGCTATGGTTAGCACAGCATTTGCTCAGTGAAGCAAGCAATTCATTTCATGTGCAATATCTACCTGTCCATATAAGTAACCCCCAAAACACCAACACAACAGAATCTCTTCTACTGTAAATTAAAAATTAACAAAATATTCAACACTAACAAGTATGCCTCTTTATATTCATCATGCACAAAAACACATTAAATAACATTTAATTTTAACATTTACTCTCCTTATTGAGTCCCATGCAAAGCATGCTGGGAAATGGAAATCCCCTGCTTAGTTGCTACATTAACACCACATAAAGTATTCATGTAGTCCCAACTCAAATGGATAAAGTAAACTTCTATTTTACACATTGTATCCATTTACAAATGGATAGAACGCAGTGAAATCAAACCGTGACAAAATGTTCTAGAATTGCATTGCTTTAGTTTATTTTAATGAAGTTAATTGAACACGCATCAAAAATTTCTTTTTTTTTTTTTTTTTTTTTTTGGGAGTGTGGGTAGTTGAATTGAAATACATTCAGAATTTGACATGTCCTTTGGTGTGACATGCAATTTACAATTATTATGCATGCAGATTTTATGACCTGATCTTAATTGAGAGACTACATGGAAAATTCATGTGGAATTCATTTGTCATGCCTTAGGAACATTAAAAATGATTAAAAATGGTTAAAAAAATAATAATAGAAATGGTGATTACCAGTAGTTACATGTCTTATGATATACACTTTTGCCTATACATTTTAAACTAAAACCCTGATACTGATTTTAAGAAAAGGCAATGGAAGCGTTATGCATCAACTACCCATAAAATACCCAGAAGATCATGCAGTAACGGTTAATTTCCAAGTGAAATCATACCATTAACATGTTCTAAACTGGGGGGGCACAAATATAATTGTCCTCTTTGCTCCTTTAAAATATTAAAGGCTCTGCATACAATCATTTTCTGAATAAAGGCCTTAAAGGACAAAATTTTTTAAATAATTTTTTATTTTAAAGGATACATGTTTTGTGTGTGTGTGTGTGTGTGTTCACACAGTACAAGACTACCACTGTGTCAGCATTGCTAGCAATTTGCTTGTTTTAGTCATCTTTTCTTTCTTTTTTGTGCTGTATCAAAGATAAGACGAATACAATTTGAATTTCTTTTCATCACTGATGTATCTATAAAATGACATGACTGTGTCAGCTGGCTAGCAAAAAGAAAATACACAAAATTATTTACTGACATCAAGTTGTCCCTCATTGTTTATTCTCCCAGTACAATCTTTTCTTCAAGAACCCGAACGCTGCTCTCTTCCATACAAAACACCTCATATTGATCACTGCTCTCAAGGTCCAAAATAATTATTCATATACCATAAAAGTAGTCCATACAACACAAAGCTGTTGTGTGGCCCCAGAAAGTTTGGAATATAATGCACGTGTCATATGGACTAATGTTATGTCTACACTGAACCTTTAATTACGCTTTATAGTATTGGTCCTTTATGAAGCTCGACAGCTCCTGCTCACTATAAACAGTTAAGCTTAAAATATCTATTTTTATGTTCCAAGTAAAAGTAACAGCATGTGGGTTTTGAACAACATAAAGGTGAGTAAATGAGTGAGTAAAAATATATTTTCAATTTTTAGGTGAACTACTCCTTTATCTGGTGGCTCATCCTCATAATAAAATGGTCTCTTTTATAAGAAGACTCTTAGGAGATGCTGGACAAAATTCAGAATTAAAGACAGAAATTATTTAGAAAATCTTAAATTGATTGTTAATGATTACCTAATAATACTTACATTAAAAATATATGACAACCTAAAAACTCAGTTGAAGCCACAAGTTACAGGTCTAATATCCTAGTTCTGATCTGAGGGTGAAAACGCTCTACTTTGTGTTTTATAGATCATTTTCTTAGACAATATCAAGTGAATTTTATAAAAAGCTACTTAGGAAGCATGCCAGATACCCACATCCATTCAATTCCTTTATAATATACACATATTCCCTCTTTATCTTAAGCCTGATATGCTGAAAACTGCTCTGTTAATGTTTTCACATTAAAAATAATGAATGACATCTGAATCACATACTGTATGTGACATATTTTTAATTAAAAACGGTGAATTTTGCCAAATGGTGAATGGTTTGCACTACTGGAAATTGCTGTCGGTCTGTACAATATTTCAATCATAAAATAGTGGGCAAATATTGCATGTTTAGTTATATACTGACATCTTACATGACACTAAAACACTTAACCTGAACTGCTGACACTGATGCTCAGCTTCTTAAACTTGAGTCCTGCCTTCATCGATTTGATTGGCTATCTCATATGACATTGGCGAGCGGTGTTAGACTAATGTGCACACTAAAAATACTTTTTTAAACCATTACGTTATTCCTGCAACAACTTATTGACAATTAGACAGTGGTGCATAATGGACTGCAGAAAAACAGCAAGGATATCAGTTATTACTTGTTCCCCTCAAAGTATATTGTAGTGATAATGACAGTCCAAACTCTAAAGGGTACAAACCTAGAAGGGCACACCATTAGGAAGCCTTTCCTGAAGCTTAGAAGGAAAAAAAAGCCCATCCATCAAGTCTTGCATGCTTTCCTGGAATGATACAGAAAATCTTGCAATGAGTGAAAACACAAAGAAATAGTTAACCCAAAAATGAAAATTCTCTCTTCATTAACTCTTAATCTTAATGCCATCCCAGATGTGTATGACTTTCTTTCCTCTGCAGAACACAAACAATTTATTTTAGGAGAATATCTCAGCTCTGTAGGTTCTCACAATGTAAGATAATGGGAACCAAAATGTTAAGGCTCCAAAAGGACATAAAGCCAGCATAAAAGTAATCTATACAATTCCAGTGGTTTAATCCATGTCTTCAGAAACGATATGATAGGTGTGGGTGAGAATATTTATGTCTCCACTTTCACGTTCTTCTTTTGTTTTTGGCAATTCGCATTTTTTGTGCTTATCGCCACCTACTGGGCAGGGAGAAGAATTTAAAGTAAAAATGACTTTAATATTGATCTGTTTCTCACCCACACCTATCATATCGTTTCTGAAGACATGGATTAAACCACAGGAGTCGTATGGATTACTTTTATGCTGCTTTATATGCTTTTTGGACCTTCAAAGTTCTGGTCACCATTCACAGCTGTAATATTCTTCTAAATATTAATTTGTGTTCAGCAGAAGAAAGAAAGTCATACACATCTGGGATGGCATGAGGGTAAGTAAATGATGAGAGCATTTTCATTTTTGGGTATACTATCCCTTTAACAACCAACGAATGCCTGTGAGATCAGTGCATATTGTCATGCTTATGACAAGGCATTTGCATAATCGTATAATTAATCATTTAAATGTTTTCACAAAAACAAAGGGCAAGTGGTGAGTGTGACTTCAAGCATTATGATTTCATATTTTTCAACATTTTACATTCAACAAAATGGAGAGAACTCATATTTCCAGTGGCGGAAGTTTATGAAAGTCACGGCATCTAGAATGCAAACTGTATTAAGAGTAAATACACAATACAATAACAGAATCCTTACTGTAGTACAATATATTTAGAAAAACATTGCATTTAACCTATTTTTTATTTTTATTTTTCTTATCCGAGCACTCATTAAGTTTGTTTGCAGCGCTGGGATGTTTTGTTTGAAGAGTTCCACTATCTGTCATCGTCCCACTAGAGGACGCTGCGGTTCACGCTTTCTTTTACTGAGGCGCTTATCATTTGCTTTACATACACAACACTGCCAGTTAAAAGTTTAGACATACAGAATCAGAATCAGAATGAGCTTTTTTGCCAAGTATGCTTCCACATACAAAGAGTTTTTCTTGGTGACAGAAGCTTCCAGTGCACAAACAATACAACAACAAGACAGAGATAATAATAATAATAAAAATAAAAAAATTGAATAAAAAAGCTAATAGAAATACAAGTATATATAGAAATACACAAGCAGACAAATATATATATATAATATTTATATAATATATCATATATAAAATACCAAATAATAAAGAAAAGCAGCCAATAAGTGCCCAACATAGATGGGAACTCCTTCAATACTGTTTAAAAAGCATCCCAGGGTGATACCTCAAGAAGTTGGTTGAGAAAATGTCAAGAGTACATGTCTGCAAATTCTAGGCAAAGGGTGACTACTTTGAAGATGCTAAAATATAACACAGATTTTGTTTAGTCACAACATAATTCCCATAGTTCCATTCCCTAGTTTTGACAACTTTACTATTATTCTAAAATGTGAAAAAAAAAAAAAAAAAAAAAAATTATAATAAAGAATGAGTGTGTTTCAAAACTTGACCGGTAGTGTGTGTATATATATATATATATATATATATATATATATATATATATATATATATATATATATATATATATATATATACCTTTGCTTAAATGCTCATTAGTTTCATAGATAAAAAAATAAAATGTGTGCCTACGAATTACTTAAAAAGTTTTTTTTAAATAATAATAATAATAATAACAATTATAATAATATTAATAATAATAATGGATGAGTTGGAGGAGATATTAAGGGACAAGCAACCAACAAGTGCCCGGCATATAATAATATACTATAATAATATAATATAATATACGGCATAAATATAATAATATACTATTTATTAAATAGTATTAATAGATTAAATATAATAATAATAATAATAATAATAATAATAATAATAATAATATTTAATTTATGTTTTCGTGTAGTTTTGAGGACATTACAATTATTCTAAATTGTGGAAAATATTAAAAACGAAGAATGAATAATGAGTAGGTGAGTTCTTATACTACACTTCACTATAAACACTACTATTTACAGGTACTGTCTCTAGGCTAAAACGTATTATTGTTTATAAATAGAAAAGTGAGACAGAGAGAAAGACAAATAATCTGGCATATAATTATAATTATAATTTATTGATAAAGATACATCAATGTCACTGCATCAACCACCTGTTTACTCAGTTAATTGTTTGAATTACAATCAGCATGTAAGGTTTAGTGACAGGACTCTTTCCGTCGCCCCGCCCCCTTACACGTTCCCTACGTGATGACGCCATCAGCGGCCGTCAGACAGAATCGACGAACGCTCACGGAAGATGCAAAAGAAAAAGGACCCGCTGGTAAGTTTCAAGGAAAAACATTTTTCCCTTTTCCAACACCAATCAAAGGCTTTATATGGCTTTAAAAGCCTATCTGCTAACCTCAGACAAAGCCCCAGTTGTTTAGTTGTTGTTCTATAATGCGTGATGTGTGAACCTATACCACGAAACACAGCAAAAACATAATTATAAAAACCGGTGATGTGATTGAAACATTAGCCGAACGCGTGTTGTCGCGGCTCGCGCTCGCGCGCGACAATCATTCAAATTAACGCCTTTACGGAAAGCGACTGGAAAATGTTTAAGGTCAGCTGTCATGTGCTATGATGTGCTGTCAATTGTCCTCTCCAAGATAACCAGTGAACCGTGTTTAAACGGACAGAACCATATCTGCTCCTTCGGTGGCTTGTGTTAGTTTCGTCGATAGCTGTATTCGGTTTATTTGCATGCATTTGCTTATCTGGGCGCCTGGAGAAGCTTAACTTAAATTGAGAGTGAGAGTAGTACAACCCACGTTTGTAGTGTGATGTGTGTGTGAGTAAATTGGTTTGTTGTCGGATTGAGCAAATTCACCTAAAAATGCGTTTTTACTAAATGTCCTCCTGTTTTATTTGATCCACATGGTTTTTATAGTTATGTCCTGGTTTCGCCAAACATTTCCTTTGTTTTCCATCTGTTATCTCCAGCTAAACAAAGAGGAACTGTTGTATTTTTGCGTTAAACAGGCCACTGAGTACTCTTATAAGCATTACATGAGGTAGTAAATGCTTCTGAGCCAACCTGCCGTCGTTCACTAATACTCAGTTTAAAATTCACTGCCACTGTGTGGTGTAGTTGACTAGAGGTGCGCCAGTGACAACATACCTGCTGTGAGTGGCAGTCTTGTTCATCATGCTTGAACAGTGGGACTGGGATTTATTTGACAGGTTGAGCACATGTAGTGTCTCAACCCCAAATCTACCAACCTTATGCCCCAAAATGCTGTCTAGCTAGGTAGATCACAAGGTTTTCAGACACAGCTGTTGAGTCCTACAGCCATCAGACTTGATCAGATACAATGGCAGGAAGTCAAGTGGGGTTATCTCACTGTCATCACAAGCCACCAGTTTCAGAATGTTAAGTCACTCTTGTCAGCGTCATTGTGGTTTGCAGTTATGCAAGTTGCACAACAGGCACGTGACAGTATCAAATTTTCACATCACGATATTTGCTCAAGCTTTTATCACGGTATACGGTATTATCACGTTACTGAATTATATTACAAAAACAGTGTGAAAGATAAACTATCTTAATTGTTGTTCTCTTAATAACAAGTTAAATTACTTTATTCAATTCCTAACTGGCCATTTAAATGAACCGATAACAAAGAACTTTGAAAAGAACCCTGAACGTTTAAAAAAAACAAATTGAACATTTTAAACAATTACATAACAAAGTAAAATAATATACAATAAAAAAGACATTACTGTTTAGTTAGCGGAGTTTTAGCGAACTACTATTCGGCCACTTGAAAGCAAGCTACACATGATCTGCAAATGGCAACAACAGCTCACTTTGTCATCTTAGTTGTCTCTTGAGGGAGTCGCACACCGGATCAGAAGCGTCGCGTGTCGCGGGTAGGACATATCACAGGTATCAAACACTGGGCACGTCGATGCGGATCAGGTGGCAGACAGTACACACAAAAGTTACCAAGGTTTTTCCTTTCTTCAGTAATGAACAAAGTCATGTTTATGAGTTTGCAGGTTAATGTATGAAACTGGTGTAACTGCGCAAACTGAACGATTAGAAATTGCAATGTTAATTATGCAATTTCTCTATACTGTAGCATTAAATGAGCTTCATTCAAGCTGTCAAACCACAAAAGACATACTTGTAACTGAAAACATATTGTTTATGCTAGATGAAAGAAACATATACACAATATATCATCCAGTAGTAGTGACTAGAGTAAATAATATTTGTCCTTTTTATAATGATTTGGGTCGAATTTAATGGAAAACCATACGAGTTATGCTCCGTGGCGTGGCAGATATTTGAGCAGCCTCCGGAGTCGTAGCTGAATGTGTACGCATACCGCCGCTGCTGCTCGGTGTCTGTCAGCGGCGGTGTGCGTACATTCATAGAAAACATGTGCCATGTCGTCTGCCAGACGTGTCCGGTGTGCGATCACCTTTAGAGTGTTGTGTCTCAGTTTTCAAAAACAGTTTGGAAAAATTAGCAGTACTGTCACAACATTATTTGGCTGAATTGAACGGTATGATTGTCCCGCAGATGAATGAAGATGAAGATATAACACCAATGAATGAGGTGTTCCCGTGTTTCGCTGCCACTTTTCTGCCATGTATTTAATGATTAAGGGAAAACATCTGCAACCAACAATCCCTCTGAATTTTTATGGAACACAAAATACTTCCATACTTCTGACTTAACCCTTTCAGAAGATGGATAAAGGGTTGACCGCATTCCTCTTTCAGCCATGCTTCTTGTCCACATTGGTTTTGTTTACATCAGAGTGCGCATGTGGCATTTATGCTGCATACACGCATTCACATGTAGTGAAACTTGATCGTTGATAGTTGACGGAAAAAGTGCTGTGCGATCAGAAAAATCGAAACAATTTGGCCAAAAGGTTATCTAGAAATATGTACGGTATTTTGAAGTACCCATGCAAAAAATATCGTGCAAGTTAATTACTGCGATATACCATATTACCGAATACGTCACATACCTATTGCACAATATGATCTTCTTGTATGACACAAGTCATTTACACCATTAGTATATTTATGTGCTTTGGCAAAGTGTGTATTCCAACATGCCTGTGGTGGAACATAAATGTATGTGGCTGGTTAAAAGTTAGCGGCTAGTGAAAATAAACGTACAATAAATGGACCCTGATGCGAAGTGGAGAGCTCTTGTAAGTGGTTTGTTTTGCAATAATGACTAGCTGACTATACAATGGACATGAAATATTGATTTAGTCATTAATTAGTTGAGAAGAAAGAGACAGTGCAGTGATTCGAGAGAGTCGTTTACATGGAACAATGGGCGATTATATAGTTTTATAAATTCACAAATATTGACCAATCAGAATACAATTTTCCAGAGAGCCTTGTCAACAAAAATAGGCCTAATTAATAGACATAGTAGTGTGCACTGCTTATCTTCCTGCAAAACTTGATGTTTGTGTCTTATAAAGGAGGTGAGGGAGAGTTTAGTGGGTGTCAGACTGTCCGTTCAGTCCGTAGACGATGAGGATGCTGTATTTATTCTTTCCATGTGTGTGTTAAAGGGTTGGTGTGTGAAGCCGGCCGCCTCATTCCACTGGATTTCCTCCTGTTCCGCTGTCCTGTTCTCTGTTTCTCTCTGTTTTTTTCCACCGTGCCGTCAGGTGCACTTGTGGACTGACATCCCTCTGCTATCTTAACAGTTCCAGTAAGCCTACATGCCCTGTCAAGACAGCTAGGAGGAAGATTATTAACCACCCTCTGTCCCAACAACCCCTGCTCCATCTATATATAACAGAGCATCTAACATCCTGTGAAGCTCCCATTAGCTTTGCTTGACAGATTGAAGATTGAGAACTAGCTAAAGTGTTTCGTTCTGTTTTGTCTTTAGTGGTTTTATGCTAGAGGTAGACTGATATATTGGTTTTACCAATTAATCGGCGCCGATAGTTGCTTTTTGGAACTATTGTTTATTGGTAGAAATTTATGCCGATAGCTGCAGATATGTTTTTTTCCCTTTTTGCTCTGTGGCCACCGCTGGAGGATTCTACAATTAGATTAGCTTGGTTTTATATAAAAGGCCCACATTATGCACCAGATCTGTTGAACAATTAACTGCATCTTGGATTTTATTCATTTTGGACTCATGTAGCCTCTATGCCAGAATTTGTTTAACAGTTTACAAATTGATTTTAAAAACTATCGACCGATTAATCACTTATCAGCCTTTTCCACCAACTTCGTTATCGGTATCGCAAAATCCAGTATTGGTAGACCTCTGTTTCATGCTTTGTGGAAGGCTGTTTGGTTTACACAATCTCTGATCATGCTGATTATCCCAGTCTTGAAGTAAGGGTTTGGAAACATGTTTTGAAAAAGTGTAACATGTTATGCGATACTGAAGGTTAGTTTGAAATTTTCACAAGTGGAATCAATATTTCGATTTCCCACCGCTGAGCAGCAAATGTTTGGATATTTGGTCCCTTGTTTACCTTGGTTTTGGAGAAAGAAAGAAAAAAAAGGATTTTCTTTCTCTATGGAAAGCTCTGCTCTTGTTTCAACAACACTGTTTCTCAGAAATGTCTTTCAAACTTAACAATACTACTTTGTATTCATCATGTGGCCCTGAGTCCGGGCTGTTTCTATTGTAAATGGTAATCTTAGCTTTTTTTCTTGTGCTTTGTAAAGGTGGTCACACCTTATAATATGGTCACTAACATCTTTCTAAGAAATTTTGAAAGCTTTGTATTCTCATTTGTGGTGCTAACTAAGGCAGGCATCACATTTATTGTTGCTCTTACTTGGAAAAACTAAATTAGTTTCCTTGTACAGCATGTACAACATTTTAAAAAGTCTGAGACGCAGACAGGAGGCCTCGTAATTGTTGAAATAAACAAAGGAAAAATCTGGACTGACCTTTAACACAAGGCGAGGGATTCTATTCTCCCCTCCCCTCATTTCAAATTTTGACTATCAAAAGTCCAAGGATTTCCATAGACAAAGATGAAATTCAAAACCTCCAGTGTACCCATTTGTGTTCTGGTTTGTTTAAGAGTGTTGCGTAATGTTCAGCTTGTCGAGTGGCTCAGTGGAAACTGAGGTGTGTTAAGGGCATGGCCGAGGACACTTTTATTACTTTTTTTAGTGAACTGCATTTTTCCTCCTTTGTGTACTTGGTCTATTTATATGTAAGTTTGCTATCAGTGAGGAGCTGTTGAAAAGGAGAGGGTGATGGGAGAGAGTGCAGTTTGAACTCTGTGGAAACTTTGTTAGTGTCTCACAGCGGACTTCTGACAGTCTCGATCATCTAATGGAGAGCACTGAGAGAGTAGTTTGTTCTCTTTGTGTGTATGGCCTTGAAACTGCACTTGGCCCAGTTCTGTCAGTGGGAGATCCAGCCACAGTTTGTAATTGAGACCCAGATAGGGGGGCCCGGGAGATACGAAAACAATTAAAGCTTGATTTATTTATTTATTTTATGCTGGCTGATTGTGAAGATAAATGGCTCATCTGGTTTTTGCCAACCTAATTAGAATTTCACCATAAAAACGTGACTTAATTCTAGAAAAAGACTGTCAATCAAAAAGCACATAACAGTAATAATTATTAGAGCCATGTGATATTCCTGATACAGGTTAAAGGAAATAGTTGCTGAAGACAGGTTGAGCTGTTATTGGATCTCTGACAATTTTATGCAAATCAAAGCTCTTATCTTTTAGATTCTTCAAAGCGCCACCCTTTGCCTTGATAACATACTTTGTGTGCTTTGCACACGTTTGGCATTATCTCAACCAATAGCTACCTGGGATGCTTTTTAAACAGTACTGAAGGATTTCCTGAATCCTGTGTTCCTTAGATGCTAGGCACTTATTGGCTCCTTTTCCTGCACACTTTGTTCCAACTCGTCCATTTTAAACAAAAAGATTGCACTTACAATTAAAATAAATCAAATGTGTAATAAATAAAATCAAATTGTAGCCTGATACATTTCAATTAAAATTTTGTGAAGAAATTCATTCATGGGTATAACTTTTGTCTTCTAGACTAATTTCAAGCATTTAAGCACAAGGCTTTAGATCAAAAGGATTTAAGGTCATGAGAAACATACGTTTAGGCAGGCATGTCCAAACCTTCAGAATGATCTTACTGTAAATTCTGCGACATAGGGGTGGGTGAACAAAATCTTATATCACAATATGAGTAATTTTATATCACAATAAAGATATATATCACAGTATAGTAATTTTTGGGGGAAAATCAATAGAATTTTTTTGATATATTTGATTATGTAACATAACATCATTAATGTATCTGCATTTCTGTAATCATTTATATTAAATAACCATATTGTACTGTGGATAATCTAGTCATGATATTAAATACTTCCTCTTATATAATTTCCTTTTTATTTGGAACTTGACACTATTCCAAATAAAAAAACACCCACCCTGCTTTTAAATCATTCTTACCATAAAGCTAAATTTCACATTATGCCACATTACAGTCTACATTGTTGACCAATATTATTGTTATAAACTTTCCTCAAGAATCTCAAGATCTTCCCAAAGTAATGCAAAAAAAAAAAAAAAAAGTAAATATAAGAAACACTTCTTGCAAAAAATATTATGACTGAATTAATGCATTTACATGACATATATGCATTTAGCAGAGGCTTTTATCCAAAGCGACTTTCAAAATGACAAAACATTTTCAATATCCTGCAGAGCGCCTCTTTTGGCTTTTATAATATTCTTTTGCGTGCTTCATTTAAGGAGGTAAACAAAGTGCTTGTATTATGAGTGATTATCGTTGTGCGACACAGTTTGTAGATTTCTAAATTTTTCTGCTCTGTGTTGTTGGCTTTTGTGAACCCACACCACAGATGTCACATGTTTTAATAACAAGCTCCTCTTCATTTTCATGACTTGTTTGGGAGTCATCCCGTTCTGTCGATGTTTTTTTCAGGGTTTCTTCTGAGTCAAACATTATTGCATTGCGCGAGTGATCCCTCTCCTCTAAATATCGGGAATCCTTTGCGTGCTACAGAGATAGCGCACATGAAACAGATACGCGTGTCACTTTAGAAGCATTTTAGTACTTCTGAAGCAACAAACACAAGATGAATGCCATTGAATTTGCTTTGGCGGCTGCCGAAAAATGTATTAATGGCATAAAAACTCTGTTCAGGTTTCTTTAATTCTCTCAGTCTCATGTGAAGCCCCGTCCACTGATAGATAAGCCTACGCTGCGCACATAGATATTTACATACCGCAATATACACGATATAGCAAAATCTCTAGTGACTGACAATTTATATCGTCGCCGCGATCTATTTCATCATATCGCCCAGCCCTACTGCGACATTAGGTTGAAAGTTGTGATGCTGAAATCAGTCTGTGCTCACCAAAATTTGAATCACTTCCCATCTGCGACCCAAACTGGAAGTCTTGATGAACGTATGAGCTTTTGTGATCTTTAGTTTCCGAGTGAAATGTCCACAGAGTGGCGACAAAAGCAAGTTGTATTTTTTTATCGTATATAGTGGTCGACTGATATTTCACAGAGCCCGATAAATCGGCCGATATTCTGAATTTAACTATTGACATCGGACGATACATTTTCCCACTTGGCTGATTTGTTTCTTAAGACCGTGAGGGCGCCGAGAATGGCCTGCTTGCATGTTAAGCATCTGAGACATATAAACGACCAATCACGGTTAGTTTTTTGTTATGTGCCATCATGTTACAATAATAGACAGTTGCGCAACACAGTCTCATTTAAACGGTCCACATATCATAGCCACGATAGACGCTTCTGAGTTCATAACGTTAAAGTGCTCACGTGTTTTACTCTTGCTCTGTCTCCTCAACAGTTCCCTGAAAACTGTTTCATACTGTCGAGTGCTCATTTAATAATATCTTCCTCTGAAGCGGTTATTCTATCAGCCAGAATCAAAATTTCAAGATCAGGATCAAAAGTTTCTCTGTTTAACAAATCATAACGGTCACTCTGTGACAATCCAAGCATTTTAGCAATTTTGTTATGTGTATATATCAGAGCAAAACGTGTGCTATATCAGCATTGCATCGGCCTATCGGCCACCCTGCTATCTGGATATGGCATCGGACATTAAAACTCATATCGGTTGACCACGAGTCAGCAGGAATGCATATTTTATTAACTCTACCCCCTTACCCAAACCTTAACCCTGAACCTAACCGATAGCAGAATAAAAATTACATTTTTACTCCCGAGGTCACAAATCCTCACAGTCATGTTTTAACATCTAGTGGAAAACCTTCTCAGAAGAGTGGAAGCTAATAGGGATGTCCAACTCCCTATATTGCCAATAGGTTTGAAATTAAATGTTAAACAAGCACATAAAGGTGAGATCTCGGTGTCCACATACTTTTGACCATATAGCTTGTTATACTAGGTGTTAGAAAACCAGAGAGGAAAATGCATAGAAATGGCCTCATTTCTTTAAAGGGCACCCAATCCACTAGCTGTGTCCTGTTACCCATAGCACTCATTCATTAATGTAAAGAGAGGTCCGTTCAGAGAGTGTTGACAGAATGGATTGGTTGATTCAGGTTTAATCTCTTGCCACTCTTAATTATGGGAATCCGCTCAGGCTGAGACTTGCTAACATTTCAGTAAGATGCTTTTATCTTTACGCTGTACCTGCTGAATGATGGTGCTGGAAGAATGGCTTGTAACACTTCTAGATGCTGAGACATTGAATGGGGAGTTTTTATAAAGATTTATGCTGGATCCAACACATAACATGATACAGAATACCTGAGGTAGCCCTAATTTTCTTTCACTTATGATTTCCATCTCTGACATTGGCTTTCTCTATCTTTCTTTCTTCTCCTTTTTTCTCTGTCTCGTTTTGTAAGGCATCTTTCTGAAAGATATCCGCCAGTGACATCCACCTGAGGGTAACTCTCTTAAAGTCTATGTTTAGAATATGCTTTGAGCATATTGTCTGTCTGGGCTTTTTTCAATTGTGTCCTGAAATCTAGTCACAACAGGATTTTGTTTAGATTTGCATGTTGTTATGTGTTTATTTCCATTGTAACCTAGTTTGTTTAAAGTATGCCTCTCTGGTGCAAGGTCTCAGAACATTTAACCTTGGGTAATTCCGAATGACCCAAGAATAAATCTACATCTTAATAACCTTACTTATGTTCAACTGCCATCCACAGGTTGAACTTAAATCACTGGACTATATACTCATTTTTATACTCAGCCTTCAAGGTCTGAATTTATCATGGGTCTTACTTATTGGTAAATTCATGACTTGACTATTACTATTGCTCATACTGCTGGATCATCTAGTGATCAGAATATCAGAGAGACTTGGAGGTGGGTTCTTTTGACTTGGACCTGAAGGAAACCACCTAGCAACCACCCATAGCAATGCCATATAAAACACCTTAGCAACCACATAGCAGTATTTTGCTTGGGCAAGCATCACTTGCATTTTCTTTAGAAAGTGTTAAAATGAGTGCTGTCAGTCGATTAAATTTTTTAATCATGATTAAGTGCATAATTCTTTGTAGTTAATCATGATTAATCACAGATTTTCTAAGTGTTGAAATTTGAATCAAAATATACTTCTTTTCCTGTCAAAATGCATGTTTCTTTCTTAGGAAAGGAAACAAAAAACAATATGAAACAATATAATGGTTTATTAAAATGTTTCAAACAAATACTTCCACAGTATAAAGATAGAAATGAACTAAAATAGCATCAATTCAAGTAACATTAAACGTTAAAGTGGGAGTTTGACTAATTGAAAGAACTAGTCCCCACATAGGTTGCATATTCATTGCAATGGGCATGCAAAATTTCTTAAACTCTCATCCTCCACAATATTAATCAGCTGGCAGACTGTGGCTATCTGCGTTGTTACAGCAATTGTGAAGCTGCGTTCATGATTCGCTTCAGTGTCATGGCCGCTTTGAACTCCACATGAAAAGCACATGCAAACAAAAACGTCTCTGCATGTTGGTGATAGTTAAGACTTGGCATGCATCTGTGGTATTTAAAATGCACATTACATAGGCTGAAAAATACTTGATTTCTGTCACAACATCCATCTAGGCTTGTTTTGTATAACAAATAGCGTTAGGAGCTAATTTCCCCATCACTTTACACTGCCACTGAATCACTGCTGTGTGTGTTTATGGTGTGTGCGTCATTGTAATGAGTCCGGGTGGACACATAGCAAAGGTTCTGCCCTTCCAACCAGTTTTTATGCTGGTTTATTATGTATTAACGATAAATGCGTTAATCGCGATTAAGAAAAATCAACGCATTACATTTTTTTAGTTAATCGCATGCATTACCGCATTAATTTTGACAGCTCTAGTAAAAATATAGTTTTCTTTCTATTAAATGTAACTTTAACATGGAATTGGTGTATATCATGGTACAGGATCAACAGTATCTGGTTCACTATGTTTTTTTTCCCCAGAGTTAGATGGAGTTTACAGTACAGAAATCGTTGAGCTAGAAACATTGAGCAGGCTAGTTGGTCATATGTAAGACAAGATATTATAAAGATGTTCATATAATGTTCTTTATGTTGAACATGGATGTTCGCCATTTAAAAGCATAATCGTAATGGTAGTTTTATTCTGTTTGGAGTGCTTCAGATGTCCTTTTGCACCGTAATGCGTTCCATTAATCAATCCGATGATTTTCATGATTGCTGTCAGATTGCCCTTCCTCCAGCTGCAGCTCTGTGTAACTGGAGCTTTCTCATTTTCTGTAAATGAGAGTCTACAGTTTGGGTTGGGTGAAGTTTCAGATGATGAAATTAATACAGAGTTACTTCCTAAGACTGGTTAGTCATAAAAAGTGCTCTTCCTTGATTTGTTTATTGTTTCCATGTGCAGCATTTAAGAGGTCCAAGTTCTGGCCTGTAATCCCTTTGTACGATGTACTCACGTTTTTTCAGAGGAGAGGTTAGGTTATGATAACTTAATGATCTGATGTGAATTATCTCCAAAGTTCAAAACTTATTAATGGGAATATTTTCTCTGTGTGATCATGTGGGTAATCATGCATACTTCCTCTGTTGATGTTTTGTTTAAATGTTTTCCTTTCTGTTTTTTTTTTCCCACAGCTTGCCGAATGTCAACCCCTCTGTGAAGATGAGACCATGGTTCCGGTTGTGACTTCGAAAAAAGCCAGTGAACTACCTGTGAACGAGGTGGCCTGTGTACTGCAGGTATGCCCATATGAGGGTGATGATTGACCACTCAGATCTCTCCCATGCAGAGATGAAAAATCCTTGACGCTAAGAAATTCATCCTCGCCACTATCACACAGTGTCCCTTAATGAATCACCGCAGGATAAGAGAGCGCAGGGATGCTCTTACAGTCTCGGCATGGATGATAGAGTGCGTTGTGCCATGTCTCTGTTCTCCATCACCACACAGACATGACCATCTGATCCCTGAAGACCTTTATTCATTCACTATCATCAACATTTAGCCACTGTCTCAGAGAAGCACTCAAGCCATGAATAATACACCTTGGTTATTACTATTTTAAATATATATATATAAAAAAATAGAACATGTTTTTCATTTGTGTGCCATCAGAAGCTGTCATGTTTTTTTAAGTGCAAACTGAACAAGAAAAGGGAAAGAGTAAAGTGATACTATGTGGTTAAATTTGGTTGTACTCGGCACCATTACGACCTTCGTTTTTAGTTTTGGACAGCCAGCAGATAAGTGCAGCGAGAGCTTTTTGCTTTCTCTGCTATAAATTATGCGTTCCAAATTGCATAAATGATGACTTCACTGGGTGCTTTAAAGGGAGAAAAATGATGGCAGCTGTAGGGTGGTTCCAAACAAAAGTTTCCAAAAAGTTACTTAAAAGTGCGTTCCAAATGACCATTATTTTTTAACCCTACACCCACTGGGGAGGATGAAGCCTTTGAAGGGATAGAATGCACAGAGAATCTCAAGGTCTTTCTCCATGCAGGGAACAGATATGCATTGTTGTTGGTGTCTTACAGTTCAATTTATGAAGCCGAAGTTCCAGGACACTGGCTTTATTAGTTGTTTCTATGGCTTCAGCATGGTTATTTGTTAGCAGTTAATGTCAGTTGTCATGGTTACGCATCCGATGAGTGTTATTTTGGGAAGACTGCATTTTTCTGCTTTTAATTCTCATCCTTTCTCTCTCCGTTAGGCTGATCTGCAGTTTGGTCTCACCCAGGAGGAGGTAGCACGACGCCGCGCTTACCATGGATGGAACGAGTTTGACATCAGTGAAGATGAACCACTCTGGAAAAAATACATCTTGCAGGTAGGTTATTGACTGGCTGAAAAAATAGACATAACCAACAAAAAAACAGCAGTCTGTCACTAACTAACGGCACCCCAAGAGATTAAACTAAAGCACTATGTAATACGTTTTTCGCAAGCATTTTAACTTCAGTAAATGCGGTATAAAGGCCTATTAAAATCAAAAGCAACATAATGAAGTGATACAAATTGCAGGAGAAAAGTGTCTGGTGAGAAATATATGTATGAAAACTGTTCACACTGAGACTGCCGCAAATTTTCGTAAGTCGTTGAGAAAAGTTTGCATACTGTATGAAACCAAAACACTGTCCAGTCGTTCACATGTGTTTATGCATAACACAACTGCTAAAATCGCTAAAATGTAACTATGTTGTCACAATACTGTATGGTATCACTCTTCTGAAGATGTCAAATTTGATGTTAAGTTTCTGAAAAACTTAACCCAAAAATGTACTTTTTTCTGATTTAACATATCTCAGCTTTTATTTTGTTCCCAATCATGTCACCTGTAACTGAGTAAAACTGTGTGTTGATATGATAAAGCAATCAAAAGTTATAGCTTTACAAATATAATTTATCCTTGTGTCCAAACAAATGAAACTAATGAAAATAATAATTGTACATAAGAACTAATTATACATGCAAATGCAACAATGACTAAAGGTGTGCTCTTTCTCCAAAGCATGCACGCATGAGTAATGAGATCTCATTCAGTTCCATTCTGTGTCATTTGAGCCATCATTGAGTTGTGTCATGTACTTGGTGCCATCTCCTAGTGGCCATATGTAATTAGAGTGAACAATCCTCTCTGCCCACATTTGGATGACTTCCACCTCTGGTTGACGTGATCCTATTACAATTGGTTTAGCGTTACATGATGTTGGATAACGTACTATATAATTTCCGATGAAGTTATCAGATCCAGGAAAGCTTACGTGTTTTTAGCCAGATGGCACATTTTGTGTGCACATTGTGCTCTGTGTGGATTATCTAATGATCTATGCATCCGATTACATTGTATGCGGGCTCTTTTAAGGGGAATCCCCTCCTCTAGGTAATGGAATGTTATATTTTATGTTCTGTTTATTTTTTGTGAAGTTATAAGCAAAAACGCAGCTTATAAGCAATGTTACATACATGTAACATTTATGTCAAAGACATGTACTTGGCTCTTACTCGCAAAATTTTTGTCTGTGAGTAAAACAAATAGACTGGTTGTATTCTACTCTTTGAGAGCTTTCCATCAACACATGACTATTTGATCAGTTTCATGTTTTTACCAATTACAAAAACATGTACAGTGCAAAACATAACATTTCTGATTTGTCTGCAAATTTCAAAGCATTTGTTTAGTTTTGGTCATAATGCCTACAACCATTGTAAAGAAAAACTTCTAAGCTTTAAAACAATACCTATTTTGTGTTGGTAAAGACTATAGTTTTTTTATTGAAAGGCTTGTTGTGGTAAAAATATTTGTTCATTTTGAACAGACCTAAAAGCTGAAAAATGACCTAGTTCATCACCCTATCTCTTTCAATATGGAGCTGTAAGGCTGCTGTCCTCTGTGAAAATATTCCATCCACCCTAGACAGAAACTTAGTGCTTATCGGCTAAATATAGTGCTATAACTGGGGTGAACTGTATTTTTTTCACATTCACCTATCTTCAGTTTGTTGCCTTTGTCCTTTGTGGGGTCCCCTGCAGCGTGTAATATTTTACATCCCTGTTGCTCTAAAACTGCAAAGCATGTGTAAAAATCCAGTAGCTGTAACATAACAAGAGCAAAACTTGTAACACAACTCATGTCATATCAGGACTCTCAAGCCTTATGTTAATGCAGCTGGGTGGTTCACGTTGATTATTGTGTTTGAGGGTGTATTGGCCTTTTCTTCACTTTACCAATTCACTTTTTGCTCTAGAATCGCAATGCGAAGGCATTCAAGGAAAAAGTCTTATTTGCAAAAAATATATCTTAATATTTATGTATTTGCTGCTCTGAAATTGCTATAATTTTACCAAACAGCCCTTGTTGTCTAATGGTAGATTCAAAATGTTTCGTAAAATAATCAAGGCATGTTTTCCATACTGTATTTTACTTAATGAAAATTGAGTGACCTTTTTTTTTTTTTTTTATTCATGACACAGATGAATGGTTGAAGCAGAGTTTTGAATCCATTCAAACTGACAATTTGAACTGAATTGACCCATCACTAAGGTCCGACCCCTTGGCTACAGTTGCTCGCTCTGATAAGCTCTGCAGAATTCCCCATAGGAGTGAATGAGAGATTGCAGTGAAAGCCGCGTTTGTTTGCAAAATATTCTTATAAACGGAATGGACAATTTTCTTAAGTGGGCTGGAATGAAGAGTGACATTGTAAGGCATTTTTATCTAACATTTTTTGTAACAGAAATCATTAAATTATACAGTAATTTGATTGAAGACTGTGAATCAGAACAAAGAAAAACGATTATCACAGTCACTTGAAAAGAGAAAAGCATCATTGAATAGCAATTACACACCTGATAACAATAATTTAAGTGAACTGAACTGCTATAACGTTTTCTAACACATTCATTTTGATGCTGTGAACTGTTTATTTACTATAAAAACACTGCGTGTGTCCTCTCTGGGTACCTCGTGTCACTATTACACGTGACCCGGCAACATCGTGTTTTACATTTTTTGGATCATTTTGATAAAATCACGCTTAACTACTCAAACACACATTACTCCCATAGGCTCTCATTGAAAAATAGCAAATATGGAGTCCCCAGTAACAGTTGCTAAGACAGGATTGGTCAAAAACGCTTTTAAGGCGGGACTTAGCAAAGAGTCAATTGAACTCTAACTTCTTTTGCTACTGAAGTTTAAATCAAAGACGCTTATTAAACAAATCTGTCTTAACACTCAAGTCACAAGACAAGGAAAGATTGTTAAACTCAACCAAATAATGGCCAAATAAAAAAGTTTTGTGTTGTTCCTTAATTTTATATCGCAATGAATATTTGATATATCACCTACAGTAGCCCTAATTAACACCCATAGATCACACTTCTAGAATCTGCTGAAACATTCTGATGCAGCTAAAGCTTTTCTAGTTTCACCTTTGCCTCACATCTGCTGTTCAGAGTTTGATGGGTTTGGTTTTGAAAAGGCAGCCGTATTTCTCGATCCAAAGAAATTATGAACTCATCCTGTGCAGTGCTGTTTATTGCTAATTCGCAGTTGTCAGATCCTGTTGTGGATTAGAGCTGCTCACTCAGTCTGTGGCCAATCAAAGAAAGTAACTTGCACTGCCAGCTTTTTTAATCTTTATTTTCTCATGCGGTGCCAGCATGTCATTATCAATTTCTGGTGCCACTGACTATCAAATGACCTTAGGGAACCTTGAAATAAGCTAAATAACATGCTTGGCTAATTTTCCCATCTGTGCAGTGTCACTCCACTGAAAGCATTGCATTACTGATTTTCTGTCTGTCTACTTAGAAACTGGTGTTTGTAGATTAAGATATTTCCAGAACATTCCACACATGTCTCACATTTTGACAATATATAAAATTCAACTAAAAAGCTGATCAGCGCTTTTTACACTGAATTTTTACACTGAATATGTATTTTTATTTATTTATTTATTTATTTTTTACTATTCCTCATCAATAAACCTCATCTTTATATATATATATATATATATATATATATTATTTATATATATATATATATATTTATTTATATTCTGTATATACTGTATACAAAAACTATTCATCTTGTGAATATATAGGCTATAAAAAGCCTAATTTATTAATTAATAACATATGGAGCATTGTTACGGAGCCAAGTTCCCAGTGTTATTTCGGGCTTGGTTATAGATATAGTCATTCGTTATGCACCCATTCTTAATTTTTCTGGTTATTATTGGGACTTTAGTTTCACACTAAACTGCTTTTGGGATTTTCTATAAATCGATTTTAGAAAAAACTATTGGTTAATCGGTTATTTGCTTTTCCACCACCTTGGTTAGCAGTATCGGCAAAATTCATTATGAGTCGACCTCTAATGTAAACACCCTTACCAGCTTATCCAGTGTGTGCACATGACTGTTTGTTTTGACATTAAAAGCAGAAAATAATCAGATGTAAATCCGTTTTTTTTTCTGCGTTTTTATTTATTTAATTTTTTTTGAGTATCAGCATAATGGCATGCATGTAAACACACTTATTGTTTCCAAGTAGATTTAAAATATCTAAAGCTAAAAGTAAAATACAGTGAATATTAGTGAATTTTACACAGTTTGTTACTAAATGAACATAAGACATATTTAATAACATTTATTTATATGCAAAAATGAAACAATTCATAGTAATAAACAGAAATATTTACTTACATTTTTACAAAAAATATTGAAAGCTTATAAATTGGGGTGGGATTTCCATGAACGTGTGTGATGATGCAAATAAACCATTGAATCAGTGTTTAGAACCAGTTCGTAAAAACTGATTAATGTAATGAATTGAATTTCCTAACGCATCAGAGATGCTTAATGCTACTCGACTCAGAGCGGGCGCGAAACTGGCCTGCTTTTACAGCCTTTATGAAACTTAATGGCTAAAAAAAGCGTTTTAAGGTTGTCACGTCATTGACTGATAATAACATTGATAACAGTTCTGTTTCACTAATTTGAGTCATGCAGTTTTCCAAGAGTTGTAATTCTATGGATTGCAACATTGTAACCAAACAATTTTTTTTTGGTCATATTGTGTCTAAAATGTCAGTTACTCTACATATATTTTCTTGTTTATAGAACTGTTATATAAAAGGAATATAACACTCTGTCCTGCTGTTGCACTCCTGCTTGTTTGATATTGCTTAAATCTATTGTAAATATTTGCTATCACCCAGCCCAAGGTATCAAAACATTGATTTCTTGGAACAGTCCATTACTTTTGAGTATTGTGGGCTGATACCGTATATCCGCTTGGGCTTTGGCTCCTTGACATTTGTAGAGACGGTAAATAAATTTTTTGTATATCTGAAAAAGCACACTATAAGACAAAGATCAATAACTCTTATCGCATGGTAAGGCTATCGTGTATTGCTAATAGTGATTAGTCTACTTCAACTCTAGAGGCAGATAAATCAAGTCCTTCACCTTGTGATATTGGCCACAATGGACTTATTAGAAACATTAAGCTCCCTCATGCAGTCTTTCTCCCTCTGAGATTTCCACTTTCTTCCTCCTGTTTTCTAGTTTAAAGACCCTCTCATCTTGTTGCTGCTGGCTTCCGCTGTAATCAGTGTGTTGATGCGACAGTTTGACGATGCTGTCAGTATCACCGTGGTAAGTTTCTCCTGATCATCTCCTCTCTCACATTTTTTGCCTCCATAAAACTGTGGATCAGTCCGCTTAACTCTTTTATCTTTATTTTTTGCAGGCCATTATTATTGTTGTTACAGTTGCCTTTGTACAGGTAAGACCAACAGATTACACTGATCACATCACTCAAATGAAGCTGTAGACCCTTAGTCAGAATAGATGGCTAATTTAAGTTGACATGAACAACAACGAGGCTTTGATATATACAAAGTATTGTTATTGTTGCAGTGTTCTTTATGTACTTTTAAGTTTTAATTTATTGAAGTTGATTTTAAGTTGACTATATACTGTATGTTCAGTGAACATCAAAAAACATTGTTTGTCTCTCAGAAGGCTGCATGCTTTTTGTTTAAACTATCCCTATAAGTTGCAAGGACTGCAGGACTTAATATTTTATATGTTCACTTCTCAAGGCTGTTTTTGTTTAAAAGGTCAAAGTAAAATGTAAAAAGACTTAAGACTTAAATAAATGGTTAACATAGACATGATTTCAGGCACTTTTATATTAATTTAACAATGCATTTGGTGAATTGGTAACAGTTCTCTGAAGTCCTGTGAAGAAAAATGAGAAGCAGTGAGTTGTACCTTTACACCTGCTTAATCATGCGATTATCTAATCAGCCAATCATGAGGCAGCAGTGCAATGCATAAAATCATTCAGATATGGGTCAGGAGCCATACATACTCTAACCATCAGAATGGGGGGAAAAAATTTGATCTCAATGATTTCGACAGTGGCATGATAGTTGGTGCCAGATGGGCTGGTTTGAGTATTTCTGTAACTGCTGATCTCCTGGGACGCACAACAGTGTCTAGACTTTACTCAGAATGGTGCCAAAAGCAAAAAACACCCAGTGAGCGGCGGTTCTGGGGACAGAAACACCTTGTTGATGAGAGAGGTCAACGGAGAATGGCCAGACTGGTTTGAGCTGACAAAGGCTATGGTAACTCAGATAACCACTTTGTATAATTGTAGTGAGAAGAATAGAATCTCAGAATGCACAAAACATCGAACCTTGAGGTGGATGTGCTACAACAGCTGAAGACCACATCGGGTTCCACTTCTGTCAACCAAGAACAGAAAGCTGAGGCTGCAGTGGGCACAGGCTTACTAAAACTGGACAGTTGAAGACTGGAAAAATGTAGCCTGGTCTGATGAATCTCGATTTCTGCTGAGACGCACAGATGATGGGGTCAGAATTTGGAGCCAACAGCATGAATCCATGGACCCAATCTGCCTTGTGTCAACAGTCCAGGCTGGTGGTTGTGGTTTAATGGTGTGGGGAATGTTTTCTTGGCACACTTTGGGCCCGTTTATACCAATCGGTCATCGCTTGAATGCCACAGACTATTTGAGTATTGTTGCTGATGTGCATCCCTTCATGGCCACAATTTAACCATCTCCTAATGGCTACTTCCAGCATGATATTACGCCATGTCACAAAGTAAATGTTGTCTCAAACTGTTTTCGGAATATGACAATGAGTTCGCTGTTCTTCAGTGGCCTTCCCAGTCACCGGATCTGAATCCAATAGAACACCTTTGGAATGTGGCAGAACAGGAGATTTGCAGCATGAACGTGCTGCTGTCAAATCTGCAGAAATTGCATGATGCACTCATGTCAACATGGACCAGAATCTCAAAGGAACGTTCCACCTTGTGGATTCCATGCCATGAAGAATTGAGGCTGTTTTAAGAGCAAATGGAGGCCCTACCCAGTATAAGTATAGTGTTCCTAATAAAGTGCTTAGTGAGTGTGTATTATAGTTTTGAACACCAAAAATAAAGAATCACAATTATATCGTACTGTGACCTAGATATCAATATAATATCATATCACCAGTTACCTTGTGATTCCCACCTCTAGAAAACATGGATTTTGAAAATTAGATATCACCTACAATCAAGCCATATTGACCTTGGTTTTGTTTGCATTTACTAATGTTTGCAGGCCATGTCCACTTTTTAGTTCGAAAAAATTAGATTTTGCTACGTTTACGCATCTTATCCACACTGGAACAGCTTTTTTCTCCACTAAAAAACAAAGACCTAGTCTCTAATACCGCATGCTTTGTGGAAAAACAAATTTTTTATTGTGGACCTGACCTAAATATGGCATCTATTCTGACAAAAGTTTATAGTTTTGTTCCTTCTGATGGTCAGAGGGACTTAGAGGTGATTTTTGGTTTTTGGAAAAGTCTCTTGGATTAATGGGATGTACTGAGAGTGTATTTAAGTATGGTGGACATTTACTATAAATTCCGTTCTGTTTCATATCAGGAATACCGCTCAGAAAAATCCCTGGAGGAGCTGGGAAAACTTGTGCCTCCAGAATGCCACTGGTGAGCTTTCATTCCTTTTTTCGTTCTTGCTTTTATTTAATTAATATTCTCTTTCTCTCTTCTTTTCTTTGTCTGCTACATTAATAATGAGAAATTTTAGAAGCCATCTGCATGTGGGTGTAAGGTTTTGATGTCCTAGGTGTATCCTCCAAAGCTTTACACCCATCAAATGCATAAAAGACAGACTTTCAGATGATATATGGAGAGAGTGAGAATGAGAGGCTTGATTACCACTTCAAACACATAAAGCCTAATATTTGAACTTCAAAACCAGGCCGTGCCACAGCCTTGAGACCTGTCCCCAAAACACACCTGCAGAGCACCCTCAGCTCACACCACTGTATGTTCCCCTGCTTTTCTCTGTCATCTCCTGTCTTTTCCCTGAATACCTTAGCAACGGCATAATAACTAGAGGTAGACCGATATATCGGGTTTCCGATTCATCTGTGTTGATAGTTACATTTTGGAATGGATATTGTCAGTTTACAGCAAAACAGCTGCCTCCAGAGGTAAAATAAAAAGAATCACTGACACAGTGATTTGCTCTAGCTAAATCTTTCATCAATGATATTCATCCATATTTTTACAAGTCTCCATCATTTCAAAATAAGAGTCCTCTGCATTGTTTTTTGTTAAGTCCTGAATTATGCACCAAATCTTAATTTTATTCTGAATTGTTTTTAGGATTGTGTTGAACAATAAACTGCATCTGGTATTTTATTTATTTTGGATTCATATAGCTATAGCTGTCTGTGCTATACTATATGTCTGTGCCCATTATAGTAAGGAAAGACTAAGATTAAAAAATAAAAAAAATCCATAAATCAATTTTAAAAACTATCGGCCGATGTATCGGTTCTCTGCCTTTTCCACCACCTTAGTTATTGTTATCGGCAAAGTCCACTATCGATTGCATTGTGGTAGGCAAAGCATTTTATAAGAGCTTCCATTCTAAATCTTTTCCTGCCATTTTAGAAAAGCTTTGCTTTGTGCCTCATAACATCATGTAACCGTGTTAAAGCCACTTTGGTGCACAGCCTTTCATGGCTTATTGCTGTAATCAATAAAGCATTTCACCCAGCAATAATTTTTTTCAAATTTTTTTACTCAAATTCTGTTGGTATTAGGTTGGTGT
Organism: Myxocyprinus asiaticus; assembly: GCF_019703515.2. Classification (NCBI taxonomy): domain Eukaryota; kingdom Metazoa; phylum Chordata; class Actinopteri; order Cypriniformes; family Catostomidae; genus Myxocyprinus; species Myxocyprinus asiaticus. The sequence goes on from NC_059359.1 coordinate 10,184,064, forward strand.
GTGAATGTTTTCAATTTAAATGGTGCCGAGACTGTTGTAGGCACATTCACTAAACTGTTTGACCTATGAATCTCAAGGTCTGTCTGTTCACATGGCTCCACTGACCTAATTTTAATCATTCAATACTCAACCTTTTTTTTTTTTGTCCTTTTGTTGCACTCTCTATCCGGCTGTCCATCTCCTGTCCGTCTCCCTCCAGTGTTCGAGAAGGACATCTGGAACACCTTCTGGCACGAGAGCTTGTCCCAGGAGACACCGTCTGTCTGTCTGTGGGAGAGAGAGTCCCGGCCGACCTGCGCCTGTTCGAGGTGTGAACTGATATTGACGCATAGTAAAATCTCTCCTCTCTTTCTCTCTCTGTCTGTCTTTTTCATACACTTATTACTACCAGATTTTTGTTAATCTGACAAATTGCAGTCCAATTGCTGATTCTGAATGTAATGTTCTTATGTACCCTAAACTCTGAATTCCAATGAAATTTACAGACTGAGTGTGACTGAATCAAATGGGACATGTTCTTGAGTTCAAAATGGCTAGATTGAGTGCAACAGAATGGAACTGACCACAGGGGTCTCGAGATTCAGTTTTAAAAGCTTTTTTTTTACTTGGCTCCATGTCATGATGTAAGATGGTGTAAAATACAGAGATAGGTGACACAGTGGCCGAAGGCATCCATCTAAGGCATGAGTACATAGTCACAGACTAACTAATTAAAAAACTGTGCAGATGGACTGCAAGAATACATCCTGTGTGAGATCCCCCTTAGAAGTTATTTAACTCATACCACCTCAGTGTGTTCTGGCGTCTTTGTGGCATATCAAAAATATGCCAAGAAGCTCACACGATTCCTCCTCCAATAACTAGTCACGTTTGAAAGAGAGTAGGTAGGAAAGATTGATTGGATAGTTACACAAGGTACAGTACTGTGCAAAAATTTTTGGCACTTAAGATGTTTCACAAAAACGTTTGTCTTAAGATGGTTATTTATATCTTCAGCTTTAGTGTGTCAATAGGCAAAATACATTTTAGACTCCCAAACATTATTTTTGCAAATAGAAAAGATTAGAATAGAAGAACAGGGTGCTCTGCAAGAGATGGCATTGCCCCCACAGAGCCCCCCACTGAATATTGAGTCAGTCTGGGATTACATAAAGAGACAGAAGCAATTGAGACAGCCTAAATAAATAGAAGAACTGTGGTGAATTCTCCAAGAAGCTTGGAACATCCTATCTGCCAACAACCAAGAAAAACTGTGTCCAGGTGTACCTAGGAGAATTGGTGCTGTTTTGAAGGCAAAGGTTGTCACACCAATATTGATTTAGCTTTTTTTATGTTTACTAAACTTTGGATGATGGTAATTGAAAAATGAAAACTAATTATGGGATTATTTTTGAAAACATCCTCACTATGTAACATTTTTCACAAGTGCCTAAAACATTTGCACAGTACTGTATATTTTAAATCTGTTTATGAAAAATGTGTGAAAATGAATTACTTGAGATCTGCACTAACACTTTCAATTGGATAGTAAATTCATTCAAGCCGAGGCCAATCAGATTATGTTTTCCAATTGAGGTGTTTACATGAAAGTTTTTCATTCCAATTGAGCTATCGGATTATTACTGGATTATGGTGCATGTACACATGGCTAAAGTGACAGCCAAACTCACATTAAAGAACAATATGTGCTGGTGAAGTTTACTCATTAGTCTTAAATGGCAGAGGTTCTTGTGCCTGTGTCCTGAAATAGCAGCAACATTCTAATGACCTTTTAGTGAAGATGACCGCTCTCTGCCCTTTAGGCGGTGGATCTGACGGTTGACGAGTCCAGCCTGACAGGAGAAACCGCCCCCTGCACCAAGACCTCCGCCCCACAGCCAGCTGCCACCAATGGCGATATCACATCCCGAAGTAACATTGCCTTCATGGGTACCCTGGTGCGATGTGGGAAGGCCAAGGTACTGCTACGATCTGATACTTAACAATTTCTAGATTTAGGGGTTAAAAAATGGATAATTGACATTTCAGGTCAATTATTGTGCTGAAACCATTTTAACTGAATTTTAAATAAAATTTCACAAACAACGAAAGTTTTATTTCATAGTATTATTGTGTATCAAACTTTAATGAATGTATTACTAAAATTGTGAAGCTTAAAATGACGAAGAACAGAATTCCTCCAAAAACTCCACGCCCATCAAGAAAGAATGGAAACGTCCTTCATTCACAAAATTCTACACATCCTTGCTTTTTTTTTTTTTTTTTGTGTTTTTTTTTTTATACTGCCAAAAAAGAGATAAAATAAATGGTTTCACCACATTTTTAATAAGCTTGCTTTTAAATTGCAGGGCATTGTCATCGGTACTGGAGAAAATTCTGAATTTGGTGAGGTTTTTAAGATGATGCAAGCAGAGGAGGTAATCATGCATAAATTGTAAAACGGAGACATTTAAAATACAAAAGATTGATGTCGCAGTGAAAATGACTTTGTTTCATATCTAAGACTTTTTTTGTTTTTCAAATAGGCTCCCAAAACCCCCTTACAGAAAAGCATGGATTTGCTGGGAAAACAACTCTCCCTCTATTCCTTCGGGATTATTGGTAAACATTGTTATGATTGTCTAATTAACATTCATCACACTTTCATGAGTTACTGATGCATAGCATCTGATTAAATATGCAAACCCTAATTTCTGCTCTTCTGCTATGATGGCACTAACATACTTCCAATTTTCAGGGGTGATCATGATGGTTGGATGGCTTCAGGGGAAGAACATACTAGACATGTTCACAATAGGTGTTAGGTATGTTGTAATACAATCAGTCCAGCACAGAAACAGATGTTTCTGAGAGGTATGTGACTTGATGTGTAGTGCAGTTTTTGGTCTTTTATGTCTTGCGTCATTGGCTCTCTCCTCAGCTTGGCCGTGGCAGCTATCCCAGAGGGCCTCCCCATCGTGGTGACAGTCACTCTGGCCCTGGGAGTGATGAGGATGGTAAAGAAACGGGCGATCATCAAGAAGCTGCCCATAGTTGAGACACTGGGTACGCCCCCCCCCTCCTCATTGTCAAATCTGTTTGTTTGTTTGTGCCTCTATTGACAAGCACTCAATTATAAGATCATTCTTCTTGGCAGTTGTAGCTATGATCCTGATACTTCGTTCTCAAACAAACTCACAACAACTCAAGAAGTTGATTCTTAAGAACGTGGTGGAAGCGCTTGTAGTTGTTTTGCACTTGTTTGTGCAGAACGGGATAACATTTTGTAATTTTTTTTTGTGTTCACGTTGCTTAAGAGAGCATTTTGTTGTTGCTTTCAAAAGAAGTGGCAATTTACCAGACATCACCTTTACAGCTTGACATTTTTTCCGCAAATCATACTGTAATCAATTAAAAACAAAGACAAGCAGTAAATGGTCTTTGATGCATTGCTTCCACATTGGTTTAATGTTTCAGGAAACTGAACAGTCAGCTTAGGTGCAAAGACCTTGTGCAGTTCCCTCTTGTTTGTCAACTCAAAGGAGGGCAAAAATTTCACTTTGGTGTTTTCTCTCATCAGTGGCATTACATAATCATCCGTCATTTGAGAATCGGTCAGCCCACAGAGTCAGATGACCAGCCACAGTCACACTGAACATGCATAATATAAATGCAGAGTAGAGACATTAATTCAGACAGAGGAATTTGTATTGCTTTGGTTAGAACCATTACCCACCACACAATTAACTTGATGATTAACGTTTTTTTTTTAGTTTTTGATTTTTTACTAAGAATGAAACTACACTTTTGCCAAGTAAATTTAAGCACAAAGTACAAGAAGCTGTGTTATATTGTGAATGTAGTCACTGCTAATGTGCATTGCTACCAGTTCAGCCATGTGAAAAATATATATATATATATATTCACACATACATATACACACACTGGCGGCCAAAAGTTTGGAATAATGTACAGATTTTGCTGTTTCGGAAGGAAATTGGTACTTTAATTCACCAAAGTGGCATTCAACTGATCACAAGGTATAGTCACGACATCACTGATGTAAAAAAACAGCACCATCACTATTTGAAAAAAAGTCATTTTTGATCAAATCTAGACAGGCCCCATTTCCAGCAGCCATCACATCAAAACACCTTATCCTTGAATAATCATGCTAAATTGCTAATTTGGTACTAGAAAATCACTTGCCATTATGTCAAACACAATTGAAAGCTATTTGGTTCGTTAAATGAAGCTTAACATTGTCTTTGTGTTTGTTTTTGAGTTGCGACAGTATGCAATATACTGGCATGTCTTAAGATCAATATTAGGTCAAAAATGGCAAAAAAGAAACAGCTTTCTCTAGAAACTCATCATTCAATAATTGTTTTGAGGAATGAAGGGTATACAATGCTTGAAATTGCCAAAAAACTGAAGATTTCATACAAAGGTGTACACTACAGTCTTCAAAGACAAAGGACAACTGTCTCTAACAAGGACAGAAAGAGATGTGGAAGGCCAGATGTACAACTAAACAAGAGGATAAGTACATCAGAGTCTCTAGTTTGAGAAATAGATGCCTCACATGTCCTCAGCTGACAGCTTCATTGAATTCTACCCGCTCAACACCAGTTTCATGTACAACAGTAAAGAGAAGACTCAGGGTTGCAGGCCTTATGGGAAGAATTGCAAAGAAAAAGCCACTTTTGAAACAGAAAAACAAAAAGAAAAGGTTAGAGTGGGCAAAGAAACACAGACATTGGACAACAGATAATTGGAAAAGAGTGTTATGGATCTTAACCCCATTGAGCTTTTGTTGGATCAGCTAGACTGTAAGGTGCGTGAGAAGTGCCCAACAAGACAGCCACATCTATGGCAAGTGCTACAGGAAGTGTGGGGTGAAATGTCACCTGATTATCTGGACAAATTGACAGCTAGAATGCCAAGGATCTGCAAAACTGTCATTGCTGCACATGGAGGATTTTTTGATAAACTCTTTGAAGTAGTTTAAGAAGTTCTGAAAAAAAAAAAAAAAAAAATCAAATTGTAATAGTAATTTTTCTGATTATTAATGTTCTGACTATACATTGTGATCAGTTGAATGCCACTTTGGTGAATAAAAGTACCAATTTCTTTCCATAAGAGCAAAATCTGGACATTATTCCAAACTTTTGGCCACCTGTGTGTGTGTGTATATACAGTATATTAGGGCTGGGAAATTTAACACATTAATTTCTGTGGTTAATAGTTGACCGTTTAATGTGTTAAAAAAATTCATGCAATTAATGCAGTGTCTGTTTTTCTTTACCATGAATAATCTTGATCAATCACAGGAAACTGTGTGATTTGATTAAAAAAAATAAAAATGTTTTAATCGATTCATAGCCCTAAAATACACTGTATAAATACATGTACACAAACTGTGCTGCTGCTTTTCTCAAAGCTTTTCTCTCTATTCATACTTGCAGTCTTGAGAAATGTCACTAATTTCATGGAAATGTACAAAGAACTTCCTTGTTTGTTTATAATAACCTGAAAAAACTTTCCCTCCCCAGGCTGCTGTAATGTCATCTGCTCAGATAAGACAGGCACTCTTACTAAGAATGAGATGACAGTCACTCACCTGTTTACCTCTGATGGACAGCACGCTGAGGTAAGGGCCCCGAAACCCATAGGAGACATGCAGATGACTTCATACATACTCACTTTGAAGAAATATTTCAGCCCAAATGCCATCATGTAGAGTCAAAGTTCATTTTTCCTTAAGCCGTCTCTATCATCAGTCCTGAGTATCTGAAGAGAATGCTTGTAGTTTTCTCTCTGAGGAACAGGAGTGTCTCAGTGGCCTGATGATATTGGTACAGTGTCCTGAATTCATTGCCGTGCCGTCGGCCTGCTCTAATAAATCGTAGATCGAGTCTCTCTCACTATTTTAACTTGGCTACTAGGTCACTTCTACCTTGGTCTATTACATCATGCTTTATTTCACATCCCCGTGGGCTGCTTCTAACAAAATGATGCCAAAAGACTGCTAAAAAGACATCAAGCAGCTGTGTTGTGTGGTTAAGTGATTCTTAGCTGGTTTTGCTTCAGGACTCAGATTTTAAACCTAGTTGCGACCTTAAAGTGGCATCCTTAAAATCAAACATTTGATGGTTTCATGATCTCAGCATCCAATAATTTACTGCACAAAACACATTGTGATCAACATAAACCATGTTTGCCCTCATTGTGAATGAATCTGTATTTCTGCACTAAAATGTAGTTGTTTGATTTGATGCCTTTTCATGTCAATTTCAAAATATGTAGGAAACGTTTTCCTCTCCCTTTGAAAAGTTGATTTGATTTTTAGTATATTTTGCTACCCTAACTAAGCACTATTATGCTGTATGGTTAGTTAAGCTTATAGAAAGATAGCATTTCATTAATTGCAGGTTTTTTTTTTTTTTACATTGCTGTCCATGTCCCAATCAGAACAGACCTACAACCCATCTTAACTATGCATGAATATGTACTGTAGTTAGTTGCAGTTTATATATTTGCATGTAGCATTTTTTTCCCCTGCTGTCTGCAGCCCTGTCGAAACAGACCTGCAAGCCATTTTGGGTCACGAATCACTGGTATAGTGTGTTTATGTATGTCAGTGCCCTTGACCTGATTTGCTTCTTTCACAGGTCACCGGCGTTGGGTACAACAATGCTGGTGAGGTGTTGCTGGATGGTGAAATGGTGCATGGCTTCTCCAACACTTCCATCAGCAAGATTGTAGAGGTGAGGTTGAGCAGACTATTGTGGAACACAGCGCTGTAAGGGTACTTAACTTGCAGTGACATATTCACAGTGTGCCTTTAAAATCCCACAGGCTGGCTGTGTGTGCAATGATGCAGTGATCAGGAACAACACTCTGATGGGACGTCCCACCGAGGGTGCCCTCATTGCCCTTGCTATGAAGGTATTGCATGACCTGCTAATAACTGCAGTCTCTGCTAGATTATTATAGATTTGAATTTTATTTTTTGTTTTTCCTTTCAATTTAGTTTAATGTTCACTCTGACTTAGATTAAGTTTATTTTTGTCTTTTCAGTGTTTTTAGTTTTATTTATGTTTGTTTTTCAGTATATATTTTTAGTTTTCAGTAGGTTTCAAATTTTCTAATATACTTTGTGTCAAAATTGGAATTATTTTGTGGCCATTTTTTACTTTAATTTTGCAGTAAATATATTAAATAAATATACTGTGTATTTGAATATATTTTAGTTTAGTTTCAGTTTTTCCAATATGTTAAGTTTGTATTTTTATTTTATTAACAAAAATGTTCATTTAGTTTTAATGTTTTAATTTAACACTGGGTCTCAGGAGGGCCTGGGTAGCTTAGTGGTAAAAGACGTTGGCTACCACCTCTGGAGTTCGCTAGTTTGAATCCCAGGGCGTGCTGAGTGACTCCAGCCAGGTCTCCTAAGCAACCAAATTGGCCTGGTTGCTAGGGAGGGTTGAGTCACATGGGGTAACCTCCTTGTGGTCTCTATAATGTGGTTCGTTCTCGGTGGGGCACGTGGTGAGTTGAGCGTGGATGCCGTGGTGGATGGCGTGAAGCCTCTACACGTGCTATGTCTCCGTGGCAACGCACTCAACAAGTGTGATAAGATGCGCGGGTTGACGGTCTCGGATGCGGAGGCAGCTGTGATTCGTCCTCTGCCACCCAGACTGAGGCGCATCACCACGCGACCATGAGGACTTAATAATAATCTGGGATAATGGTGCTGTCTGTCACCTTATGTCACCTCATTTTGGCAAACAGACTGAATTGGTTTTACATGCTAATTAAGATGAACAGACATGCTTCCATACACCATAGAACAGGTTACTGTAGCAACAGCATCTCCCTCGAGAGTCCTGGTTGTGTAAATGTCTGGTACACTAATAACGTTGTTGTCAGCACCAGGGACGCTTACATGGGATTAAACTGAGAGAACTGATTTAAAGCCCCAAGGGAAAAAATAAAAACTAAATTTTTACAATTTTTGAAGAAAGAGTGGTGCGAGCCCATGCAAAACTCACTTCCACGATGCTGTTGTGTTGCTAGGGGCTTTTGGTTGTTTGCTAGGTGTTTGCTTACAAAGGAGCTCAGTTTCTGTGATGTTCTGGGACCAGTTAAGGCTTGGGTCCGTTCATTGTAAGTCTGCTGGTTTAATTTCCCTGTTTATCATCCGCCATTTAAAAAAATCGTCCATCTAATCCCTTAGAGAAGTAATGGTACACCTTTCCTCAACAAGCCACATGGTTTGACTTAATTTGACCACTCAGAGTTCCTTTATGGGGCCAGATCCGATCAGTCTCTTGTAAAGATTGGATTTTCTGTATATTTTACAGGGTTCGAGGGGGCAGAGAATGTTTATCACTGTGTTCATTCTAACAGAGCACTTGTGCATTTGTTTTCTGTTATCGACAGATGGGTTTGGAGGGTTTGCAGCAGGAGTTTGTGCGATTGGAAGAGATTCCCTTCTCCTCAGAGCAGAAATGGATGGCAGTCCGTGTCGTCCATCGCACTCAGCAGGTAAGCCAGTGGTTCTCAACCTTTTTTGATGAACGCCCCCCTACTTCATTCCCTTACCCCAGCCACTGCTGCCCGGAGACTTTGTGTTACCAAAAAAAAAAACTGAAAACAGTATTAAATTTGTATTATTTGCTTAATTTGCTCGATGCAGCTTCGATGCATTGCATAATTTAAAGGTTTGGTAATAAATTTAGAAGGCTTACGCCTCATGAATGTGAGACCAAACCTTGCGTTTCTTAAATTTAAGCAGATAGAGGGCTATATCTGGGGCCTATAAAATGAAAATGCGAAGACAGAAACTAATAATAAAAGTGGTATTGTTATTATATTTCAAAAATAAGTGAAAAGACCAATAATATTGCATATTTTGTCCCACTGAAATGCTCATTCGACAGCATTGATTTTGAGTTGGATGTAGATGTAAATTTACTAGTATCAACAACATTAAGGTTATCAACAACATCTATAAAAAGTAAAAAGTTAACACCTAATTTATGTGACTGAGTTGGACCTCCTTTCATCAGGGTCTTATTGATACAAATGAGTCATCTCTTGGAATTTCTGAAGACAGGCGTTATATTTTTTTGCCTATCTTTTTAGGATTTATACATTTTGTATTTGCCCTTATGAAAATTGAAATGTATTTATTTTTATAGTTTTAACAGTAGTATTTGTTACAAGACCATAGTAAGCACATGGAAGCGTGGATCTTCTTCACTACCGTGGTTAGATGTAACATGATTTCTATAAAACAAATTATGGCATTTTTGTAATTACAAACAGTTGGCCTACTCTAAACACATGTAAAAATAATTACAAAATATGAACATTTAAAAGTTGTAAAAAAATGTATTATATTCCCTCACTCCCCTAATGTAGCCTATGACAAAATTAATAGAGCTAAAGTAGTGATATGTTATGTATTATGAATCTATTTCTGCCTGAAGTACAGTTAGTATTACTGTAGTAAATTCAAGGGTGGTCATGTAGAATTCTTTGCCGAATTCAAATGGCTTAAGCATCTTGCGGCGTGCTTCTCTCTGGTTCTTGCAGTGCCTGCTTTGCGCTTGCGCTGCTCTGTCCATCGAGTCGTATCCACCTACAGAGCCATACAGGTGCTTTAGTGGAGGTTGTAACTTTGCCTGTGTATTTGACGCTGCTAAACCAGATACTTCAGATGCGTTGTTAGACTTCAGAATCAGATGAACTGTGGTATAAATGCATACCATCCCGTATAATGGAGTCTAGATAAACATTTTAATGCAAACAGGAACTTGACAATAGATTTGATTAACATGACTGAAAAACACCCCCCTTTTGTATCCTAACGCCCCCCTCTCTACTAATTTGCTCTCAGTGCCCCCTGGCATCCTTTGAACGACCACTTGGGGGGGCGGTGCCAAAGGTTGAAAGTGATTTACTTTCTCTTAATTAAATCGCATCTAGAATTTTGATGGCACAAATATCCTAAGAAAGGCCCCCGAAAAAAACATGTCTTTGAAAATGGGTAGGCTGTGCCCAAACATTTCCCCACACAATCAGTCACTGTGCTGGCTGTTTATTATTAGTCTAAGTCTCAGGTGGAGCATTGATGACCTTGTGTGTATTGGACACAAAAATGGCAATTACTTTATTAAAATCACAAGCTCCAAACTCATTGTTTGACTTTACACAATTTCTGGGAGTCAGGGTGCACAGGTTTTTAATCAGTCTTTTGGGAAACACATCCATGTTTACAAGGTTCCATTCTGCTACAATTAACACTTCCTTGGAAGAATGTTTTGACAAAAGCTCATTGCATCAATTCATGGAACAATATTTGTAGTTTTTGTAATGTTTTATATTAACTATTATTACAGAGTGATGTCTGTGAAATATTGGTTCTTGTTATTTACAGTATGCATGTACGAAAATTCTGATTGCAATTTTTTTTTTTTAATTACACACATTTTTATATATGTACTTAAGTATTGTCTGTTCTTAGACTTCTGCACCATTATTTGAATGGCATGCCATTTTAAAACATGCCAGTCTAATATTGTGGTGAATCAATGTCAGATTCAGTTGCTCCGTACATGTCAATATGATCTGTGGTTAATCACTTTACATGTCAATCATACAGCCTCTTCCTGTCTAATTGGCTGGTTCTTGTTCGTAATAATCTGTATAGTGTGGACCAGACATTATGCTGTGGCTCTGTGAGACTGATTAGCCTATACCTTTCATTTCCAATCTATCTGGATGTATAGGACAAGCCTGGTGTGTTCTATGTGAAGGGCGCCTACGAGCAGGTCATTCGCTTCTGTACTTCCTACAACAGTAAAGGAGTCAGTCTGCCTCTGAACAATCAGCAGAGAGATCTCTACCAGCAACAAAAGAGCTACATGGGCACTGCGGGTCTCAGAGGTAAAGAACAGCACTGATTTCGTGGCTCTCTTTTATTATAAATTTTTAGGTCACCTCACTTTACCACCTCATTAAGTTTTCCAAATTGTGGCTTAAAGGGATAGTTCACTGACAAAATATAAGTTGAATTATGTATGTATCACTTATTACTTAATTTCTTCCATGGATCACAAAGGGAGATAGGCAGAATGGCAGCCTCAGTCACTATTCACTGTCATTGTATGGGGGGGGAATGCAATGAATGTGAATGGTGACTGAGACTAACATACTGCCTGACATCTCCTTTTGTGTTCCATGCAAGAAAGAATACTGGTCCTACTGGTTTGTAACAACATGAGGGTGAGTAAATGACAATAGATTTGTCATTTTTGGATAAACTATCCCTTAAGGTTTCCAAACTGTGCCTTGACGTCTAACAGAAACTGGCCTGATATAACTGGCCATAATTTTGTTCACTTTTTGTCAGCCCTAACGCTGTGTCATTAATTGCATGTTGGCAATGCTGTACCAGCTTGCAGCTCACCAGAATATGAATTGGCTTGTGTTGATCAGATAAAGTTGTCTCAGAGGACATTGAGGAAGTGCTGTATCATTTTGACATCCCTTTATGTTTGCTTTCATTAATTAAAGGCATTTCATGGAGGACACAATAATATTGAGACAAAACATGCTTTGGCAGTAGCTGATGCTCATGTCCTTTTTTTTCTGGCAGTGTTGGCGTTTGCCTCTGGATCTGAGATGGGCGCTCTCACCTTCCTTGGGCTGGTGGGAATCATTGACCCTCCCAGAGCGGGAGTGAAAGATGCCATTACAACACTGATCAGCTCTGGTGTGGCGGTGAAAATGATCACAGGCGATTCTCAGGAGACTGCAGTATCAATTGGTACGAAGTTCATCTAGGACTGGGAGCAGTATGACTGTATTTACCATGCAAAAAAGTGTCAAACTGTAACAGGCCAAATTTTGATCAAATATTCAAACATTTAGGGAAAAAATGTATAAACATTTTCTAATTTAAAAATGTATCAAACATATAACTATGCATAGCCTACTGTCCTTGTGAAAAAAACTGAGCTCTTTTTAGAAGTTAGCCTTCTGTACTGTGAATTCTTTAGAGACTTCTAAATTTTCCGTGAAAGGATATTACATTGCATGTAGCGTGTTTCTTATGGAAATAGTGTATTCACAACGCAAGTTGCGCAATGCCAATGACGCATATTCTGACTAGCGCGTCATAATAGTTCATGTTCACCTGTTCATTCGCTTCACTGTGCAGATGTAAGTTGTTATATTACATATACGTTGTGGATATATGCTACTATAGTGATTAAAATCATGTATAAATAGAATGCGTTCGAATGAGGTATTTAACCCATTTTGAAGCGGTTTATTTTGCCTGTGTTCAACTCGCGCAGCTCAGGTGGAGAAATCCCCAATTATTAATGGGTTAGATGAATCTATATCTAATATCTTCTGTAGAAGTTTCTTCTCCTTTTCCTATCATGCACTGTTAATATCTTGCAGTATCATTTTTATCTCGTCATATTTTTGACAATAGTATGCTTTAATAAAATAGTTTGATTATCGTCATGATGCGCCTTTTTCGTCTCGTCTTCGTTATCGTTGACGAAATCAAAAAACACTTCGTCATGAGCATTTTCACCAGTGATTTCATTGACTAGGTTAACACTGCATACATTTTATACCACAGTATTCAAATATTTATATATAAATATTTAACTTTATATATATTTTAATACGTTTATTTATGTTAGTTTATTTATATTAGGGCAGTCAGTTGGTTAAAATTTTTAATCAAATTAATTACATGGGAAGCAAGGGGTTTTCTCAGCAAATATTTATGCGATTAATTGGATTAATTAATCACATACATAAATATTTGCTGAGAAAGCCCCTCAAATAACAATTCAATATATAATGATTAAATAATTATAAATAGTTCTATTTAAATAATTATAAATAAAAAAAAAATATATATATATATATATATATATAAAAAATAATACAGAAAATTTAAATGCATTACATTATTTAGGCACACAAGTTAAGCATTAAAAAGACAGTGGCTTTAGAATGCAATATATATTGTTTATTTCCATATTATTGAGCCTATCGTTGGCCTACGGTTCACAGCAATCCATTTTCTTTTTTTTTTCTTTTTATTAAATTCGTCAATCAGTCCAAGATTTATTATGAGGGCTTTTCTAAGGACCCGTCAATGTATACCTGCATCAGACAGATGCTTTTGGAGTCATGAACATACCGTTTTTAGGTCGCTGTGTCAAGTTAAACAAAGTTTGAAACTTAGAAAAACACGTCTTGAGGGGGCCTGGGTAGCTCAGTGGTAAAGACGCTGGCTACCACCCCTGGAGTTCGCTAGTTCGAATCCCAGGGCATGCTGAGTGACTCCAGCCAGGTCTCCTAAGCAAATAAATTGGCCCGGTTGCTAGGGAGGGTAGAGTCACATGAGGTAACCTCCTTGTGATCGCTATAATGTGGTTCGTTCTCGGTGGGGCGCGTGGTGAGTTGAGCGTGGTTGCCACGGTGGATGGCGTGAAGCCAACGCGCTCAACAAGCCACGTGATGAGATGTGCGAGTTGATGATCTCAGATGCGGAGGCAGCTGGGATTGGTCCTCCGCCACCCGGACTGAGGTGAACCACTACGCGACCACGAGGACTTAAAAGCACATTGGGAATTGGGCATTCCAAACTGGGAGAAAAGGGGGAAAAATCCACACAAAAAAGAAAGGAAAAACACGTCTTGAGATCCCTGCCTTCAAATTTGCAATCTATTAAGCTGTGTCTGTATGCAAGAACGTGTTCTTATCTTGTGTTTTCTGTTCTCGGTTAGTGTGGTTTGTTCTCTGTCTGTTTGAGCTGCGCGTTGCTTATACAGTGAGTTTTGCTTACTGCCCCCTGTAGAAAACAGTGGCACTCCATGCTTGAATTGCTTACATGGAAGGAATATTCCTTATTACAGTCTGGAGACATGATTAATTGCATTATTTTTTTATTTGTTTATTTTTATATATAATTAATCACACTGAATTAATGCGTTAAATCGACAGCATTAATTTATATATAAACTATCTATAGAAACCTATAGAAATATAATATAGATATTCAGCTCTGGAAAAAATTAAGAGACCACTGCAAAATTATCGGTTTCTATGGATTTACTATTTATAGGTATGTGTTTGAGTAAAATAAACATTTTTGTTTTATTCTATAAAGTCCTGACAACATTTCTCCCAAATTCCAAATAAAAATATTGTCATTTAGAGCATTTATTTGCAGAAAATGTCAACTTGTCAAAAGAACAAAAAAGTGTTTTCAGATCTCGAATAATGCAAAGAAAACAAGTTCATATTAATTTTTAAGAACACAATACTAATGTTTCAATTTAGGAAGAGTTCAGAAATCAATATTTGTTTTCTAACCGTTTTGGTCATACCCCGCCCACCCTTGCATTCAACCAGAGTCCCTTATCTTTTTTTTTTTTTTTTTTTTTTTTTCATTTTGTATTTTCCTCTGTCATTTCTAGACATGAATTTTTGCTGTGTCTCTGTATTCACTCACTCTTTTAATCTCTTTTTCCCACCACAGCAAGTCGGCTGGGCCTCTACACCAAAGGTTCCCAATCTCTGTCTGGAGATGAAGTCGACCAGATGGACCTCCAGCAGCTCTCTCAGATAGTGCCCAGGGTATGGACAAGCTTTCATACACTCTCAGCTTTGAGTCACTGTAGTCCAAAAGGCCCACAGTCGGACAGTGGACAGATTTCAAGCAGAAGATGATGGGCAAGACATCCCCATAAGATCAGTGTGCATTTGCTGACAAACTGTAACACATCGATTATGTACAGGGCAGGCATATGATGCATCGTCCAATATATTATTATGGGAAATAAATATAAATATTGACTTGTATAGATAAATATAAAAAAAAAAAATGTGATCAACTGTTCTGATAGAATAAACCACACAAATGTTAATGATTAAGTGAAATGTCAAAATTAAGAAGAACATAACCTTCAAAAAATTTGTTCAGTATGCTCTTATAACTTCGCTTTTGTACACATGGAGATGTTTTTGGACACTATGATGAATTATTTCTGTAATGCTATAACTTTTGATTGCTTTGTCTTATCAACACAGTTTTTCACAGATACAGTTGACATGATTGGGAACAAAACAAAAGCAGTTTTTCAGAGCCACCTTTACACCAGAGATATATAATGTAAAATAATAGATAAGAAGTTTCTTAGGCTGAGAGTCTCAGAATGTATCAATCTATATCATTTTTTTTTTTTTTTTTTTTCGAGTTATAAGCCTTTAATTTTGGGTGTGCCACAGAAACAGGAAGTCTTTAAAAAACACCTTCAGAGCTTAAATTAAATGAGATTTAGTTACATCTTACACAAGGGCTGTCTTGTCGCACCTTCTCCTACATGTAGGGAGTCTTATGCTTTCGGCACAAAAGGCTTACAATACCTTGCTTGAATGCATTAGCAGGTAAAATTATATAAATCGGAAACATTTTATTCAGCATTACATTTTGCACTGGATATTAAAATATGTGGCACTGTGATATGTGATTTGTCTCCACAGATAGTGGTATTCTACAGAGCCAGCCCAAGACACAAGTTAAAAATAGTTAAGGTAAGTGTACCAAATACAGTAGAATCTGCGCTTGGCATTATTTAGCCAAGCAGGATATGTTCTTGGAATAACATCCTTGTTGGTCCTCCTAATACAACATTGCTTTCAAGCAAACAGATTTGCGAGATTAGACTAGGTTTAGGGCTGTTGTTTGAACAATATTCTTATCAACCTACTGAATCATTTTCCTCTAATTTTTAGAGTAGGGTTAGGACTGTTTTTTTTTTACTGGAAAGTTGTTCCTGGACCAACAAAAGATATTGATCCAGAAACGGTCACCTGACACCTGCAGTTTTGCAGTGCATTCTTCATTTTGCAGAGCTGAGGAAATTTTCTGTGCAAAATTGAGTGCTTTTTTTCTGGCTTCAGTCCTTACAGAATATCGGTGCAGTTGTTGCCATGACAGGAGATGGTGTTAATGATGCAGTGGCACTGAAGGCAGCGGACATCGGTGTGGCTATGGGTCAGACCGGCACTGATGTCTGCAAGGAGGCAGCAGACATGATCCTTGTGGATGATGATTTTCAAACCATCATGTGAGTTATGGTTTCTGTTCTTAAACTAAGATACGAGCATACTTCTGTTGATGTGACCTTTGAGTTTGCAAATGTCCTCAAGCCTTTGTTTCTTACTGTAGGTCTGCCATTGAAGAGGGGAAAGGGATTTACAACAACATTAAAAACTTTGTGCGCTTTCAGCTGAGCACGTGAGTTGCCAAGCTCTCTTTTCACTCTGATCAGAAAAGAAAAGCTCTCTTGCTCTGTTTTTTTTTTTTTGGAATATTTAGTCTAGATGTTTGTTTGTTTTTTTAGTATTTTTTTAGTTTTGAGGTAATTTAAATGCTAATGTGCTTTAAAAAGTTGACTAAATCACGTTTAAGTAGATGTATTCATTTTAAATGTATTATCTCTCTTCTGGGACCAATTGTGTTGATGTCTTATCTTGCTCAAAGGGGTATATGCAAATTTCTGTCCAATAAAATCCTCCTAAAACCATTACCGTGTAGCAAATAATGGTTTATGCCTGTGATGTAAGCTTAATTCTGTTGTCAGTTTTTTTTCTCAAAGATGAACCCTTTAGGATGTCCTACCCCAACTGTTTCTAAAGGAAATAAATCAACACCGGAATAAAAACTGCACTTGTCAATTGATTTCATGACAGATTCTTTCAAATGATCTCAATAATCCATCAATATGATTGAAATATCTTGGGCTGATATCTATATTTTGAGCCAAAAAAAATTTCATACTGTATCTGATGTGTACACAAAGAACACACTACTTGCACTATACACAAGACACCTACTCAAACCTTGAAGACGAGGTTATGAATAGTTTTGAAATGATCACTGAATATCTCTGCTCGCTTCCTCAGGAGCATTGCTGCTCTCACCCTCATCTCCTTAGCAACGCTTATGAACTTCCCCAACCCTCTGAATGCCATGCAAATCCTCTGGATAAACATCATCATGGATGGACCTCCAGCTCAGAGGTAATATACTGATCACAAACAGATTTATCCAAGGCAGTAACAACCATAGACATGGAGGGGAACTTGTCCCCCCAAAATATTCTGATTATTTGTCGGCTAATAGGGGTTTGTCAATCGTTTATTCTTGAATTATAACATTTAAATTATATGAATTATTCCTAGTTTGGGTGTGGAGCCTGTCGATCGGGATGTGATCAGGAAACCCCCGCGGAATGTACGAGACAGCATCATCACGCGCAGTCTGATAGTGAAAGTCCTCGTGTCATCCTTCATTATCGTGTGCGGAACTTTGTTTGTGTTCTGGAGAGAGGTAAGTAATCTTCTCGTGATGAAGGCCCATTTGTGAACATTTGTGTTCTGTTTTGTTTTTCCATTTGTGTTCTATTTTATATTCAAAACAGAAGGTCATTAGGTAAATCAGTGTTTCCCAACCACTGTGCCGTGGCACAGTAGTGTGCCGTGATAGATTGTCAGGTGTGCTGTGGAAAATGATCAAATTCCACAAAATAAATAAATGCGTGAAAAAAAACATAATTTCAGGAATCCAAACTCCTCACCTTTCGGAGAAATTCACCGTTTTGAAACCATAATCGGTCACTTTTGTGATTGTGAAGAGACATTGAATGTCTCATAATTTCTGTTAATTAAATATTACCTTATCGGTTATGAATATCAGAGACCCCAGTTATTGAACTAATTTAAATTCACCAAGAAAATGCTTAGACCTAAAAATAAACAAGTCCTTTTATTACTTTCTGCTATCAAAGCAGCTGCCAGCTTTTTTTTCTCTCTTCCGAATACGTTTTCAATGTTTATTGTGCACACCTCCCACTTTTTTACATGGCAAACTCATAAAATTGGCCCTCTGTGACACTTTTTGCAACTCTTGTCATGTGGAGGGCAATGCGGCGCTTGACGCTGTCGTTGAACGGAGCTTTGACGCCTCGACTCGCCTCGTGAAATGCGCTTTACAATGATGAAAGAACATTATTGAAACTCAAAATGATTATTATTTGTCTATTATTGTGGTCTTTTCTGATAAAAGCCATGCTCAGCATTTTAAATAGGCTACTGTAGGAAAATGATACCGTAGATCTGCTTTGTGTTTATAATTCTTATACTGAAGTCAGTAGATTTGTAGCCATGCAAGTTTTAATAAAGGAGACGGTAAGGATGTTATTGAAACTCACTATTATTAGACTATTATCCTTGTCTTTTTGGATGAAAAATAATGCTCAGACTGAAGGAAGACTATAGATCTGCTTTGTTCTTTTAATGCTTAAACACTATAAAGTCTCTTGGTAGATTTCGGTCATGAACGACGCAAAATGATTCACTGACTCACTCATAGCACATTAGACGCTCATTTGTCGCCACCTAGAGACATTTCCAGATGGGGTCACTGAACTAAACAGTTAATAAAATTGAACAAATTTGCGAAACAGAAGCAAGCCTCACCAAAATACTCTTTATTTTGCAGCTAATTCAGCACAGACAACTTGAATAAACTTAAATCACTAAAATAGCTGGAATTGGTGCTTTTAGCTTATTCTTTAAAAAAAAATATCCCCAGAAAAAATGTTTGTGGACCAGTGATTGTCTTAACTTTTTCACCCCTCATGAGTTTGCATCCCTGCAATTTGTTGTGGCATTGCAAGAACAAATCTACAAATTAGAAAAGAAGCAAATTATTATATATTTTTTTCATTACCCATTTAGTGCTCTTGCCACCTGTGACCTCACACAGCGTAGCCTACCTATGTGACTTGGTTTTTTTTGTTGTTTTGTTTTGCATAGCCGAATTTCAAACATTACAAGTAAACACGCTACTAAGATGGACAGAAAACATGGACATGTTCTTGTAAAGGAAAAATATTGCCATGGTTAGCCTATGTGGGATAGTGGTGTGCCGTAGAATTTTTTTGTAGTAAAAAGTATGCCGTGGCAGAAAAAATGTTGGGAAACACTGAGGTAAATGACTGAACTATTTACATGTTGCACATGAGAAATGGTGTAATTTTGTTTACACGGTGCCATTTTGTTTTCAGAGGCATTACACAACTTTGTTTAATACATTATCTTTGTAATTGGTCTTTGCCTGTCTGTTTGAGAAATAATAGTGAGTGCTGGTACTCCTTTGCAAAGTGGCATTCCTTTACCAAGTTATTTTTAGGGATTGAAGCATGAAGTGCTGAAACCCTATTGTTGTTTTAGGGTTTAACTTTATTATTATTATTTTATGCTAAAACTGATCGTGGAGACCTGAATCTTGGTGGGATGGTAGTACTATTGCTCGCTACTCAGGGGCAAGAACTTGCCCTGATCTGCCAATCGGTGGTGCTATAACAAAGGCAAATGTGTTTTGGGCTATAACTTCTGAACTCCTGAAAAAGTTATTGATAGCATAGGTTACAGTTCATTCTGAACAATACTGCCTCAAAGAACCATTGATCTCAATCA
The DNA here is from genome assembly GCF_019703515.2 of Myxocyprinus asiaticus. NCBI lineage: Eukaryota > Metazoa > Chordata > Actinopteri > Cypriniformes > Catostomidae > Myxocyprinus > Myxocyprinus asiaticus. Next base: position 10,203,636 of record NC_059359.1, read on the forward strand.
AGTAGTTTGTGAAATATTTGAGGTTATTTAAAAAAATCTACTTTTGCTAATTAGTCCTAGGTTTTTCACTCGCACCAAACAAAACAAGTGCAGTCAAATTCCTAGATCGATAATGATCAAATAAATGTTGAACTTTGCATTTGGCATGGCTATAACAGGGTGATTTTCAAAATATGGGTGTGGTCTAGTTTACCCAAAAGCCCATAACTCCTAAATGCCACATCCGATTTTTCTTTTCAAATGTAGTACGCATAAGTGACATGATTCTAAAGAAGCATGCAAAATTTGGTGGAGATCAGTCAATAGGTTTGTGCTATATCAGGAATATTAAAAAGACTATATCTTGATGATAATTTATCCTATGTTGCTGAAAATTATGGTGCTTTATCTAAATTTTGGAGCTAACAGGCTATTTGAAAAATGCTTTACACATGCACTTAAAGGTCCTATGCCACTTGAACCCCAAAAATGGCTGCTTGCAGCTATATTAAGCATTTATTTTTTCATCTAATGCACAGATGCCAAGTTCTAATTACATTCATTTATAAATGCTGAAAAACTACACTTTTCCGAAGGAAAGACCAAGCAAGCAAAGATGTTATTTTAATTTTTGACCATGATGACTTAGTTCCATTGAATTGATTAGAAATACTTTAAGGAAGTGTTGTAAACTTTTTCAATGTTGTTTTTCCTCTAGGGAAAGTAGCATCAAATCCATTTTGGAAAATAGAGTAGGTGATAAAGTACATTAAATCTGATAAAATAATTTCCTCCCCAAAGCTACAGGAACTACGCCAAAAGCTTTGCAAGAAACCACAAACCTTGTCCTTGATTTTTTTTTTTTACCACTTCCCTTCAGAGGTCTGTAGTTTAATGAAGTGGAGTAGAGCAGTACATTTCAATTATCACAGTCTTGTCTTGATGGCTGTATGATATACATTTACTTGTTTTGTTTTTGTGTATTTTTTTTTATTTTTATTTTTTTTCAGCTGCGGGACAATGAGATCACACCACGGGACACCACCATGACGTTTACCTGTTTTGTGTTCTTTGATATGTTCAACGCTCTCAGTTCCAGATCACAGGTATAAGCACTTCATTGCTCCTTTAAACACTTCAGCAGAAGATACTGTATAAGAACCACAAGTATATTTCCTGTTAACTTTTACACTGGGGCAGATTATGGTGCCCTGAAGAACTTGGGGTGAGCAGCATCTTAAACACTGCCACCTGCTGTAAGAATTTAGAATCTTCTTGTTTCAAAAGCTCAAAAGGGCAGAGTCCCTTTGGTCACTTTTAATTCGTTATTAACCCTTTAAGCTCTGATTGGCCCATGGAGAAAAAAAATAATTATCAAAATATTAATAAATGCAGTCTTGACCAACACAAAATAGGAAGCTTGGAAAATAAAGCTTAGAAGCTGTACTTTATAATACATGTAGGAATTTTAACCAGAACTGAACAAGTGGATTTGAAATTTGCAGACAAATCAGAAGTGTTCCGTTTTGATAATTTATTAATAATTGTGCACTGCACATTTTATTGTAATCAATAAAAACATCAAACGGATCAAATAGCCATGTGTCATGTCATTGGAAAGCTCTCAAAGAGTAGAATACAACCAGCCTGACTGGTTTAATCACGTTACATGTTACAGGTGTTGCATATAAGCAGTGTTTTCGCTTATAACTTCACGAAAAATAAACAGAACATAAAATGTGACATATCATACTTAAAGGAGGGGATTCCTGTTAAAACGAGCCCACACACAACGTAATGAGATGCACAGATCATTAGATAATCCACATAAAGCACAATGTGAACATCGCACATAATGTGCTATCTGGCTAAAAACTAGGGATGTGCACTACGACTAATTTGACTGTCGTTTAAACGGAAGTTTTGTAACTGACCAGTCGACTAGTCTAAAGAGAAACCAACCTTCAGAAAACAGTAAAAAAAAAAAAAAAAAAAAATAAGTGTTTATGCGACCCATTTAAAATACTTAATCTATTCCAAATCCAATGCTAAATTCCACTGAAATGGGGCATTTATCTGCGACGTCCTCGCCTTGAATTATGATCATTGTACATTAAATATAGAACATGACACGCATTCACTGAATCAACATTAGTGAATATTTAACAGACATATTTATTGAAAACAACTGAATGAATAGTGCAGGATCAAATGGAACAACCATTAAAAGCCTGTTCTAAACGGAAATCACCAAGTAAAAGTTACTTAACATATTAAAACAGTCAGGACATTGTTGAAAATAATTAACAGGTAGACTAAGCCAAATCTATGAGAGAGAAAAAAATGCTCTGAAAAGTTGCGCATATTTCGCGACGTGCAGTCGTGCGTTAACCATTGATCTAATATGACAGCTGTTCGGTAAAGAATGCTAACCAATAACAGTTACGATGTAAGAACAAAGTAGCTATAGGATAGAAAAAATAGGCCTGTGATGTAGCCTGCAATAAACCTAATGTATTCTAAACATGACGTGCACACAGAACAAAAGATAGTTTAACCTGTTAAGCAGTCGGCACCTCGTTGAAAATAGTTTTCTTAATCAGCAGATAAAAAAAAATTGCATACCTAGTCTAAAACAGTTATTTTCTAGGCTACTTACTCAAAAGCATAATTTTTTGGATGAGCAAAATTAACCCGTCGACTTAACTCACCTAAGGTGGCTGTCCTGCGCTTGAAAAAGCCCGCTCAGTGGAAAAATAACGTGCAAGCATGCACCAATTTAAAGAAGACTCAAATGTGAAAACATCCTTAGGGACTTTCAAACGTTTGGAAAGCCGATTCCCGCACCACCGAAGTGATTTCATAACTACTTTGCTGAGTTTGCTTGTCTAGCGAGAGGACATTTTCCTGCGTGCGCCACGAGTGAGAGAGGGAAGAAACATGCGCAGCCTGAGGTGAAATTAACCTCTATATCTGCTCTTTTTTTTATTTTTTTTTTATAATATTTGTATTATTAAATCTATTTAAAACATGTAACATTAATATGACAGTAATTTAAGTGCAGCCTCTGTAAAAATATAAAGCCAAACGTAAATGTGTAAAAAATTATGATCAGTTTAATGGGGGGAAATATTAACCGACTAGTAATTCCAGTGTCGACTAGCAGCATCAGAACCGTTTAGTCGACTAGTCGACTAGTCTCGCACATCCCTACTAAAAACACGTTAGCTTTTCTGGATCAGATGACTTCATCGGAAATATAGTATGTTGTCCAGCGTCATGGAATGCTAAACCAATCGTATTAGGATTCAGATAGCTTCAACCAGAGGTGGAAGTCATCCAAATATGGGCAGAGAGGATCGTTCACTCTAAATAAAAATGGCCACCAGGAGATGGTGCCAAGTACATGACACAGACTCGATGGCTCAAATGACACAGAATGGAACTGAATGAGATCTCGTTACTCATGCCTGCATGCTTTGGAGAGAGTGCATTGTTGTAATTCCATGTGTAATTAGTTCTTATGTACAATTATTTTGTTTTATTTGTTTTGGAGAGGCTTTTGGACATTTGGAGACATTTTTGGAAACTAGGATTAATTGTATTTGTAATGCTGTTTTTTCAATCTTTGCAATCTTTTGATTGCTTTGTCTTATCAACACAACATTTTACTCAGTTGAAGGTGACATGATTGGGAACAAAACAAAAGCTGTTTTTCGGAGCTACCTTATTTACACCCTGAGATTTATATATATATATATATATATATATATATATATATATATATATATATATATATATATATATATATATATGTGTGTGTGTGTGTGTGTGTGTGTGTGTGTGTGTGTGTGTGTGTGTGTGTGTATATATATATATATATATATATATATATATATAAATCTCAGGGTGTAAATAAGGTAGCTGTCAAATCAGAACAAAAATTTCATTTTTTTTTTTCAGCAGTTTCTTAGACTGAGATTCTCATAATTTATCATACATGTTTAAAAAGTTTTCTTTTAAATGATACCAAACAATTGACCATCATTGCTTTTTTGTAGAGCTATAAGCCTTCAATTTTAGGCATGCCACTAAAACAGGAAATCTTTAGAAACACCTGTAAGTAAACCTTAGGTTGAAGGTTACTTCCCCCAAAAAGTGCTACAACTGGGCCTCTGTGGCACTATCAAAACATTCCTCTGTTTGAGCATCCTGACCAGCCTGACAAAGCAACATATTTTTGCAATTACATTTAGTGCCACTAGTGGCGCAGAAATTGCACACTTTACCTTTAAGGCACACCTTTAATGTCAGTAATTCATCAGAGGCCACTGTTTTTCTCTTCCTGCAGACACGGATGGTGCATGAGATGGGCTTATGCAGTAACAGGATGTTCTGCTACGCTGTGCTGGGCTCTATCATGGGCCAACTGCTGGTTATCTATTTCCCTCCTCTGCAGAAGGTCTTTCAAACTGAGAGCCTCAGCATTTTAGGTATGCAACGACCACTGTACACAAATCATGTATATTGGCACATCGAAATACTTTGAATTAAAGCAATATCACACAAGCAAGAGTGCTGAATCACAGCTGTACTAATATTGAATCGTTAGTGAAATATCAGCTCTCTGGTAACACCACTTGTCCAATCAAATTTGAGTACTGAATATTACAGTGGTGCTAGAAAGTTTGTGAACCCTTCAGAATTTTCTATACGTCTGCATAAATATAACTAAAACATTATCAGATTTTCACACACATCCTAAAAGTAGATAAAGAGAACCCAATTAAACAAATGAGACAAAAATATTATACTTGGTCTTTTATTTATTGAGAAAAATGATCTGATATTACATATGTGAGTGGCAAAAGTATGTGAACCTCTAGGATTAGCAGTTAATTTTAAAGTGAAATTAGAGTCAGGTGTTTTCAAACAATGGGATGACAATCAGGTGTGACTGGGCACCCTGTTTTATTTAAAGAACAGGGATCTATCAAAGTCTGATTTCACAACACATGTTTGTGGAAGTGTATTAGGGCACGAACAAAGGAGATTTCTGAGGACCTCAGAAAAAGAGTTGTTGATGCTCATCAGGCTGAAAAAGGTTACAAAACCATCTCTAAAGAGTTTGGACTCCTCCAATCCACAGTCAGACAGATTGTGTACAAATGGAGGAAATTCAAGACCACTGTTACCCTCCCCAGGAGTGGTCGACCAACAAAGTTCTCCTCCAAGAGCACGGTGTGTAATAGTCTGCGAGGTCACAAAGGAACCCAGAGTAACTTCTAAGCAACTAAAGGCCCCTCTCACATTGGCTAATGTTACTGTTCATGAGTCCACCATCAGGAGAACACTGAACATGCATGACAGGGTTGCAAGGAGGAGGTCACTGCTCTCCAAAAAAACTTGGCTGCCTGTCTGCAGTTTGCTAAAGATCACGTGGACAAGCCAGAAGGCTATTGGAAATTTTTTTTTGTGGACGGATGAGACCAAAATAGAAATTTTTGGTTTAAATGAGAAGCATTATGTTTGGAGAAAGGAAAACACTGCATTCCAGCTTAAGATCCTTATCCCATCTGTGAAACATGGTGGTGGTAGTATCATGGTTTGGGCCTGTTTTTCTGCGTCTGGGCCAGGACGGCTTGCCATCATTGATGGAACAATGAATTCTGAATTATACCAGCGAATTCTAAAGGAAAATGTCATGACATCTGTCCATGAACTGAATCTCAAGAGAAAGTGGGTCATGCAGCAAGACAACGACCCTAAGAACACAAGTCGTTCTACCAAAGAATGGTTAAAGAAGAATAAAGTTAATGTTTTGGAATGGCCAAGTCAAAGTCCTGACCTTAATCCAATAGAAATGTTGTGGAAGGACATGAAGCGAGCAGTTCATGTGAGGAAACCCACCAACATCCCAGAGTTGAAGCTGTTCTGTATGGAGGAATGTGCTAAAATTCCTCCGAGCCAATGTGCAGGACTGATCAACAATTACTGGAAACATTTAGTTGCAGTTATTGCTGCACAAGGGGGTCACACCAGATACTGAAAGCAAAGGTCCACATACTTTTGCCACTCACAGATATGTAATATTGAATCATTTTCCTCAATAAATAAATGACCAAGTATAATATTTTTGTCTCATTTGTTTAATTGGGTTCTCTTTATCTACTTTTAGGACTTGTGTGAAAATCTGATGATGTTTTACATCATATTTATGCAGAAATATAGAAAATTCTGAAGGGTTCACAAACTTTCAAGCACCTCTGTACTTGTATAATTGGCAGCCAAACATAATTAAAATTATTGCATTTTATGTGTTCACTGATTTAAGCACCATATCCCCGCAGATCTGCTATTCTTGGTGGGCCTCACGTCCTCTGTGTGCGTGGTGTCTGAGGTTATAAAGAAATTAGAGAGACTCAAAGGTGGAGAGAAAACTACAGACAATGAGGATTTCCATGACGTATGACGCATATTGTGTCACATGCAGAGAATGTTGGGAGGGGCTTGAAGGGTGACGGGGTGTTGTTTGGAATGTCGTCTGGGCTGGTCTCATACCATACGATACAAATAGGAGCGAGCCGTCGAGTCCGTCCTGTATGTACAGTTCCTTTTTTAGGGTCATCATGACCAGCAAAAATGGAGCTGATTTTGGAAGAATGCACTGGCCTGTACCCTTGGAGATGCTTGGGAGTGCTGCTTTATGACTGTACTACTACTACCTGTGGGATCTGGACAAACTTAATTTATAAGATACTGTATCTGTCCATACAGTGGCTGTCTTGATTTCATGATTTAAGCGATGTATTATGTTTTATTTATATATATATACATACACACACATACACACTGTCGGACAAATGTTTGGAATAATGTACAGATTTTGCTGTTTCAGAAGGAAATTTGTATTTTAATTCACCAAAGTGGCATTCATCTGATCACAAAGTATAGTCAGAACATTACTGATGTAAAAAACAGCACCATCACTATTTGAAAAAAGTCATTTTTGATCAAATCTAGACAGGCCCCATTTCCAGCAGCCATCACTCCAACACCTTATCCTTGAGTAATCATGCTAAATTGCTAATTTTGTACTAGAAAATCACTTGGCATTATATCAGACACAGTTGAAAGCTATTTGGTTCGTTAAATGAAGCTTAACATTGTCTTTGTGTTTGTTTTTGAGTTGCCACAGTATGCAATAGACTGGCAGGTCTTAAGGTCAATATTAGGTCAGAAATGGCAAAAAAAGAAACCGCTTTCTCTAGAAACTCGTCAGTCAATCATTGTTTTGAGGAATGAAGGCTATACAATGCTTGAAATTGCAACTGGCTCTAACAAGGACAGAAAGAGATGTGGAAGGCCAGATGTACAACTAAACAAGAGGATAATTACATCAGAGTCTCTAGTTTGAGAAATAGATGCCTCACATGTCCTCCGCTGACAGCTTCATTGAATTCTACCCGCTCAACACCAGTTTCATGTACAACAGTAAAGAGAAGACTCAGGGGTGCAGGCCTTATGGGAAGAATTGCAAAGAAAAAGCCACTTTTGAAACAGAAAAACAAAAAGAAAAGGTTAGAGTGGGCAAAGAAACACACATTGGACAACAGATAATTGGAAAAGAGTGTTATGGATCTTAACCCCATTGAGCTTTTGTTGGATCAGCTAGACTGTAATGTGTGTGAGAAGTGCCCGACAAGACAGCCACATCTATGGCAAGTGCTACAGGAAGTGTGGGGTGAAATGTCACCTGAGTATCTGGACAAACTGACAGCTAGAATGCCAAGGATCTGCAAAGCTGTCATTGCTGCATGTGGAGGATTTTGGGATGAAAAAGTAGTAGAAGTAGTTTAATTTTTTTTTTTTCAAATTGTAATAGTAATTTTTCTGATTATTAATGTTCTGACTATACATTGTGATCAGCTGAATGCCACTTTGGTGAATAAAAGTACCAATTTCTTTCCATAAGAGCAAAATCTGTACATTATTCCAAACTTTTGGCCACCGTTTTGTGTGTGTGTGTGTGTGTGTGTGTGTGTGTGTGTGTGTGTGTGTGTATGTATATATTAGAAGTATTTGGTCTTTTTAAATCTTTCTTTGAGCATTTCTGGTTAGAGGTTTGTGGAACAGTATGTAAAATACCTTTTTGCTTTCGAATTCTAAATAATGCTTGAATAATCATTTATTTTCTTTGCATAGGAGAATGCTGTAAATCTGTGTTCATGAGAAGATGATTATTTCAGTATACGATGGAACGGACCACTTAAAATCATGTTTTAGGTCACCCTAAAACTTGTGTGGTGATGTAAGGTTATTTACACTGACAACTGGATAAGCATAATTTTACATTCATGGTACATACATTTTATAACACCATGAAACAGCCAGACTGTAGAGACTGGACTATACACTGCAAAAGTCAGATTTTATAATCTGCATATAGATTACTTGTTTTGGAAGATTACAGGAGCCCCCTTAATGATGGCATTGAGATTACAGGGCTCCATTTTATGATTGCCTCCAAGTACATGCACTATAAGTTTGAAGCCTTTAAGATTTACAAATACGCAATTCTCAGTTCAACAGTACTTGCACAGAATCTACACTATATTTCAATTCTTTTCAAATATTTTTTTTTTTCTCCCCAATTTGGAATGCCCAATTCCCAATGCGCTCTTAATCCTCGTGGTGGCGTGGTGACTCTCTTCAATCCGGGTGGCGGAGGATGAATCTCAGTTGCCTCCGCTTCTGAGACCGTCAATCCGTGCATCTTATCACATGGCTTGTTTGGCTTTTCCTATCCTGTTATATAATTTCTTGCCATGTTAGCTGAACAATTTGTAGTACATAAAATTTTACTGATATATTTGTTGGTTAAATGGTTGATAATTGTATTAAATGTTGGAGTGCAGAATTATTGGATAGACTTCTAATTAAACCCCCATGCTGAAAACCCTCAGTGCAGCCCATCATATTACTTCATTTCCCTTTGCCAGCACGGTCTTGTTACTGAGGTACAGGTAAAGATGATACACTGAGTTTTTGCAGTATGTAATAATATTTCTTCTTATTGATGGACACTTTGTCCATATTTATTAATTAGTGGAAATTATTTTCCGCCCGTTCTGTTTTCAAGCACAGCTCTTGCTGTGAGAAAACACAGCAACATACATGTATAGTAAAGTATAAATACAAGACATGAAGGGTGACATGTTAAAGATTATTTTATTTGTCATTTTTTGTTTTCTCTATTTGTAAGATTATATTTATTTTATTGTGGTTTGCACAGCTGAAACCAGTAATCTGTTGTGGTTATTTCAAAACACAATTGTACAATAAAATTTTTACAAATTTAAACAATACTGTGTATTTGATGTTGTCGATCTTTGTGTAGTGTGCTTACATCAATTAAACATGCCTTTTGCAAGAAACAAAAATCAAAAGATTCCAAAATTTGGCACATTGTGGAGAATAATTGAATACATGCTCTAGATTTCATAATTTATTATTAACACAACTGTACATTAAGGACTACAAGAGCTTAGTGAGTTTCAAGAGTGTCATAGGCATAAAGTTATTTAGAGTCTTCTGTTGGCAAACATAAAACTGTCCATTCAATTATATTACATAGTAAAGTGCATTGTAAAAACTTCTCATAATGAGGAAATAAGAACCAGTGCATTCTGACTCTTTCAGTTTGTAAAAACAAACTGAGATTGTGTTTAAAGTCATGCATGCTGTAAGTACAGTGGATGTTTTTGGGGCAAGCCATTCTGGAGAATTTAAAAGCAGAAATGCAAAGCTCAGATTTGTTAAAGCTCTTGCATCAGTTCTCCTGTATAAAAATGTGTTATTTGAGCAGTAAATTGCTTTACTGTAGTAATGCATTATCAAAATAATTCATATGTAATTTCTGTTTGATAGTTACATGTCCATTTCTGGTATCCTTGAGCACATCAAGCAGAAGTTATCTGCTTTACTGCCTTTACATGGTAATGAAAGGAGTTAAAAGATTGTATATAACTTTACATAGACTAGGTTAAGTGAACATTTTCTCACACAAGTCTCATGTTAACACATTTGCATAAGTGCATTACTGTAAATGCTATTTTGTTTGTTTTACAAACTGAGGGAAGAGTCAAAACCCCATCTTCCCAGATTGTTCCAACAACTTTGAATTGCTTTTGGGAGATATCTAAGCCATTTACTCAAAGCATCTCCTCTCATATTTCTTAGAGGGATGAGTATCATTGCGTGATTTGGCCTTGTATCTGGTACGGACGGTATAAGAACATTCAAGCATCTCGGTCTTGGCCTTACTCCTGCCTTTTCCATTAAGATCATCATCATCATAGTCCTCAATATCCTCATCCATGAAATGTTCAAACAAGCTGCTCAGTTCATCTATGGGCTGATTGTGATGTCTGTAGCCATTAGGAATTTTGACAGCAGTTCTGTGCCCATCCCTGTTACTTATTCTCAAAATGCCGTCCTTATCCACCAAGCTCAGCACTGCATCTTTCAACTGTCTGAACAGCTGCTCAGCATAGGAACCGCTCACCAGCAGAGTTTCTGGAGTGACGCCTCTGCTGAGCTCTCGAACAGCCTGGTGCACCAGTGTTCCACGGTACAGCCTAAACACCGGAGAGAGGAAAACATTTAGTTGTAGTAGTGACTGAGTAAATGACTGCAGTATATTTGGAATGTCATACTGCCATACTACTCTTATCTACAGTATGCGTGATGTCCCATTTACACTGTGTCAAATGATACGGAAGTATGGTTAATATATATATATATATATATATATATATATATATATATATATATATATATATATATATATTCGTTATAGACTGCCAAGAGTTAAGATGTTTTAACAGAAAATTTCATAAAAAATGCAAATATCTATTTTTATGTCCGATAAGATAACCGGACGACGCACAATTAATTAAACATGCACGTGTTAATAAGGTCATGACTCATGTGATATCGACGTAACATACTACTTGCATCCTGTTTCACATTCCATTTTCCAAAAAACGTTATGTAATATTCAGTGCATACTGTGCAGAATGTCGTAATCAGTATGCCAGCATTCCATTACAAACATAAGGTTTCAGATAACTAGATTATCTAAGTAACCCGGAGATCAAAATGACAAAAGTCAACACTGAGAGCAAGATATTAAAATAATGAGTAAAGGCTTTCTCAATGGTTTTTGAGAAATAAAATGATGTTGTACCATGCACACTCTGGTTCTTGTAGTGGAAGACACAGTAAACGATTGAGATGGAGACTCCATAATAAGCAGGATTGCCACTGGCTGTATAGATGAGCCACTTCGTGGTCCAAACGGTTCTTTCCCTGGTGAATTTGCAGTTTTTTGAGGCTCAACAGCGTGTCTAAAACCAAACCCCCCAAAATATCAACATGTAAAACATGCAATAAAACTAAAAAATAATCTTCATTATTTCATAATTATATATATGGCTGACAAAAAGATTCTTGAGACACCATTTGGGGTTCTTCAATTGCAACACCAGCACAACCCTGTGCAGAACCTTCAGACACCCTTTAAAAGTACAAGGTTCTTCTAAATATACAGGTGCATCTCAATAAATTAGAATGTTGTGGAAAAGTTCATTTATTTCAGTAATTCAACTCAAATTGTGAAACTCGTGTATTAAATAAATTCAATGTACACAGACTGAAGTAGTTTAAGTCTTTGGTTCTTTTAATTGTGATGATTTTGGCTCACATTTAACAAAAACACACCAATTCACTATCTCAAAAAATTAGAATATGGTGACATGCCAATCAGCTAATCAACTCAAAACACCTGCAAAGGTTTCCTGAGCCTTCAAAATGGTCTCTCAGTTTGGTTCACTAGGCTACACAATCATGGGGAAGGCTGCTGATCTGACAGTTGTCCAGAAGACAATCATTGACACCCTTCACAAGGAGGGTAAGCCACAAACATTCATTGCCAAAGAAGCTGGCTGTTCACAGAGTGCTGTATCCAAGCATGTTAACAGAAAGTTGAGTGGAAGGAAAAAGTGTGGAAGAAAAAGATGCACAACCAACCGAGAGAACCGCAGCCTTATGAGGATTGACAAGCAAAATCGATTCAAGAATTTGGGTGAACTTCACAAGGAATGGACTGAGGCTGGGGTCAAGGCATCAAGAGCCACCACACACAGACGTGTCAAGGAATTTGGCTACAGTTGTCGTATTCCTCTTGTTAAGCCACTCCTGAACCACAGACAACGTCAGAGGCGTCTTACCTGGGCTAAGGAGAAGAAGAACTGGACTGTTGCCCAGTGGTCCAAAGTCCTCTTTTCAGATGAAAGCAAGTTTTGTATTTCATTTGGAAACCAAGGTCCTAGAGTCTGGAGGAAGGGTGGAGAAGCTCATAGCCCAAGTTGCTTGAAGTCCAGTGTTAAGTTTCCACAGTCTGTGATGATTTGGGGTGCAATGTCATCTGCTGGTGTTGGTCCATTGTGTTTTTTGAAAACCAAAGTCACTGCACCCGTTTACCAAGAAATTTTGGAGCACTTCATGCTTCCTTCTGCTGACCAGCTTTTTAAAGATGCTGATTTCATTTTCCAGCAGGATTTGGCACCTGCCCACACTGCCAAAAGCACCAAAAGTTGGTTAAATGACCATGGTGTTGGTGTGCTTGACTGGCCAGCAAACTCACCAGACCTGAACCCCATAGAGAATCTATGGGGTATTGTCAAGAGGAAAATGAGAAACAAGAGACCAAAAAATGCAGATGAGCTGAAGGCCACTGTCAAAGAAACCTGGGCTTCCATACCACCTCAGCAGTGTCACAAACTGATCACCTCCATGCCACGCCGAATTGAGGCAGTAATTAAAGCAAAAGGAGCCCCTACCAAGTATTGAGTACATATACAGTAAATGAACATACTTTCCAGAAGGCCAACAATTCACTAAAAATGTTTTTTTATTGGTCTTATGATGTATTCTAATTTGTTGAGATAGTGAATTGGTGGGTTTTTGTTAAATGTGAGCCAAAATCATCACAATTAAAAGAACCAAAGACTTAAACTACTTCAGTCTGTGTGCATTGAATTTATTTAATACACGAGTTTCACAATTTGAGTTGAATTACTGAAATAAATGAACTTTTCCACGACATTCTAATTTATTGAGATGCACCTGTATTTCAAGAGCCTCAAAGCCTTTCTCTTATGATGGGGTTACTGAAAGAACTGTTGACAGTACTTGGAGTTCTTGCAGTAACCAAAAATAAAGGCTAAATTATATTTACTGGGCAAACAGGATTCTTTTAGTTCACCTAACAAATATGACGAAATGCAGCGAGTTTTCTGTTTTGCCAAGGTGTTTGTTTGGTGATATTTCTCCTGTTCATGCACATCTTTGAAACTCTTGACTTAGGAGAACTTGGCTAGTCAAAGAGTGTTTGATTGGTTAAAACTAATCATGGGTGTGGTTTATTTACAATCACGCGTGCCAGCTGAGGAGTAGTTACCTAAGTTACTATCATTAAAAATGTATAACTATGAGGCCCGTCAAAGATTTTGTGCATAAGTACACAAGTTTTTCTATTATGATTCACAACACAAACTTCATGAAGACAAAATGGGCATAACAAATGCATGGAGAGAGATTGCAGTTTTCATGAAGTCAGATTAGATCACTTGTCGCCAAAAGTATAAGGGGAGCCGTGACTAGTTTAATAAGACAACGAATCTATGCAGCGCTAAAAGCTGCGATCCACAGAAAGCATTTTTGGCATTATTTCCATGGCTGGAACAGTACGTTAAACATGGAATGTCACCCCCTACAAAACTAATTTTAAAATGGTGCCACGCTTAGTATAAACACCATTGCTTTAGTTAGTCTAGGAGAAAAAATAATTCTTCTTCGTAATATAAATTAGTCTTGAGTTTCACAGAGAACTGAAAGGGTGCCTGGAGGATTTCCAATGGGTTCTGCCGGTGTGGCAGCTGAGGAACCCCAAATGGGGCCATGAGTATCTTTTAATTTTAACAGTGCAGAACCCTCAGGAGAACCTTTAGGTAACCTGTTGAAGGTGCCTCACATATCCCATTGGTTACTCAACAAACTTCAATATATATTTCAATTCTCTCAAAGACTTTCCTTTATGATGTTACTGGTGGAACCATTGGCAGTCTTTAGAGTTCTTGCAGGAACTTATTGGTTCTATTTTAAAGGTGCCTTAGAGAACTACCCCTTTAAAAGGCTTTAAAAGGATTTCCAAAGGGATCTACCTGTGCGGCTGAGATTATTTGCACTGACAACTGGATAAGCGAGATACCCCAAATACTGTCTCAAGAATATTTGTATTTTGACAGTGTAAGATTTGTTGTGTTTTGGATAATGGTTTGCTGGTGTCCACACCAAGCTTCTAAGCTAGCTTTACCAGCAAGAGTTTTTGGTCAACTATCATGGCCAGAAAGACCATGCTGCTTGACAAGCATTATTTGCATGGCTATGCCAGGAATTTATGCTGGTGTAAGATGGTCTTCTCTGCAGGGTAAGGTAAAGGCTTAAATTGTATTGATCCAAGGAGGAGAAACCCCCAAGTTTTCTTCATCAGTTTTACACTAGCTCACCAGGTTGAAGGGAAAACCTATACTTTATTGTTGACATGATAGAAGTACATCTTTCTGTAATTAGATTTTGACTTCAGTACCTTTTTGTTTGTTGGGCATACTGCAGAGCTTTCCATAGACCATGCCCAATAGCAGGCTCCAAAGATGCACTTGGCTCGGCTGAGGTTGTGCGTTTACCATCCAGTAGTGTGTCACAAACACTTGCAGCTGGAGATCAAGGGGGATTGCTTTTAAGACAACGGTTGGCACACCCAAAGTGTCCAAGAGAACCTGAAGCCGCACATTGTGTGGTTCCTAGAGACACCAGAAAGACAGAAATCAAGAATTTACAGATGAGATTGGGAGATTTGGACTCTTATAAAGTAAAATTGAAAACTATTGAAGCACCATTTGGGGTTTCTCATATGCTGAACATTTTGGAGATCCTCCAGCCACCCTTTAAAGGAGCCTCAAATAATCTATTTATGTACTCAAGGAACTTCAAAATATATTTCAAGAGCCTTGAAGCCTTTCCCTTATGATGGGGTTACTGAAGGAACCACTGACAGTCCTTAGAAGTCTTTCGAGTTCTTGCAGGAACTAAGGGGGTATTTAGATCTCTAGAGTGTTCTGCCACTGTGGCAATCATATGGTGGCTCCAATATCTTTTAATTTAAGAAAAAGCCACTCGAGCCACTCAAGTTTTAAATGTCCTATTTATGTACTATAATAATGTTTTTGATATTTCAAGTGCATCAAAACCTTTAGCTCATGATCGTCTTACTGAAGGGACCATTTCTCAGAAAACTGAAAGGGTGCCTAGAGGTTCTCCATATGGCAGTGTGAAGAACCAAAACGGGTGCCTTGTGTATCTTTTATTTTTTAAAGTTTCTCATTACAAGTCAAATACACTGCAGCTTATATGAATAAAATTAGTGCTGAGACATCTTTACCTCCCTTAATGTTTCCAGTCGAATTCCTGGCTTTACCCTCGTCTGTATGGCTTCAACTTTTGAAAAGGTTAGTGTTAATTGTTCCCTGTCGTACTCATCTACATAGCACTTGCTTGTGCCAGTAGACTCTTTAGCAGCTGCCATGAGTTTGTCTTCTGTTTGCTGTTCTCCCAACAAGAGTACACCATAAAGCACTTGTCGTATGGGACGAGAGGTTTCATTGCTACTGGGGAGCTCAAAATCTTCAACCTGGGATCTCAGGGTGTTCCTTTGCAATACCAGAACATCAATAATGTAGGAGCTCATTCTTCCTTCAAGCAGGGGACGCAGGGTCCACTTAGGTAATGCTTGCAGTGGACTGGATGTTTGTGGAACTGTCTTTGAGATGAAGAACTGGGCAAGAGAACTGGAGAATAGCTTATATTCCTTGATGGCCTCAAACAGTGCTTTAACGACAATGTCCTTTTCTTCATCTGTAATTAGCTTAAGGAAATCAGCTATGGCCTCTTCTGGCCCTGCAAACTTGGATAACCAGTGAAGCAAGCCATCAATACGGGCAAACTCCCCACCGTGTACTGAGTGCTGCTCCCACCTCAGATATCTGATATTTTGCAGCTTCATATAATCATTGCCTAAG
This sequence comes from Myxocyprinus asiaticus, assembly GCF_019703515.2. Taxonomy (NCBI): domain Eukaryota; kingdom Metazoa; phylum Chordata; class Actinopteri; order Cypriniformes; family Catostomidae; genus Myxocyprinus; species Myxocyprinus asiaticus. Next base: position 10,219,817 of record NC_059359.1, read on the forward strand.
ATGGCGGCGACGAGTGGGAGAAGATCCTTGTTCATATGTTTAAAAGATGCACATAAATTTTCCACAGAAAAATGTTTGGTTGGGATGAATTTTTTGTTTGTCTGTCTGTCCCCTCTTACATTTTCCCACTGAAAATATGTGATTGGCAAGATTCCAGCCTTGAGGTTGAATATATAAAAATCACTGTCATTGGACAGAATTGGACAATTCCACTGTTTAGCCAAAGCAGCAATTTCCCAATCGGCCTCTTGAAGGCACTCAACAAGTGGTACCTTTAGCTTATGAAGGACCTGTCTGAACACATCTTTAATGAGAATAGGGAGGACTGTCCCTCGTGATCCCACAGACAGGGCATAGGCTTGTTTTATTTTGCCCTGACTTCGTTCCATGAGAGTGTCAAATTTTTTGTCAGTGTGATCGGCCCCACCATCAAGTACAACAAAAGGGCGAATGTCACAGGCTGTGAGGTTCTCGAAGAATTTTCTGATAATTTCTTCAAAGGCGTCATAATCTCCTCCATGCATCTGATCCAATTTACACTGAAAGTACAAGCTATAGTAAAAGTTACATCCATCTATTATTAGTTGACTGTCTCTGAAAGGATAGTCCCTCAAAAATTTTCTGTTGCTCTCAATGTATCTCTTCAGTCCTTGGACTCCCATGTTGAGTAGTCTCTAAATGAAAGATATATTAGTTGCTATATAACAATGAAAATTATATTTATCTATCAATCGACTGATTGAAGAGCCTGGGGCAATTTGCACACAGGAAAGTTGTCACAAGGGCTAGCAAGGGTCAGCTGTATAATGAAGGTATTTTAACCGAAAGGTTGAACAGTGTTCTCATGGGCAAGTAATTTTTGATAAATGTCAGATTGTGGCAAGTTGTCACATTCGTTTTAAATTTTATGTTTATTCAGTTTTATTAGTTCTAATATTTGTTGGCCAAAACAGTAGTTTTTGAGATATTGTACCTTAAAATGTTTTGCTGTCTCATGAATTATTTTGTTTCGTAATGGTTTTATTTAGCAGAAAAGCATAATTGGTTGATTAATGGTAGTTGTCATTGTGACAACTTACCCCATGTAGCGTGACAACATTCCCTGCTACTGGGGCATGTTGTCACAAAAGGTCATCGTGTTTGCAATGAACTATATTGTTTCCCTGGACAATAAACGGTGAAAAAAGTCACAGCTTTTTGGTAGCCATCATTTTATGCTATGTGGTTATACAGAAATTGACTTAAAATAAATGAATAAACTTACCTTGCGAAATATTCACTGCAGTTAAAAACTGACAAGACCCCCAAGTTACTTCAAATAAAATTAAATACATTTATACTTATTTTCGATATTAAATGAAAATCTATGTTAACGACTTTACTATTATTTAAAATATACCTATACAGTATACATTTTTTTTTTATTTCTGTTGCAGTATTTTTTTAGATTGTCACAAGTTTATAATGCAAATGACACATGATTGGTGGACAGATCATGCATAGAAATTGTGCCAATTTCAAAACTTGCCAAATCCTTAAAAAATAAATCCCAAATAACTGTCTTGCTCTTGACAATATGTGTATATATATATATATATAAACAACTTACCAAAACTGATGAACGTCTTTGCACTGTGAAGCGCCTCTGAGCTGCATGTACCCTATTTGCATTCGTATACGGTGTGGATTTTGTTATATTCGTCAGACGGGAAAGCGAAACTTATGTTCACATGACGTGAAGCGTTTCCCCCAAACCGAAACCTGGAATCAACACGAGTGTCATGGAAACAAAATATTGCAATAAAACCGTTTTCTTACGTGATCCTTTTGTCCATTGCCCTTTTAAAATATTTTTTAAGCCTATAATCCATTCCTTTAAATATAGTTAGCCAAGTATTGCTTTTATTTATTAATATAATAAATTATATATATAAATATATATACTTTAAACTACATTACAGCTCTAACACTGAATGGACAGCTTAAAGTTCATATTGTCTTCTATTCAATATGAATGACCATAACTTTAATCACTGCCAGAGTTTTCTATAGCCAAACGAAATGCTTTCAGAAAGTATTCATGAAACATTCTTTTTTTATACTTGTTCATATTGCAGACTTGTTTCTAAAAGCTTAAAATTTTATTTAATAAATGTTCAATATTATAATAAAAATATTGTCATTTAGAGCATTTATTTGCAGAAAACGACACCTGGTCAAAATAACAAAAAAAGATACAGTGTTTTCAGACCTCGAATAATGCAATGAAAACAAGTTCATATTAATTTTTAAAGAACACAATACTAATGTTTTAACTTAGGAAGAGTTCAGAAATCAATATCTGGTGGAATAATCCTGATTTTCAGACCCTGTTATGGCCAGCCCAATCTCAAGACCTGAACCCAATTGAAAACCTCTGGAATTTGATCAGAAGGAAGATGGATGGTTACAAGCCATCAAAAAAAAAAAAAGCCGAGCTGCTTGAATTTTTGCGCCTGGAGTGGCATAATGTCACCCAACAGCAATGTGAAAGTAGAGAGCATGCCAAGACACATGAAATCTGTGATTGAAAAATCAGAGTTATTCCACCAAATATTGATTTCTGAACTCTTCCTAAGTTAAAACAGTATTGTGTTCTTAAAAATGAATATGAACTTGATTTCTTTGCATTATTCAAGGTCTGAAAACACTGCATCTTTGTTATTTTGACCAGTTGTCATTTTCTGCAAATTAATGCTCTAAATGACAACATTTTTATTTGGAATTTGGGAGAAATGTTGTCAGTACTTTATAGAATAAAACAAAAATGTTCATTTTACTCAAACATTTTACTCAAACACATACCTATAAATAGTAAATACAGAGAAACTGATAATTTTGCAGTGGTCTCTTAATTTTATATATATATACACACTGTAAAAAATTACTGTAAATTTACAGCCAAATTCCTACAGCAATCTACTGTGATTCTTAAATACAGTAGTTTGCTGTTAAAATGTTGCATTCTGGGAGATCAAGAACAGGCTCACTGTGAAGTGACTAGCTTTACGGTAAATAGCTGTTCTATGCAAGGCATTAGGGGAAAATGAACATTTAAAATCGTGATATCATCTTGGTGAAAGCTACAGTGACATTCTGAAACGTACACCCCCCCCCAATGAATTTGTTTGTTTGTGGCACATGGTTAATGTTCATGATGCTTCTGACCAACTCCTCTGTTCTTTATCATCTCACATCAGCCTTCACTTGTCTGTCTAATGAGAAGTCAAATAAAAAAATAAAAAATCAACCTTTGAAGCACTGTACATATTAAATGTACAATTTTGCCAGGATTGAACAGTGTATTTATTATGAAAAACAAAACACAACAACAACCTGTACACAGTAAAATAACAGTATAGCACTGCATTGTGGGTTATAATGGTGAAATACCCATAAGCCTTTGCGTTAAAATAAGTATGTATGCTTTGGCAATGCATTGGGGCTACAAAAATTAAAAACAAAAACAAAACAAAAAACATGTACAAAAGTTTTTATTCAGACTTAATAGAAGGCTTAGTTTAATTAGTGTTGTTGTTTTGTTATCAGTAGTTGTGTTTTATTTGAAGTCACCATTATGGTGATTAGTGTTCTCTTGAGCTGGCACCTTGGACCTTCTTCATTATTATATTATGTTCTTCTAGCCACTCAATTTGTGTTTAAGTAAAAGACAAGTTGTTGCACTGTGCTAATTGGAAGACAAAACCTAAGGTCATACTGAATATCTGATCCTATCTTGCAAATGACACTATATGTGGAAATAGTGATGCAATACACAAACACAAACAGTAAAGGTTATTTCAGCAAAATGATATCAAACTGAGTGTTTGATGTTTTTGATGAACTTACAGCATAACAGGAGTTGTTAACAAGACACACACGGATATCTACTCTCGGCATACAAAACGCAACAATGGTGACAGTTAACAAACATACTTTTACGTAAAAGAGTAAAAGCTGAACATTAAAATACAAGTAACTTAGACTACAAAAAAAAAAAAAAAAAAAAAAAATGTCAGAATAAAGTAAATTCTTCATGCTGCAGTGCAAGCTGGGAACATAGCTGTTAATTTCAACAACAGTAGACAGTATGTATTTTAACAGCTATATGCTGCTAAATTGCAGTTGTATACTGTAGCTGTCAAAAACAGTATCTTACTGTTAATTTCAAGAATGGTGACACACCGTATTTTTACAGTATAGTGCTGGCAACCACAGCTGCTAGTAGTTTACTGTTTTTTACAGGATTTACAGTGTGTATGTATATATATAAAATATATAATTTTTTTTGTGTATTTATTTATTAAAAAACGACTAATAGACCTACTAACTCTCCGTTTAAGTGGATCTAAGTGGTAAAAGGCTCCTTTGATTTAAATTTTTCCCAAAACACTAAATTGCAACAAAAACTACCACTGCAATGTCCTAAACACCTGTTTGTCACTGTGCACTGCAAAAAAAAAAAAAAAAAAAATCCTGATTCCTGATAAAGTTTGACTTTGAGGCAAAATTTATGTAGCTAATAAGAATCCCTGAAATGATCACATTTATTTTGAGATAAAATACTTGTTTATCATTTTGTTCAAGGTCATTAAATCAAAAGTTTTTTAATTACTGTCCAATAAGTGAAATTATAGTATTTGGGGTAAAAAGCCCCCCTGTTGCAGGGGCTAAAGGCCCCATAAAACACATATTTATTTATTTATTTATTTATTTTTAAGTGGGGGGAATAGATTTGTTCCTTATAAATGTTCAAAGTGGGCTCATATTAACTGATCCAATCACAATGGAGATTGATTTTGTTTATAAAATACAGATGATACAAATGTGTTTGAAATTAACAGGAAATTGTGCACCCTTTTATGAAGTTGTTATTTTGAGTTAGTATTATCTTAATTGGATACTCAAAAATGCATCTAGCTGTCTCAAATTTATTTGCATTAGTTGCCAAATTTTGCCCTTTAACATTTGCCCTTACTGTATATCTACACAATATCAATAAAACACCCCATGGGGCCTTTTACCCCAGGTATGGGGTAAAAGGCTCCCTCACCACCTTTTTTAAAAAACTTTTAATCACAACGATCTTCTGTTATTATTTCTTTTCACACGAATGATGTTGCTCTATCAGCATTCAATGAAAAGAAATACATTCTTTCTATCTTGATACATTTTATGACCAGAAAAAAGCACATTTTCCTTAAGGTGTGCCTTTATCCCCGTTGTACCCTCTGCTTATTTTATTAATCAGTCATTACATAATGTGTCTAACACTTAAGCCAACTATGGTCATTCACATTTAGAAGAGAAAAACTGATAAAGTGTAACAACTTTAGCACAGTAATTAAACCAGGAAGGAATAAATGATTCCATCCCTGGCCATTAATGACATGATGTACAGTATTTGGTTTAACATATATGAAGTTAATTGAATTAATTTGCATTACACTCCATAATTTTCATCTCTGCTATAATTTCCCACCTTCGCAAAGACATCTCATCAGTGTCTTGCAAGACTTAAAATAACGTTAGCACATTTGGATATGAGTGGGTTAGTTAACTATAGCATGATGGTTGACTTGAGCTCAGATAATTCAACTAGATTTTAAGTGTTAAATGGACTAATTATAAACTAATTATAGTTATATAGTTGTGGATGCAGAGCGCTCCCCTTCATTTTCAATCCCTGTTTGCCACCGTGGAAAATAAAATTGGCTCATGTGATGTTTTTTTTTTTTAAGGCTTGTAGGTCTAAAGCATCATATGCAAAGTTGTGCAAAGAGCATGCATTTTGAATGACAAATATACTTTGCTGTTAATAAAACAACGACGCAGAGCCGATTTGCTTCAGTGAGAAGGAGGGTTGTGATTACGCTGATCAGGTAAGAATATATATGTATTGCTACTTATTTATGTATACAATTTTTTGAGAGAGTGATTTACTATTAATACATCAAGATTGAACTGAATTATAAAAAACATTTTAAGTAAATAATAATAATAATAAAATAATAATAATAAAATTAAAAAAAATGATCCAATTGTAAAAGTACTAAATTTTGAAAAAATTACTTTGGAAATACAAATTGCAGCTAAATGATGCTTTTGCATTATGTTTGAAATGTTATCATAGTGTACCCTGTGTTTTGTTAGTCTTCAAGAAAATTAACAAAATTGTATGGTGAAATTCCAGGTATACTTAAGTCATTCTTAAATAATTCTTAAACTAAGAATTAGTTAAAACCCTGTAAGTATTTACAATAATTCTTGAATTTTATTGATGAAATTACTCAAACCCATCGTATAAGATTCTTTCTATTCCTGAACACTGGAAACAAGTTGCATAGCTGAAAATAATCAAAAGATAGTTCCTTGTCTTAGTTTATTTAGATTTGAGTCCAACAGTATTTCTATATGAATCATTATTTTACAATCCCAATAGTATGTCTTATATTAATCCAAATAGTATAATGTGTTATATTTGAAACTGTTCACAAAATGTTTACATTATTATTATTTGATTTATTTTTTATTTTTTTTTATCTTAATACAATGCCCTTCTATTTTATGCGGCCAAGAACAAACAGCTTTTAATGAGAATGGTCTTCAGCTTCACAATATGAATCCTGTTCTTTGCTCATGTGGTCATAAATTTCACATTTAGCCTGACTGTACAAGTAACTTGACAACCGAATCCGTACTGAGCCTTGTTTCTTAGGTTTTCTATGTAGATCCTGATGAGAAAGTAAAACAAAACAAAGAAAAAAATAAACAGAAAGGTTGAACACTGAATGTGTTATTACAGAATTCTACTTCAACCTCTAGTATGTTACTACAGTTTTACTGTTATGAAAACAGATGCATATGTCACTCTGCCTATTGAGTTAAAAAGTAGAATTTATTTATTTTATTTTATTTTTTTTTGTAGAGACAGAGATCATAAAATGTCCACATCACAATGGTGTAAATGCAAACCATTCATAAGTGTACATTACATTTACATTTATTCATTTGGCAGATGCTTTTATCCAAAGCAACTTACAAAAGAGGAATAATACATAATAAGTGATTCATCTTAAGGAGACAGTAGTACAAAAAGTGCTGCATTACAAAGTTTCAATTGCATCAGAATAATTGTATCCAAGACAGAGTAGAGTGCAACAAGAATTATATATGCAGTACTGTGCAAAAGTTTTAGGCACTTGTGAAACATGTTGCATAGTGAGGATGTCTTCAAAAATAATGAAATAAATAGTTTTCATTTATCATTTAATGTCACACAAAGTCCAGTAAACATAAAAAAGTTAAATCAATTCTCCTAGGTACACCTGGACACAGTTTTTCTTGGTTGTTGGCAGATAGGATGTTCCAAGCTTCTTGGAGAATTCAACACAGTTCTTCTATCTATTTAGGCTGTCTCAATTGCTTCTGTCTCTTTATGTAATCTCAGACTGACATCTGTTGCAGTGCTCCCTGTTCTTCTATTGTAATCTTTTCTATTTGCAAAAGGAATGTTTGGGAGTCTAACATTTATATTTCCTACTGACAAAATAAAGCTGAAGATATAAATAACCATCTTAAGACAAATGCTTTTGTGAAACATATTTCAAAGACTTTTGCACAGTACTGTATATATATATATATATTGTTGTTGTTGTTGTAAATAAATAACACATTCCAGATTGTCTTAATCCTTAATGGTCATTTGCTTTGCAGATGACCATACAGTCAGCCAGTTTGGTGACTGCATTCAGCAACACTGCATAATATATTGGTGTCACAAGGACAAGAAATCATGTTGATTATTCTGTTGGTCGCAGCAATGTTTGGCCAAGGTAAGCATGTTTCATTAACTTTCTTAATAGATCAAGCCATTTCACGCATACAGTGGTCCCAAAAAGTATTAGGACACTTTTGAAATGAATTTCTTTGCATTATATAAGTGCCAACTATAGAGTATATATATATGCCAACTGTTTATTTATAAATATATATACTTATGCTCATTTGACAACCCTTGTGACATAATGTTGATTACCACAACAAAAAGTTCCACCTGGTCCATGTTTATTTAAAAAATAAAAGTAGAAAGTAAAGCACTTTTAATTACTACTCTGTTTACATGGCAACATAATGCTGGAAGACCCTGTAATCTGATAAACACTGTAATGCCATAAAATCCCTGATTTTATCACACTAAAATCATGATAACACATACTGTATATTGTTTAAGTCTTTTGGCTGTACTTTTGAAACATTGTGTATTTTAAAGATCATGGACTGGTCCCTTTCACTTTCATTGTACTGTATAAGTTTCTTACTATAACTGTGACTTTTACTTCGAAAGTCAAAAATATTTTTTTATGTAATCAACCTTATGCCACAAATACTGTCGATTGATCTTAAAGGGTTAGTTCAACCAAAAATGAAAATTCTCTCATTATTTACTCACCCACATCCATCCCACACAGAAAAAATTAACCAGTAAGATTTACTTAATTTTTATTTCGCAAGTTTTTGCAAGCTGTTTTTCTAAGTAAAATCTACTAATCGAATAAAGTGAGTAAATTTAACTTAAACATTTTTTGTAAATTCAGTAACTATTACTTCAAATATGATATATATGGTGCTTAAATAAACGTACTAAAATTGAAATAAACATTAGAACATGTAATATTTAGAATTTTCCTTACAAACATGTTTAATCATATACCACATGAGATACGGGAGTCATCCACAGGGAAACTTAACACATGCTATGTAGTCTATGAGACCACATCAACTTACATTACTGGCGATAGAAACAAGATATAAAGTTGCACACACAGACTTCAACACTTGGTACACAAAACACCATGACAGTGACAATCAACAGATAATTTATTTGATCATTAATGGGTAATTTTGAGTAGAAAATGAACTTAAGACCACACAAAACAAGAAGTTACAAGACGAACTAACAATATTAACAATAAAAACAATTATATGGTAAATAAATTTGCAGAGTGAAACCATGCAACACGTTAATTATTCAATCTCAGTACATGCTGGGAACACCAGTTTTGAAAAGTTAAGTAAAATGTACTTATTTTATTTACCAGTGAAATTTACTCAAATTATCAAGTAAATATGTAAAAGTTTTCTACTTTAGGATTAATACATGATGACACATTGTAAAAATAACAAACAATCATAAATAATATTTACTTAAAAGCTAGAGCATTCATTTGTAAATGTTTGAATGTAGAATTTACTTAATATTTTCAAGTTCATGCTTACACTAACTTATTAAATGTAGAAAGGACTTAATCTTTTCTGCTATATTTACTACACCACAAAATATTTTATTTCAGTGCAGATGTGTATGACTTTGTTTCTTCTGCTGAACACAACATTTTTTAGAAGAATATCTGAGCTCTGTAGGTCCATATAATGCAAGTAAATGGTGACCAGAACTCCAAAAGCTCCAAAAAGGAGATAAAGGCAGCATAAAAGTAACCCATAAGATTCCAGTGGTTTAATCAATGTCTTCTTAACCAATCCAGTTGGTTTTGGGTGAGAACAGACCAAAATATAACTCCCTTTTCACTGTACATGTTGACATCATTCTCCTTGACGATCAAAATTTCAAGCTCAATTACACTTCCTATAGCGCCATCTAGCGCTCTGCGCATGCCTCAAGCACAAGTGTAATCGAGCTTGAAATCATGATTGTGCCTAGAGGTTGCAATATCAAGATGTACAGTGAAAAAGGAGTTACGTTTTAGTCTGTTCTCACACAAAACTAACTGGATCGTTTCAGAAGACATTGATTAAACCACTGGAGTCTTATGAATTACTTTGATGCTGACTATTTTTTGGAGCTTTTGGAATTCTGGTCACCATTCACTTGCATTGTATAGACCTAAAGAGCTGAGAAAAATCTTTGTTTATCTTCTACAGCAGAAAGAAAGTCATGCACATCTGGGATTTCATGAGGGTGAGTAAATGATGAGAGAATTTTTGTTTTTGGGTGAACTATCCCTTTAAATTGTTTTGACACTGAAAATTCCACTGTGGCTAGTTGAAAGTAACTTATCTTTGAAAAACACTACATGCTGTTGCGCTCTGTCTAGCTTTTTCTAACAAAAGATCACATCGTTTGTGAATGGCTACTTACTCATTATACTATATTTTGCTTCCTCTCAGTAAGTGTGTTCAAAGTCCCAGTTTTATTTAGCGGATATAATGTCGGCTCACACAGGTGTCCTCCATAGGTGTATTTTCCCACATTACACCTTACTAAGGACATGCTCCACAAAACATTTGATTGCCAGAATGTGTCCAAATCCTTCTTGTCTTTATTTTGAACAGTATATTAATTGTTCTTTTATTACTATTTAAACTGTTTACAGTCTTTTTTGTGTGTGAAATGTTTTGCTGAAAATTGTGTTTGTGCTATGTTAAAAATAAATGCCACTTGGTTAGATATTTTTTATATAATGAAAAAGAAATTAACATTTACATGAAGCTTAAGTATCCAAATACTTTTGGGGTCACATGTGTTACGTGGAAGAAGAGTTTTCAGGCTAATAAGGCCTGATGTTCAGTTGGCTGGGAAAGAAACAATGTGTGTGGTTAAATTATTGATGATATTAACAACTCTTGATTTGACAGGGCAGTCATGGAGCGACTATGGGTATTACTTCATCACGGCATTCCCAGAGAACATTGCCTTCTACTATCCATTTATTCCATCAAATTATCTAAAAATCACCGCCCTCTATAATGACACTTCAGTGGACGTGTACTTGAGTCACACATTAATGTTCACTAACACACTGCAATCAGGAGACACTACAATTGTGACCCTAAATGTTGAGCAATATCAATTCGGTCAATCCTACAGGTCCGTCATAATAAACAGTTCAGATTACATTGTAGTGCTGTCAGTCAGTCATCGAGGAGATAGTGTGCAGACTAATGTTGTTCAGCCTTTACAAAATCTTGGTACAATTTACACTATCCCCTCTCTGAATTACAGTGAGATGATTTCTACCTTCAATGAAATGGGTGAAAATATCAGCAAGAAAAACAGTTTATTCAGGCTAGTCATTATAAACTCAGAAGATGTAAATAACCATGTAATAATTCAACGACAACAGTTTCAGTACACGGAAATCATACTTAATCCTAATGGCCTTGTGCAACTTCCTATCAATGGTTCAGAAATTGCCATAGTAGCTGATTATAGAGTGGCTGTACTGCTTACCCACCCATGTGTAGAAACAGCAAGTTGCAGGTGCAACATGGTGGTGAACCAACTTCGTCCAGATCTCCAGTGGAGTAATTTGTTTTTGGTGCCCTCAGTAGTGCACATGAGCAAAACTTGGCTACATGTGACATCAGCAATGAACATTCAACTGAGTGGTGCGAATCTAGAACCCACTAATTTTGCACCCTATCCCTCAAATCTCTTGTCCATCCCATCTGTGCAGTCAAATTCCCAATACATCTTCGCCTCTGATGCTGTTTCCCTTCGAATTATCAGTCCAGGCCTCTTTATTGAACTGATCCCACTATACATGTTTCATGCTTGTTACCTGGTGCAGATCAGTTCGACACAAGGTGAGGTCTTGGTGATAGCTGAAACAGCCTACAAGGATAATGTGCACATAGACAGCAGTTTGCTTTCATCCACTGATTGGAGCCCCATCGCCCAAACACAGTACTCCTCTGTCTCCGTGATCCTTGACGGTGAACACGTCATCTGGCATTCATCCTCAAGAATTGGAGTGTACATGTTTGAGAGGATGAGGAGTGGAATTCTTTATGGAGGCCCAGCTATAGCTTTGAAGATGCAGCCAGGTAAACAACATATTTTTGTTTGTTCGTTTGTTTTTTAATCACATGATAATGGTGTGATAATGATATGTTCTCATTATTGTTCATTTTTAAATGTTTAGTGTATTATTCTTACATCAACACAAATACAGTGGCCCCAAAAAGCATCGAGACACTGTTGGACATTTACAATAAAGGAATATACAGGGTCCAATACAAGTTAAGCTCAGTGGACAGCATTTTTGCTGCATAATGTTGATTACCACAAAAATTTATTTGGACTTGTCCCTCTTTTTCTTTCAAGAAAAGCTAAATCTGGGTTACAGTGAAAGACTTGCAATGGATGTGAATCGGGCCAATCCGTGAGTTACTATTTCAAAAGTATAGTCGCAAGATGTAAAAAATATGCGTGTTAACGTGATTTTAGTATGATAAGATTACTTACTAACCTTTTCTGTGTAAAGTTATATTCAATTTTACAAATTTGTTGCCATGACAACTTAACACCGTAAACACTAAAACCATTGTAAAAATGACGATTTAAACAACGGTACAGTTTAAGTATTATGAGTTTTAACAAATGAATTAATGTAAGTGCTTTTATAAAATTAGAATCTTCAGATTTCTGCCTTTAAACCATCCAAAAATTGGCCCCATTCACTTCCAGTGTAAGTGCCTCACTGTAATCTTGATTTTTGCTTTTGTTTTTAAAGAAAACGAGGGACATTTAAAAATGTATGCATTTATTGCTAGACCTTTTCTTTGAACTAACTTCACATTTCTGAGCCATTTTTGCAATCAGTTTTAACCAACTGGCCAAAAGTAATTTTTAGTGAATGTATAAAGTCAGTTTCCCTCAAATTCCACAAAAGTTTGACAAACTGAAAGTCTACAAATACTTAATTTTGAATAGATTATCTATTGTTTCATGATTTGACACTTATTTTGGTGAAATGTTTTGCTTGAAAAGTGTGTTTGTGCTATATTTCTTTAAAATAAATGCCACTTGATTTGACAGTTTGTTATATAATGCAAGATATTCATACATTTTAAGTGTTGAAAGTGTGCACATACATTTTGGGGCCACTGTGTATTAAAGTAGTTCACATAAAATAAAATTCTGTCATAATACAGTACACTAAACCTAATATTGTTCCAAACCTGTATGACTTACTTTCTTAAGCAGAACACAAAAGTAGATGTTTTAATAAATAACACGGTCTGTCTTTTCAGTACAATAGATTTTATTCATAGTAGCGCCATATTTGATTTTTGACGGTAATGAAAATGAGGCTGTGAGGGACAGACTTACCATCTCTTCAATGAAATGCACTGTATAAAGCTGTATAAAGTTCATAGATTACATCAAATTTTTTTTGAAGTTTTTTATGTCTACCAAATTTTTAAAAAAGATTTTCAATGCTTTTTTCTGTCAGTAGTATGATCCAAAACAGCACAACCCATTAAAGATATGCCTTGTTGTCATTCCCAACAAAAATTAAAGATGGTGCTACCGTGAATAAGGCCTATGGCAGTGGATAGTGCTTAAAGCAGACTGATCGCACTGTCAATTCGGAAACAGCAAGCTGACTTTTCTTGATCTTAACTCGATCTGTGCTCACGGAAATTCAAAGCACTGACCCCAGTGGACGAAGTGGGAAGTGTTTTTGCAAACTGCCCACATAGGGGTGTCAAAAGTGAGTTGTAAAGCAAGTTGTTTTTAGCTGTTAAGGATGTAATACAGTGCAAATTTATGAACTCTACCCCCAAACCAAAACTCCAACCATAAAGCTTACTGTCAGTTTAGTACAAATTTAATTTTAGAGGGAAAATGGAACCCAGTGGTGAAGTGGTGACTGAAGATCTGGGCAATCTGTGAACTTCTTAGCATTTCACTATAGGAATGTCCCACCCTTTACTGAAACGGAAAGTATGATTTGTTAACAAATACCCTGTTATGCCTGAAACAAATGTTCTGATTGGTTGCAAGACTATTCGTTTGTTCTGACAGCCATAGGTGCCTTCATTGATTTTAGGTGAGCATACGAAAACTCATTAGAAAGATATGTAGGCATACGCTGTAAGCGCTAGACCAAGGTTTCTCAACTGGTGGGTCTTGAACCAAAAGTGGGTTGCAGGTCTGCTCAGACTGGGTCGCGGACAGCAGGGAAGGAACATGCCATGGTTCTCCCACTGAACATCTTTCGGCGGCTGCCTAAGTGAAATTTAGAGCTGCCAAGGCAAATGTGATGATAATCTCGTGTTCAGCGCTTTATACGCGATAAAGGCATCTGCAACGCAATGAGCCAAATTTTGGTTCCCTTATGACTCAGTACACTAAACATTACGTAGTAACGCTTATGGGAGTGCCTTCTTACATGACCTAGTTGAAACCTCTCTACAATAATGCCAGTATTCTAATATTGGCTATGGTGTTTGAGCCCCGCCTGTTTTGGCACTAAACTGTCAGCTATAAAAACAGACAGTGCACAAACACCATTTCCTCAGAATTTCTTCCTTCAAGACAGCGATCATCTCTTGTCTAGAAGCCCTCTAACTTCGCCATCGATACACATGAGTCAGCAGGCGGAATCTTCCTCGCCGCTTCGCTGGTGAACAGGCCTCAGCATCCTGATTCTCCGTATCCTTTAAAAGCAATTGTAATTTGTGTGATATAAATGTAAATATATATTTATTTAAATATTTATATATCTAAAAGTGCCACTTATGTGTTCACGTATTTTTCAAGATGTCATTCCGTAAGTGTTCATTGTGTGAGAGACGCATCCCGCCGTCAGACCAGCATGAGAGCTGCGTTTTCTGTCTGGGCCATGCAGAGTCAGCTCTCATGGAGACAGACTGTCCTCACTGTGAGGACATGAGTCTCAAGTCACTTTGCTCACGAATTGCCCTTGTTCTGATTCAATTATTGTATGTGTGTTTGGTAACGTGTCATGCTATGTGTAGTTTATGTCAAGTCATGATTATAGTAAAGTTCATGTTTATGTTTCACGTTTATAGTTAGGGTTTTTGGTTTTCACGTTTATTAATAAATTTGCACTTGGATTCTTTATTTCATCATCTTCGTCATTGCCAGCAGCCAATCGTTACAGTCTCCCCCAGAGGAACCTGGGCTGTCTCGCCTTGATGAGTGGTTCTTGCAGTCCGGATGCAGTCAAGCAGCTGCGTTCTGCAGATCGCGCACTCATAAAGCGCCCATTCAAAATGATTGCTCAGAAACGGATCTTATCGCATGTACACCTACACGATTGGTTTGCGTCGATAGATCTGAAGGATGTGTACTTTCATATCCAAATTGTTCGACATCACAGGATGTTTTTGAGATTCACGTTCGAGGGAACAGCATATCAATACAAAGTCCTGCCCTTCGGATAGTCTCTGGCTCCTTGCACATTCACGAAGTGCATTGATGTGGTTCTCGCCCCTCTGAGACTGATCAGCGTACGCATCTTGAACTACCTCGACGATTGGCTGTTATTGGTGCAATCAGAGACTCTGTTATGTCAGCACAGAACTTACTGCTTCAGCATCTAAACAGCTTGGGCCGCAATGTAAACTGGGTGAAGAGCACGCTCTCCCCCAGCCAAAAAATCTCCTTTTTGGGAGTCTGCCTCGACTCCGCGTGTGCGTGCACCTCATGAGTGTGCGCGTTCAGGCCATTCTACAGTGTCTGTCTCAGTTCAAACTGGGGAGAACACTTCCACTGAAGCTGTTTCAGAAAGCATTTGGATTTATGGAGGTGGCATCCATTAGGTCTCTTACACATGAGACCTCTTCAGTGCTGGCTGAAGCGTCGAGTGCCACAACATGCTTGGAGCCGGGGGCGCATGCGCATCACTATATCCCACCGCTCTATAGCTGCTTTAGCACCATGGAAAGCTCCTTGCGCTGGGTCAAGTTGTCAGGTGGAAAGTGGTGACCATGGATACTTCCAACACAAGTTGGGGGGCGGTGTGCAATGGACCCCCGACTTTCGGCACCTGGACAGTTGAAAGGAGGGTGTGGACAGTTTCAGGCCAAAACAGGCGGGGCTCAAACACCAAAGCCAATATTAGAATTTGCCTTATTGTAGAGAGGTTCAACTAGGTTGTGTAAGAAGGCACTCCCATATGCGTTACTACGCAATGTCTCGTTCCCTTCGTCTCAGGGAGCTGAGATTACACACGTAACCGAGTGAAACCGAACCACTCACGCTCAAGATCTGGGCAGGGTTGCGTAAGGTCTCACGTAAGTTGGGACGTAAAGTTCACACTAAGGGCTTAGTAACTGTTAGTTAGTTTGTAACTAAGTCAGTGCTTAATTTATTTGCACCACCTATTCTTAAGGCAAGACTTAACTAGTAGGTTATAAGCTCTCCGTAAAGTAATGCATAGTCGCATAATATGACGTTTACTTGTATTGATCCAATAAGCAACCTTCAAATTTGTACACAGAAGTGTTAAAAAGCTGTGAATTTCAGTTTGATCTTGTTATGGTTGATGTTCAAACCTTGTTTGCGCATGTAAATGTCAGCTGTAATAAATGATATCCCCATTGAAATACTATATGTTATAAAACAAGGTTTCATTAATGGCTTATTTAGCCTATATATATAACAATATTTAATAACTATCTAAAATGAATAAGGGGCAATAAATAAATAAATAATACAACAGGCTGGAAAAATAAACATTTATTCATTTTAATATCTATTTCATATGTTGAAACTTGACACAGAGTACACAGCAAAGTGCACCGTTAGATCGGTTTCATGCTGAAGAAGTAAGTTTTTTACATAATATTTTCTCCCGTAAATGTAAACGAGTCTCATTGCCAACATCATCATATATGTCGAAAGAACTGAAGCCTGTCAACTAAAACACGAGCTCATTGATTTAATTAAATGAATCTGCTTTTTTATTCCATCCGTTACTCCTGGTTGGAGGCTTCCGTAAATATTTAGTTTATATACTTGAAAACCATTAACAAAACTATGTAAGATAAAAGAAAATGCGGCACAGGAGACATTAAATACAGGTTATGGTTTTTACTATGGTGGGTTGCCACTTGATGTCCAATGTAAAATCTGGGTCCCGAAGCAAAACCAGTTGAGAACCACTGGGCTAGGCTACACTACTTTTCAAATCGCAATTGTGATTATGCATATACAATTACTTTCTGGTTTCCTCACTAGACAAGAACCTGGGTCTCCCACACGGCTGATGTAATATGCTTCCAGTCGCAACACAGCAAAAGGTAAACACACTTCAAATGATGCACAGATAGCCAATGGGAGATGGTGCTTGTCAGTAACTCGGCATTTGGGGCCGATGTCAGGGTACTGGAATATTTGGAAGCGACATTCCAACTTCCCGTGCGATCATGTTTCAAAAGGACCCAAAAGTATCATTAAAGTAGTTCATGAGCCTCGTGCGTCAAATTCCAAGTCTTTTGCGCGATCATGAGCGCTATGAGAGAAGCTCGTACACATGGCACACATATTCCTGCGAGAATTTGAGTTGTTTTGTAGTGCTTTGCACAAGTTCTCCTGTAACAAACTTCTCTCACAGCGCTCATGAACCTGCAATGGACGTCAAGATTTGGAATATGAAGCACGAGACCATTCGGCTACTTTTATGATACTTTTTGGTCTTGCTACTGTATTGAAAATATGGACTAAGATATTCATTAAAAACTATCCTTTTGTGTTCCATATAAGAAAGAAAATCATGCAGGTTTGAAACGACATGAGGGTAAGTAAATGATGACAGATTTTTCATTTCTACGTTAACTTTCCCTTTAATTGCTTTGTACTACTGAAAATCTAACTTGTCCACTTAAAAACTGAGTGTTATGTTTGTGTGCATGTAGACCCTGTTGGCTGTTTATTGCACTCTACTGGGTTTGAAATCATTCAAACACCCATGACCTGGGTTCAATCCTATCAAAACTGTATGTTAACAAAAGGTGACCTGTTCAGTCCAACCTCCGCGGAGGACCAAATGCAGATAAGCAACTTTCTGAATAATCAAGAAATAAAAGAGGACCTCTGGATTGGACTGCGGTGCAGTCTGTTCTCATTGGACTGGTACTGGCAGAAGGGTAACATGAGAATATACAACTTGAGCTACACGCAGTGGGCAACTGGGGAGCCCGGTGATCATGTGAAGGGCATGTGTGCTTCAACATCCCCAAATCCATCAGATTCCATCATAAATTGGAAAAGTGTGCGTTGCTGTACTAATTTGAAGTCTGTCTGCTACAGGAAAGCTAAGTACTTCAGTCTGTAAGAACTAGCCACAGTGGTTGCTAAAACTTTAGGGTAAAAAAATACAATGACATTACAAGATAGCATTTTGTATAAATTGTGTATACTGTATACATAATTAAAATAATCTAATGTTAATATACCAACCTAATTGAGCTACCAGTGTAGTAGTTCTAGTTGTAGTAAATATATAGACACATAGATGTGGAGTTGTTTATGATCTATGGACAAATGAAAGATTTCAGCTTATTTCACAAGTACTTTCAGGAAGTTCATAATGGCTTTATGTATCTCAAGAAATTGCTATTACCATGTATAATGTATGTAGGCCTATATCTTGTTACATGTATATCTTATTCACAATGCTCACACTGTTAATCTGGAGACATGTATTTCTATGCAATTATTAGCACTTTATCTTTCCAAAATAATAATAATAATAATAATAATAATAATAATAATAATAATACATTTAATTATTGTTAGTTACATCATTTAATTTAGTTAATTTATTGAAGGAAATGACTTGGAAAAAGCAATAAGACATTTATAAACATACCATTCTTGGCACATTAAAGTACCTCTAAAATTTTCTAAACATTTAGATTAAACTATTTTATTTATTTATACATATGTGTCTATTAAGCTGTGTTTATACAATCAAAATGTGTTTGACATGAGAGTGAGTAAATGACGACTATGGACATATTCCACAAAGTTTGACAACCAGAAAGTGTCCACACATTTGATTTTGAATAGTATCTATTGTTTTTGATGTTCATACAGTCTAAGTTGAAATATATATTTGTGCTATATTTCTTTAAAATAAATGCCACTTTGTTATATATATATATATATATATATATATATATATATATATATATATATATATATATATATATATATATATATATATATTGTATATAATGCAAAGATATTCATACATTTTAAATACTTTTTGGGGCCACTGAATATTAATTGTTTACTGTTAATAAACTTTCAGCTTTCATGCCTAGTGTGTGCATACTATTCCTTTTGAAGTTTTGTGATTTGAAGCATGTGATAAATGACAAAATGCCATTGCGTCAACATCTCATTATTCAAAGTTCTGTGATGATAATGTGTTTTCAATGCAAAATGGGCTTATACTGCAGGAAAAACACACACATGAAGATAATTTTGTTCAGAGAGATAAAGAACAGTGGCCTTGTCACATCAGGTAAGTCTTTTTGGTAGTGTTCAATATAACTGAATGTTAGATATTAACATAAATACTTGAGAAGAATGTTTATGGACTTGCATGATAAGGAAATCTAGGGTTTCAAATCTGAATGGTAAAGATGGATAGGAATGGGATTTTAATTCAAGGCTGAGGGTCCAAATCAAATGTATTGGTTTCAGATCAAAAGTGTCATTGGGCATTCAGATATGAAGAATAGAATAATGAAATAAATGTGCATCACATCAGTAAGATATATATAGACAAACATAGGTTCAAGCAAATAAATGCATGTCTGCAGTGTTTTGGAATATTTCCTCAAAGGTAGAATAAAATGGTTTTCAAATGTTGAAAATCCATTGAAATTTCCCCCATGTCTTTATAGGAATTTAAATATTTCACATCTATATTTATATTCAAAATCACAATTAATGGCAGAGCAGAGATTTCTGTTTTATAAATGATCAAAAGTGTAAAATCACTGAAGGCAGTTTTAAGGGCTTCATTTCAATTACTCATTCCTCTTTTTGATATATCAAAAACAAAATTCCCTCCATTTTATTTTTTTTTTAATTGTCCAAGCACAGACTATGTTGCCTGTATGTACCTACGTTAAGTAGACTGCCTGTGTTGAGCATGTTGACGTGTAGAAATGTGTAAATTGTGTTGTACATCACATGTATCAATTCAATCTTTACTTAAATTCCAGGTTCAGTTCAAGTTAAGCTTAATTGACAGCATTTTTGGAATAATGTTGATTACCACAAAAGGTATTTTGACTCGTCCCTCGTTTCTTTAAAAAAAATCTGGGTTACAATGAGGGACTCAATGGAAGTGAATGGGGCCCATTTTTAGATGGTTTAAAGGCAAAGATAGTGTTGATATAGAGTTGAAAGAGCTTTAAAGTTGTTTAAATCATAGTTTTTGCAGCGGACTGCTAAATTTCCAGGATCACAGGGTTTACAGCATTACGTCGTTATGCTAACAAAGTTGTCAAATTTTAACTTAACACAGAGAAGGTTTAGCGATTTTATCACAATAAAATTGTATTAACAAGCATGTTGTTTACGTCTTGTGGCCATACTTTTAATGTATTTAAATGTTTACAGATTGGCCACATTCACTTCCACTGTAAGTGCCTCACTGTAACTTTTTATTTTTTATTTTTTAATTTTTTAAGAAAATTAGTGACAAGTCAAAATAAATTTTTGTGGTAAAGTAATTAACATTATGTCACAAATGCTGTCGATTTAGCTTAAGCTCTATTGGACTCTAAATATTCCTTTAAAGATTATGCCACGGAAATCACAAAACCGACATCTGAATTTGTCATTATGTGGAAGAATGTAATTTGCAACCTTTTCCATCAGTCTTTATGTTACAAATTGTTTCTGTCTATTTATTTTTTTCCAGCTTGACTGATACAAAACTAATAGCTGTCACTGCTCAGATCAACTGCACTGGTCTCAAAAAACCAATGAGTGAAATAGAGATGCTGTCTGTTGTATTTTTCATGTCATTGCTTTGTCAAGGTAAGTCATCTATTACATTAACATTAATTTTAATGAATTGTTTTCTGATTTAATTACACAAATGATCATTTACAATAAAACATGAGGGTAAGTTAGGAGACAGTGCTCATTGTGTGCTTTAACTACTAAATATAAGCAGTTTGCAGGTACATGGGATTTATTTTTGAACAAATTAATCATTTATTTTTTGATATTACCAGAGCTGTAATAAATGAGTATGGGAACAATATATAGTCATGTTGTCATTTTTACAAAATTAACCCTGACAGGATGACCAGGACCCTGAGATGAAGTTATTTATTTTGTATTAATGACTGACTGACTATACAATATTCTACATATTACATGACTACTTACCAAATAAATAAATGAATGGACATACAAATATTTGAGTTTAAATTATTTTATGACAGGAGAAAAAAAGGAGAAACAAATGTTAGTTCAGTTTTTAAAGGTGCTGTAAGCGATGTCAGATGTTCTGGAACTTCCACTAGACTTTGTTGTTGAATTAGACATGGCCCCTCTTTACAGAAAGTGCATCAAGTCTTCTGATTGGCTAAACAAAGAATATGACCACGGTGTGTGGACGTTTTTTCCTATCTGTTTACAGATCTCAGAGCTGTCAGAGAGACAGGTGAAATATTTCACGGTACCTATTTCAGTGATATCTGACAGATAATAGGGACATTTTCTGCTTGTTATTTCACACACACACACACACACACACACACACACAAAATCACTTACAGCATCTTAAAGAAAATGTTTGAGACTCTGAAGATAAAGCATTAAAAGTTCACCCAAAAATAAAAATTCTGTCATTATTTATTCACCTTCATATAGACTCATATGACTCTCTTTCTTCTGCAAAACACAAAAGGAAATATTTTAAAGAATGTCACAATTGCTGATTTCCAAATACAATAGCAGATGATACTGACTCACTTAACCCTTGTGTTGTGTTCATTTATGCTAACACCTTTTGTGTTCCATGACAAAAATGACCGGCCCACCAAGATTGTTAAAAAATCTCTCATATTGCATATATTATCCCAAGATAGTGTATTAGATCTTTTTGTCAACTTCTTTTTTTAAGTAATTATGATCAACTTCTTTTTTGAACACATATATATATATATATATATATACATATATAACATATATATTTTTATTGATAGAAGAATTCATTGAACTGAGCTCATACTGGGCTCGAATTAAAATAAAATAAAACAAATAATTATGTAATAAATTAATAACCTCTTGCTTGATCAAAATAGGTGTCATTTTAAAGCTTAGAATCTGGACTTTACAATGCATATAGCTGATCCTACCAATTCTTAAATAATGTTTTTTAATTTTCTGACAAATTAGAATGGTTTTAGTCTCATAATTAGCAAATTTGTTATCACAACAATTATATTCAGAGTTGGTAAAAACATAAAAAAGATGAGATAGCCATATGTTATATATCGTTAGAAAGGTCTCAATTAGCAAAATGCAATGAGCAAATTTGTTTCATTCAGAAGCCAAACTGCCATGAGTATTAGTGTAGGAAATTCCCACTGACACACATAAATATAATAAACAGGAGTGTCTTTTGGTCGCATTTTTCCTTATTGCTTCCTGAAACATACATATAACATAGACAATGACATATCGTAACTTACAGCAGACTATTCCAATTCAAATGAGCCCAAACATAATATGAATAGTAGATCTTGAATTATTCCTCAAAGAGTGTACTTGGAAAGACAATGCACAAAAGGGAACTCAACACACATCCACATATGTTCTCATCTAAAGGATTGGGATGCTCCTGAACACTTAATATTTCTGTAATTTGTAGTCTGATCCATTAATTTCCAATGGCCGGTCACTTTAGACCGGGAACACCACAGGTGTAACAAAGTGGAATAAAACCACTAAAAGTTTATGAAAATGATCTAAATAAATAAATATATAAATAAATGTGTGTGTTCAAATGCCCTGTGTGAACAAAGTCATGGAATATATTCCAACTGCATGAAATAAACTACAGTTTTCAGAAAAAAAGTAAATCAGACAGTTTTGACCAGAACACAATATAAGGGTTAAAAAAGCACCCAAAAGTGTCATAAAAGTGTGGCTCATGCATCATTTTCCAAGTCTTTTGAAGACATATGATCACTTTGTATGATGAACAGGTTTCCTCGTCATCTGTTCTGCAGCAGAAAGTCATATAGGTTTGGAATGACATGAGGGTGAATATATAATGATAGAATTTTACATTTTTGGTTGAACTATGCCTTTAATAATAGACTTGGATTTGACAGGGCTATCAGTGGTGAGCTTTGGCAAAGAATTCATTACGGCATTTCCTGAGAACATTGCCTGCTACTTTCCACAAGACTCCTGGAACGCTCTCAAGATTACTGCTTTCTATAATGACACCATCGTCACGGTCACCTTCAACGACATAAACAGAGAGCTTAGACTGCATTCAGGGCAGACTAATATTTTGAATCTTCCAAAGGATGTTGAGAGATGTTTTTTCACGTCATCCCAAAAGTCTGTAAAAATTGTCAGCAATAAAATCATTGTGGTGCTTTGGATCAGTCAACGAGGAGATAGTGTGCAGACTAATGTTGTTCAGCCTACACCAAATCTCGGTACATGTTATTCTATCCCTGCTTTGAATTACACTGCAATGACTGCATCTTTGATTGAGGAGTCAACTCGGGTTGCTAAGAACAGCTGGAGATATGATTCATTCAGGCTGATCATTATCAATGCAATGAACATACCAAACAGCATCTCTGTCCAAAGTGTCAGCACGAATGGTCGGAAAGACAATAACTTTACACTCAGCCCTTACGAACTTTACCAGTTTTCTAGCAATGGATCAGAGACAATGGTATACTGTAGTAATAAAGTGGCTTTACTGCTGACGCACCCATGTGCAGAAACAACAAGATGTGGATGCAACATGGTGGTGAGCCAGATTCTACCTATGGATATGTGGGGTAATGAATTTGTTGTGCCATCAGTGAGGAACATGAACACAGCTTGGCTACATGTTTCATCCACAACTAAAGTTATTGTCAAAAATCAGAATCTAACACATATTCAGTCTAATTCTTCAGAGCTAATACCCTTCCCAGACACTGATATGGAATCCCATTATATTACTGCACCAAACAAGGTGTCCCTCAGGCTTATCAGTCCAGGCATCATTATTGAACTGATCCCAGTTACCATGTTTGCTGCCTGCTTCCTGGTACAGTTCAACTCCACACAAGGTGAGGCTTTTGTGATTGCTGAAGACAGAGATAAGCAGTATGTGCATATCGACAATGGCTTGCTTTCAACATCTGACTGGAGAAACATTCCCAAATCAAATTACTCCACAAAATCAGTGTCCCTTGATGGCACACATATCATCTGGCATCCAACCTCAAAGATCGGAGTGTACATGTTTGAGAGCATGGTGAGCGGAATTGTTTATGGAAGCCCAGCTATACCTTTAAATGAAGAGCCAGGTAAAATTATACTTTTTGTCCATGACTGTGATCATGACATTGATTAAAGTCAACATGAAGTGGTGTTTGTTAAACTATTTTACTTCCACCATGTGACATGCTGCTGTGAAACACGATATCCAATGAGAAAAAAAAATGTCTCATGATGGGTGGTTGGAGCGAAGGGTTTAAAAAAATAACAATAAATAAAAATATATAGAGCTTGTTTTTTTTCATTTGAAAATTAAAGTCATGATTTCATTGCAGAGCGAGTAATTAAATGTTTCCCTTAGGAATAGCACACACTGATGAATCATTCACATTCTTAAAGGAATATCCCAGGTTAAATCCAAGTTAAGCTCAATCGACAGCATTCTTGGCATAAGGTTGATTACCACTAAATTAATTTCGACTTGTCCCTCCTTTTCTTTAAAAAAAAGGAAAAATCGAGGGGCTTGGGTAGCTCAGCGAGTATTGACACTGACTACCACCCCTGGAGTTGCGAGTTCAAATCCAGGGTGTGCAGAGTGACTCCAGCCAGGTCTCCTAAGCAACCAAATTGTCCCAGTTGCTAGGGAGGGTAGATTCACATGGGGTAACCTCCTCGTGGTCGCGATTAGTGGTTCTCGCTCTCAATGGGGCGCTTGGTAAGTTGTGTGTGGATTGCGGAGAGTAGCATGAGCCTCCACATGCTGTGAGTCTCCGCGGTGTCATGCACAACGAGCCACGTGATAAGATGCATGGATTGACTGTCTCAGAAGTGGAGGCAACTGAGACTTGTCCTCCACCACCACGAGGACCTACTAAGTAGTGGGAATTTGGCATTCCAAATTGGGGAGAAAAAGGGGATAAAAAATAAATAAAATAAAAATAAAAATAATTAAAAGCAAAAATCTGTTTACAGTGAGGTACTTACAATGGAGGTGAATGAGGCAAATCCGTAAATGTTAAAATACTCACTGTTTCAAAAGTATAGACACAAGACATAAACAATATTTTTGTTAACATGATTTTAGTGCGATAAAATTGCTTACATACCTTTTCTGTGTAAAGTTTTTCCAATAGAATTATAAACTTCACATTTCTTTCTTTTAAACCCTCCAAAAATTGGCCACATTCACTTTATTGTCAGTGCCTCACGTTTTTTTTTTTTTTTTTTTAAAGAAAAGGAGGGACGAATCGAAATAATTTTTTTGTGGTAATCAACATTATGCCACAAATGCTGTCGATTGAGCTTAACTTGTATTGAACCCAGAATATTCTTTTAATGGAAAATGTTTTATTTCATGTTGACTTTAATATACAGTACAGTGGCCTCAGAATGTATTTGGACACTTATGCCACATCCAAATCTATGAATTTTATTGCATTAATAACAAAAAATCAAACCAAGTTGCATCTGCAAACAAATGGTGCTTCCACTTCTTAGAACTCACTAACAGAAATGTTTTCCTATTAGAATTACGTCTATCATCTGGTCCCAAGGTGATATTTAGTGGATGGCTGCATCCGAAAGCTAAGGCATCTAAGGCATCTAAGGCTCAGTCAGTCAATGACTACACAAGGCAGTGATTTTGGATATCAAAAACAGTGAAGGCAGGATCTATGCTACTTTTAAAAATTGACCATATGAAGTTTTCTCAATAGACAGGATGCACAAATTACACTTGGATGTGCCTAGATTAGGGCTGCACGATTTAGACAAAAAGTCATATTGCAATTATTTTGAAATATATTGCGATTGCGATTTGAACTGCGATTATAATAGACAAAAAAATAAAATAAAAATGGTAATGTTTTTCACATGTCTGCCAGAAGGCCACAGGGGTTTTCACACTTCAGTCCTCTTAAAAAGAGCCAAACTAAGACCCTTTTTTCAATTCACCCACAAATAAATAAGTATATAAACAGTGTAAAAGACTGTTTTCTTCATATTCAAATTGCACCCATCCACCGTACACCTGTTTTTGTCCATTTGTGATAGGGTCTCAGCCCACTAATCATCATCATTTGTTTTTGAAACCCAGTCAACAGGAATTTTACAGATGCTCCAATCAGAATTTTAACATCTAATACCTATCTCTAATTTTCTTTTCATCGAATCATCCGATGCTGGTCATTTACATTTTTATCAGCAGCTCATGATACCTGTGCCTGTCTAGACTGAGATGCTGCTAACGCAGATGATAATAAAAACTGCTTCATGCAGGACACGCCAGATTAATGTAAATAAAGTGCTTAGCCCACGTAAGCAAACAGTTGTGAACTGTTACAGATAGAACAGCTCTGAAAACACTGTACTAATGCTCTAACTTAATATATACTGGATAGAACAGCACAGATAAACTTTGAAGTGAGCAGACTATTTATTTATTTAATTAAATCGTAATCAAATTTCATAATTGCCCATAACGTGATTTCGATTTTATTTCGATTAATTGTGAAGCCCTAGCCTCGATGTCAGTCTAACTCCATATATAGCCTCATAAGGCAGCAATTTTAAGCTTTCGGATGCTGACGATATATGAAGTCAGTTCCCCTCAAATTCACACAGGTAGTACACTCTTAAAAATAAAAGTTCCAAAAAGGGTTTTTCGCAACAATGTTATAGAAGAACCATTTCTGGTTCCCCAAAGAATCTTTCAGTGAAAGGTTCTTAAAATATCCATTTTTCTTGTCTAAAGAACCTTTTTCCACTAGAAAGAACCTTTTGTGCAATGGGAAGGTTCCATGGATGTTAAAGATTCTTAATGGAACCATACATGCTGATGAAGAACCTTTATTTTCAAAAGTGTAGAGTAACGACAGTTGTCGTTCATCACATTGAATGTGGAGATGTTTCACTGAGTTTGACAACCAGAAAGAGTCCAAATACTTTATTTCTTAATTTCGAACAGTACATTTTTATACTTTTTTTTTGTTTTTTTTGTTTTTTTGTTTTTAAACCTAACAAACTTCTTTTTGCTAAATGTTTTGTTTGAGAAGTGTGCTTGTGCTATCTTTTTTTAAGTGTCCAAATACTATTTAGGGCCACTGTATAAGCCTATCATACTACTTTGAGTTAGATGAAAATATAAATTAAGTAAAATTTATTGTGAATAAATGTGTCAACGTATATTTGCGTGCTTATAGACCATGATGGCTGTGTGGCAGAAGGTGTAGAGTTTATAGCTGCTACTAATCTCATGACCTGGCCTGAGTCCCATCAATACTGCATGAATAGAAGTTACCAAATGGTCAGCCCAACCAACAACATGGCCCAGGATGAGATGACCATGTGGCTGCAAAAAAACGCAAGAGAGGGGGATATCTGGATCGGACTGCGGCGCAGTCTGCTCACAGTAGAGTGGTACTGGCAAATCGGCAATAAGAGCGTTCACAACGTGAGCTACACGCTGTGGGCTGATGGGCACCCAGTGGAGCCTAAAAATGCTTTGTGTGCTTCTGTATCACTCGATGCCAACAGGAATTTCTCCTGGAAGAGTGTGCCCTGTTGCTTTAAATTAAGGCCTGTCTGCTACAAAAGTGCCATATACTTCAATGAAATTACCTTTGAAATTATTGCTTTAAACATTTAATCCGTTTAATCTTTTTTTTTTTTTTTTTTTTTTTTTAACTGAGAGGCACATGTATTTTACTCCTTGGAAAACCCAATTAAAGAAACTGTATGCCTTTTTTGTTTTTAAGTTAGTGAAAGTATGATATTTATTCATGGTCACAACTGTAACCAGTGGGAAAATACAGAGTAGGTGTGTGACAGTCATTTTGCTCAGTCGCTCAATAGGACCTAATAGAAAATTGCAAAAAATAAAGTATAGGTATATATATATATATATATATATATATATATATATATATATATATATATATATATATATATATATATACAGTATATATTTTACTATCAAGCAATTATGGGGGAAAAGGAAATGACAAACCAAGAATAACTGCATATTTATCTTTACTTTTATTTATTGTAATAATACTTTGACATTTGCAATTTTATAATGGGAGTCAATCGGTCGCCTATTCAAAAATTATGTTATCTTATGAATAAATCAATAATACATACTTTAAACATTATATGAACAAAATATGGTAGTTGTAAGTGTATCATGACAGGTTTTATTTGCTTCCTTTAGTGGAGTTTTGACACAGACATAATCATTAGAGGAGCACAGTGGAATTAAATGGCTCTGGTCATGTGACTATTTGCACCACTCATGTAAAAATTTTCACATGAAATCAAATCTGCCCTGTCAACATCTCTTTTTAGAACCTTCAAATTTCAAACTAAATTTTGGTCACAATTGCTACAGGTTCGATTACATGGGTTAAGCCAAAGTTCTGTCCTTATTTCTTAAGTTGATAAAATTAGGCTATATCATAAAAGTTTAATCATGGTTTTGAATTAGACAGCTCATTTCCAAACTACTTATTTAACTGTTTTCACAAAACTATCTAGAATACTTTTGATTTATTAATAAACATTGGTTTCAAATGTAGTTGTTACTTTTTATTATTATTAGGGCTGTCAGTTTAACACATTAATTCAGTGCGATCTCGACAGATTCATGGGGCGCAAAATTAATGCTTATAATGGACAACACTCCAACAACTGCAAAATCAATTGCTGTGAACTGTAGGCCAGTGATTGGCTAATGTTCAATAATATGCAGATAAACAATACATTGGATTCTAAAGCCACTTTTTGTATTGTCTTAATAACTTCTCTGTCAAATAATGTAATGCATTTGAATTATCTGAATATTAGTTTGTATTATATATATACATATACTGTATACTTTCACCGGCCACTTTATTAGGTACACCTGTACATCTAATTATTCATGCGATTATCTAATCAGCCAATTGTGTGGCAGCAGTGTAATGTACTAAATCATGAAGATTTGGGTCAGGAGCTTCAGTTAATGTTCACATCAACCATCAGTATGGGGAAAAAATCTCAGTGATTTCGACTGCATGATTGTTGGTGCCAGACGGGCTGGTTTGAGTGTTTCTGTAACTGCTGATCTCCTGGGATTTTCTG
Source organism: Myxocyprinus asiaticus (assembly GCF_019703515.2). Lineage (NCBI taxonomy): Eukaryota > Metazoa > Chordata > Actinopteri > Cypriniformes > Catostomidae > Myxocyprinus > Myxocyprinus asiaticus. The sequence goes on from NC_059359.1 coordinate 10,249,245, forward strand.
CCTGGTCTGACAAATCTGGATTTCTGCTGAGGTACACAAATGGTAGGCCCACTGCAGCCTCCGTTTTCTGTTCTTGGCTGACAGAAGTGGAACCCAACGTGGTCTTCTGCTGTTGTAGGCCATCTGCCTCAATGTTCGACATGTTGTGCATTCTGAGATACTATTCTTCTCACCACAATTGTACAGAGTGGTTATTTGAGTTACCGTAGCCTTTCTGTCAGCTCGAACCAGTCTGGCCATTCTCTGTTGACCTCTCTCATCAACAAGGCATTTCCGTCCACAGAACTGCTGCTCACTGGATGTTTTTTTGTTTTTGGGACCATTCGGAGTAAATTCTAGAGACTGTTGTGTGTGAAAATCCCAGGAGATCAGCAGTTACAGAAATACTCAAACCAGCCCGTCTGGCACCAATAATCATGCCATGGTCGAAATCACTGAGATCTCATTAATTCCCTATTCTGATGGTTGATGTGAACATTAACTGAAGCTCCTGGCCTGTATCTGAGTAATTTTATACATTACACTGCTGCCACACAATTGGCTGATTAGATCATTTGTAATTATTTAAATATAACTATTTATCATTATTTCATCAGTATATACTGAATTCTTGTTATTTGTGGGGCATTCTCAGCAAATATTTATATATGCGATTAATGGCACACCATGTAATTAATTTGGTTAAAAATGTTAATCGATTGACAGCCCTAATTATTATTATTGTTATTATTATTATTATTATTATCATCATCATCTTTTTTTATTAGTGTATGCATGTATAATGTATAATGTGCAAATGTATTCTTTATTCTCTTTCACAATATTACAAATATGTGGATCTGTTTATGGCCCTAGTTTGCGGCACTTCTTATATTACTGTCGTTTTTTGGATGAATTACCTGTAATTTTTTTCTAATTTGCATATTGCTTTTGAAAAATGAGTCTGCTAAATTAATAAATATACATTTATGGCCTAACTATTTGATATTGCACAAAACAAAACTGAATCTTCATAGATATGACAATTATGACAACTGTTGGCACTTATGAGAATATAGACTGTGCCTTAAAAGTTCTATAGGCCCTATAACAAGACTTGGAGGTCTATTTGGCTTGGTTTTGGATGCAACATTTGTTTGTATGTGTTTAAAACCTTCTCTCTGTTCGGGCTCTATCCATATTCTCTTGGATTTGCATGGGCCTCCACAGTGTAGATTGTCCTCATGATGCTTTTAAGCTCACTATCACCTCCATGCTGTGATGATCTTTAGGCAGATCTTTCAGTGCAGCCCGCTGTGATTGCAGCTGCTTATTTTTAAGAAGCAAACAATCCTATCGACACATAGGCATAACATGGGCAGTTAACAGGTAAAATGGTTTATTTAATCAAAAAATGCAAAAACGTTATATGCTTACAAACGCATGAAAGAAAATAGCAAAGCAATTTTGCTCAGTTGGTTTGCTACAAGAATTTCAGTACACCATCATAGGCAGTATAGGCCTACACTTGTTTTATTACAGAAAAGTGCTAGATGATTCATTTTGCTATGTGTACGGAACATTACTTACTGCATATTTATTAAACATATTGTCAGAAATAACTGAAAATAAACTTGGTTGCAACCAAATTGATAAACAATGCTGCAATGCTAGCACTTGTTCCAAAGGTGTATGATTATCAAAAGAGAATAAAATTTACCGTGATTTAAACACCTGTCTCAGCAAACGTTTGCTAAAAACGTTTTATTACCATGTAATGAGAGAACATTGGCTCATTGATGGGAATTACTTCATAAAAGTCAATGTTTCTCATTAACTTTGTGCATCTCCCTGGTTGCGGACATTGTGTGACGTCATGCACCTGCATCTCGACAAAACCTGAGTTGGAGATTTCCGAAGTTTGTAATTTAGAGAAAAAAGAGAGAGAGAGAGAAAATAGAAAATAATATATATATATATATATATATATATATATATATATATATATATATATATATATATTTTTATTTATTTTTTTTTAATTATTATTATTATTTTACTATTTGTTTTTTTCTCTCTCTAGTAAGATCTTTGATATTAGGGCAAATATAGGCCTATACTGTAAAAATCTTATTCTTGATGATAATTTTTTATTTGTTTTCCTGTAAAAGAAAAACAAAGGTTAAAACAAAAAAAGTTTTGGTATTTTTATAAAGATATTTAGGTTTTTTTCAGAAAATGTATTTTTAATATAAGTGTGTTTTGTCTTGCTGTACTGGCAGATGTTTTTTCACTTGTTATTAACTTGTTTATAGTCGAAACAAGTGAAAAGAATCTGCTAGTGCTGAAGAAGTAATCCAAAGTATTTAGAATACATTACTGACCTTGAGTAATCTAACAGAATACGTTACAAATTACATTTTACAGCATGTATTCTGTAATCTGTAGTGGAATACATTTAAAAAGTAACCCTTCCAACCCTGCATACATACATGCATGCATGAAATACAAATTTAAATAAAAACTTAATAGAACTTAATTTTTTCTAAGAAACAACTTTTCTATCAAATGTATGGCCTACTCTGCCTGCATTTCAAAGCTCATCAGTGGACTGTAGGCAACTGGGAATACCACATTTGGATGTGTTTATACACTGCATAACTGTGGCTAAACAGTTGAAATAACTAGTCAAAAACATGTTTTTAAATGCACAAGTTCACATTTAGTGAATGTATATTATGGCAATTTATAAGCAGGAATTATTATTAGAAGACAAGGCATAAATGTCCAAATAGATCACTCCGCCAAAGGACAGATGTTGTAAAGTATTTTGTGTAGTCAGGATCATATGCAAATCTCAGAGAAAGTTAAACATTTTGAAAGTCAAATGTGTCTAAACTGAAATAAGAATCCAGCACAGGGTGGATTTTAGACAGAAGAAGAGCACTGGCCAAAAATATCAGGTGAGATGTTTTGCTTTAGTTGGCTTTAAATTAAATCTTGCTTTCTCTTGTTTTGAATAGAGCTACTTGTGTAAAACAAAATGCGCCATTAACTTAATCCTTTAAATAGGATAGAATTTCTCAACTGAAATGCATCAGTATTTGCCCTGTGAGAAATACAGGGAAACCTTAAAAGTTTTAGACATTTTTAAAGAAGAATTTGTTATGCACTGTTAGTAAAACCATGTTTATCATGAAATGCCACAGTTTTTGTTGCTGAGAAATTATTTCTCAGACACATACTTACATTACTGCCTTTTACGTGGTTAATTTTCAATTGTTTAATTCTGTTCTAAATACTGTTGTTAAGACATTTGACTCAAATCATATGTTGTTTCGGAGACTTCATTTTTGTAGTACTTTGTGACAATATTTTGTGTGTAATTCAAAACATTCTATTCATATAATTATAAATGCATTCCATTTTATTTAATTTTTTTAAAGATGAATCTTTGATGTGTGCCAAAAGAACATACTTACTGAGACATTTTATGATGTTGGCTAAATGTGACGCTGCCTGTATAGAACTGCCTCAGTAAATTTAACTCAATGCTTTATTAAATAATGACCTTATAATTTGTATCTTTCATTATAGAATAAAATGTAGGTCTTATAGGTTTTAAAGACCTGAATAACTATGATAATCTTTTAAAGGAATGTGATGTTATTTGACAGTGTGATCAAATTTAATCCCTATATGGCACACAAATCATGCTAATCTGATGTACTTCAAATATATGAAATTTTGTTATCCAAAATCATGAGCAGTTCTTTTTCAGTAGACTAACATATTTGGCATCTGTCTTCTCCCAACACTAGTACACAGCATTCGACTTAACTGAAGTGTAAGGTACAGTCATGTTTGCTATTTTGCTGATTGCATCATTGTTTTGCCAAGGTAAGAAACCTTTTTCATCCTCTATAAGTTTATTTTTTATTTTTTAACATACACTAAGAAAGTAGTTATCTGCAATTGTTAGCTCACAGATCTATTTCTACTTGATCTAAACCATAAACATTACTTTTGTTGGTTTAGTCAGATGAAATAAAATTTTTACTTGAATAAAAGCAGTTCATTTAGATTTTACCACATGAAATACATTTTTTAGGCATGGCTAAAAAAAATTGTGCATACACTGCGAAAATTGCTAACATTTATTTGTTATTTGTACTTGATCTAACCCTTAATAATGACCTTTGTTGGTGTAACCTAGTGTGTATAGGTTAATTCAGCAATGATAAATAAAATATATGACTTGAATAAAACCAGTCACACTAAAATAAATGTTAACCTAAAATATGTGCTTCATGTGATATGTCTAAATTAACAAGTTTTTATTCAAATCATATTATTATTTAACGTTACTGACTCAACCTGAATACATTAGGTGACACCAACAAAACTAATTTTATTGGTAAGATCAGGTAGAAATAGCTCATTATGGTACAATTGCATTTAGATGCTGCCACTTGAAGCACATTTTTTAAGGTTAACATGTTTTTCAGCGTTGCTACTTTCATACTGATGCATGAGTGATCTTAAATGATTATAATAAATTAACATTTTTATACTATTTTGATTTTCAAGGTCTGACAATAGTGAGCTACGGAGACAACTTCATCACTGCATTTCCAGAAAACATAGGTTACTTCTATCCACACAATTCCATGGAAATTATAAGAGTCACTGCCCTTCATGATAACACAACGTTTAACGTCATCTACAGAGGCACACAGAAGACAATATCAATCAGCCAGTCAGGGGAGACCAGCGCCGTGACAATTCAAGGAAGTTTTGAAGTAAATCAACTAAATCAGTACAATAAATCTGTCCGAATTACCAGTGATAAAAATATCACAGTGGTTTCTTATAGTTGTCGGGAAGACAGTGTCCAGACAAACGTTGTTCAGCCCACTACAAATCTCGGTACAAACTATTTGATCCCTTCCCTGAACTACACAGAGTTGCTTGCATCATTCACCCAGTTTAACTCAGCCAGTGGATCCATGAGATACAGCACATTCAAGTTGCTCATTATCAATGCAGTGGGCAATGAAAACAATATCACCTTATTCAAGAAAACAGAGACAGATATTGAAGAAGAGACATTGAGGCTTGAGGCCTACCAGCTTTTCCAGGTTTTGACCAATGGTTCTGTGGTGAGGGTTGAATCAAGCCATGAAATAGCTGTGATACTGACCCACCCCTGTGCAGAGACTGCAGGCTGTACATGTAACATGGTAGTGAATCAGATTCTTCCCACAAAATTTCAAGGTCAAAATTTTGTTGTGCCCTCCATCTTGAACACAGCTCTGACCGAGTTACTTGTGGCAACGGATCAAAACACATCCTCACTATTTTATAACAGCACTCAATTACAACCAATCAGTAATTCCTCAATGCTCCTGCCATTTCCGTATCTGCAGACTGCATCTCAATATTTAACTGCTTCAGAAAACGTGTCCGTCAGACTTCTCAGTCCAGGCCTCATCATGGAATTGATCCCAGAAAACATGTTCTCTGCTTGCTACCTGCTGCAGTTCTTCTCAAGTAAAGGTCAGGCCTTTGTGATAGCTGAAACAGACAGCAGAGATGATGTTCATATACAGGATAGTCCACTTTCGGCTCAGTGGACCGAAATTACAGGCACAAAGTACTCTTCGGCTATAGTAACTCTGAACTACCAAACAGCCGTCATCTGGCATCGAACATCAAGGATTGCCGTTTATATGCTGGACAGTCGAAACACAATAGTTTTTGGAGGTCCAGCTATATCTATAAATGAAAGACCAGGTAAAACATCTCATTATTATTACACTGTAATGAGTACACTTTTAAAGTAATGTTCCAGGTTTAGTACAAGTTAAGATCATTTGACAGCATTTGTGACATAATGGTCTTGTCCCTCGTATATTTAAAAAAAGAGCAAAAATCGTGCTTACTGTAAGGCACTTACAATGGAATGGGGCCAGTCCATAAACATTAAAATACCCACTGTTTCAAAATTATGGCCACAAGACGTAAACATAACATGTGTTAACATGATTTTAGTGTGATATAATCGCTTACGAACCTTATCTGTGTAAAGTTATATCCAATATTACAACTTTGTTGTCATGACTACGTAAAATAGATAAACCCTATAATCTGGTAAATGCCAAAACACAGGTAAAACCTTGATATTATTGCACTAAAATCATGTAAACACATATATTGTTTACATCTTGTGGCTATACCTTTGAAACGGTATGTATTTTAACATTTATTACTGGCCCCATTCACTTCCATTTTAAGTGCCTTACTGTAATCGCAAATTTGGCTAAATAATTTTAAAGTCAAAAGAGTCAGAATTATTTTTTTGAGGTAATACATTTTATGCCATAAATGCTTTAGATTGAGCTTAAATTCTAAACCTGGTATTGAACCTGGAACAATCCTATAAACACTGTAAAATGTGGTAACTTGCAATTGTTACCTTAATGAGCAATTTCTACTTGATCTAACTCTTAAATTAGTTTTGCTAGTGTAACCCAGTGTAGTCAGGTTGATTTAGACATGTTAAATAATAATTTCGACTTGAAACACACCAGTTAATTAAGATGTTAACCTAAAAAATGAGATTCATTTGGTAACATCTCAACGGCTTTTATTCAAGTCAAAAATATTATATAACATCACTTAATCAAACTGGAACACATTAGTTTCACCCAGTGTAACTGTAATCTAATTACTTTTTTAGTCAAAAAAAGTAATTAGATTACAGTTACAGACTTTCAATTAATTTAATTACTTTTAAGAAAATGATATGGTTATGCATATTTCCAGTAAATTATTTATGTAGAATACATAAGTTATGGTCCCGCAAGGAGTCATTGTGAAGGAGAATTGTGAGGTGCTGAGTGTATGACTTGTGTGTAACAATGAATAAGAAAGAAACTTTGCCGGTGGCAGCACGAAGCGTTTGCCAGGGGCAGCACGGACACCACCTTCAGCAACCTCCCCACCCCGGGTAACAAATTTTGTGGTGGGGTTTGGGGGTACTGAAGTGGGGTTTTGCCCAGGGTGCCATACAAGCTAGATCTGCCAATGACTAAGACTGTCAGTCCCTAATATTTGGCATAACGTCTCCTTTTGTGTTCCATGTAAGAGAGAAAGTCATTCAGGTTTGGAAAAACATTAGGGTGAGTAAATGATGACAGAATTTTCATTTTTTGGTAAACTTTGCCTTTAGGGCAACAATTGCAGGAGACCACTTTTTGCAGTGTAAGATATCCCATTTTGTGCATATTAAAATTTATAAATGGTTGCAAAGCACATGATCAAATATCATTGTTTTCATACATTCAGATTATTATGGCTGTGTGGTGATGCCTGGACAGTTTCAAGTTGGAAATGACAAAATGACTTGGCTTGAGTCCCGTGAGTACTGCATGACTACCACAAATCAGTTTGCTTGCCCCATAAATGAAGATATGCTGAAGGATATGACCAGTAACCTGAGCTCACAGCAGGGGCAAGTCTGGATCGGTCTACGCCGGAGTCTTCTCACTACAGAGTTGTACTGGCAGGATGAGAGTGAAAACTCACCCCCTGTGACATATGTGAACTGGGCCAGCAATAAACCACAGAAACTTTGGAGGGGCTTGTGTATGTCCATGGATCCCGAAAATGAATTCAAATGGAAAAATGCTCGCTGCTGTAATAAAAAGAAGCCTGTATGCTACAAAAGGCCTAACTACTTAACTCCGTCACAAATCATAACTACTTCTAGTTGGTAAAGTTCTCAGTTATATGACCACCAATATATTTTAGTTCTAGACTGCAAAATGCCTTTTCATGAGTTTATGGTCTATGTAATGAGGTAATCCACACCAGCTGACATAGACCTTGTTTTTGTCATTTTGCTAAATGTAATATATACTGTATATATGCAGTACTGTGCAAAAGTCTTTATAAGGTGTTTCACAATAGCATTTGTCTTAAGATGGTTATTTATATCTTCAGCTTTAGTGTTTCAATAGGAAATATAAATGTTAGACTCCCAAACATTACTTTTGAAAATAGAAAAGATTAGAATAGAAGAACAGGGAGCCCTGCAACAGATGGCATGGCCCCCACAAAGCCCCCCACTGAACATCGTGTCAGTCTGAGATTACATAAAGAGACAGAAGCAATTGAGACAGCCTAAATAGATAGAAGAACTGTGGTGAATTCTTCAAGAAGCTTGGAACATCCTATCTGCCAACAACCAAGAAAAACTGTGTCCAGGTATACCTAGGAGAATTGGTGCTGTTTTAAAGGTATACTGGACTTTGTATGGCATTAAGTGATAAATGAAAACTATTTATTTCATTATTTTTGAAGACATCCTCACTATGCAACATTTTCACAAATGCCTAAAACTTTTGCACAGTACTGTATATATATATATATATATATATATATATATATATATATATATATATATATATATGTGTGTGTGTGTGTGTGTGTGTGTGTGTGTGTGGAGGAGACGTAAAACAGATGCTGAATTAATCTCCAACTGCAGACTATATAAGTGTGTATTGCACAAACAAAATCAACAGTAACATTTTAGCTACTATAAGCTTTTATTAAGTAAATTAAATACGTTAAAAATGTATTTTAAATATTCTATTAAACCACTTTAAATGGTAATATTATTAGTAACATTAAAATAGTTTTGGTGTCATGCATCTATGCTTTCCTTTATACCAACATTAAAACATTACATCATCTCATGATTTTTGATTTGGACTTTATGCTTAACAGTAGCAACAGCCTTTTTAGTTTCTGGTGGGAAGTACTTGAAATTAACAGATTACACTTTCTATGAAAAATTCATTATACATACATGTATGTTCTTAAAGCATTATAAAGCTATTCATAATTCCTTACAATATACATTGTAATCTGTCATATGTTTTCATAAATAAATGTAACCAAGACGTAATATAATACTTATCTATGGTTACATCTTGGTGTATTTTAACACATTAAAATGTATGATATAAATGTTATATGATACAAAACATAAAATATGTTGTTGAAATTGAGTTTTAATTACAATGCATTTCTAGCTATAAGAGGGATAAGTGACTGCTTAGGGCCCCCGGGGCACCAGAGATTGTTTTAATTCATTCATTCATTCATTCATTTTTTTTTTTTTTTTACCATTTTAATACAGTTATTTATTGTAAATTTGTATACAAAAAACAAAAAACAACAACAACAACAACAACAACAAAAAAGTATGTGCCACTATCCATGGTAACATCTGTTTATTATGTTAAAAAATAAGGGAAATAGGATGAAAGAATCGTTTAATGACAGCAGTAAAATGTAATATGGTGTATTGTGTGATAAAGACATCCAGTGCCCAGAATATGAATTTCATATAATTCTGTTCTATTTCTAAAGTCTTTCGTGGGCCGCATAGCAGCAGTCGGAGGGCCACAGATGGCCCACCTTTGGACACCCCTTGCATAGACTGTATGAATCAAATGTATTCCTTGAGGAACTTAATAGCTCTAATCTCCCCTCTGTGGAGTGTAGGATCATTAATCAACCTATTTATGACTTTAGTAACTGTAATCAACCCTAAATATGATCACTCTGTGTGCTCTTACCTAACCCTTCTATTTCCCTGATTTGTATGCATATTTGCTGAGAGCTACATACATAGGCTATTATTTACTGCTGGAAGTTTGCCCATTTAGTCATCAGGCATAAAATATGACTGCGATCTCAGGATACTTATAAAACTCAAGTCTTGTATTTGTTCAACCATGTCTGCCTGCTCAAGTATCATCAAATATCAATAAACAGCAGATCGGATCAAACAAAACACATTGTTTACGACTGATGTGTGTTTTAGCTGTTGCAACCAAGGAGCTCAAAAATACCAGTTGCAACTCAGCATTTGATCAACACTTTCCCACTTATTATTTTAGCCTATTCTTTATTTTGTACACTATTTAAAAATAGAAAACAAACTTTATTTACACAGATAGTGTACTTTAACCAATATTACGTGGTTGTATTTATATGTTTTGGTTTAGATGTATTTCGGAATTAAGTGTTACAGATAGCATATTGATTACACTGTCAGTCCACTGTCGGCCATCTTTGGAATGCTCTCGGGAGGCTATTTCCAGTCATGAAAGTACAGTTACTATCTACTTGAATGGGGGAACACCGGAATTTCAAAAACGGTTGGTCAAGATTACGATCAAAGAAAATATTTAAAATCAGCAGCAAAATCTAACAATACTGGAATCATAAATTGTGCGTCTTTACCTCAGATTACGCTACAAAACGCAATTTTCCCGGCTTGTATAGCCAATGCGCATGCGCATTCTCACGTTGATTGACAGGCGATGTCTGTATCTAAAAGGTGATTGGCTCTTTTACCTGTAAGGCGGAACTTCGTTCGGCGTTCCAATTTCTCCCATCTATTTTAATAGAAGTGGCCCGTCTCTGCTAAATAATCTCTGAAGAAATGCAACAAAAAAATTTAATAAATTATGGTATGATTGGTCGAACTTTCCTTTAACCATATTATACGTTAATATAATGTAATAAAGGATAAAAAGTTATATCTAGTTTGTAATTTCGTGGTTTATTCACCCTCTGTGGGAATTGTGAATCCGTTCCTGATTCTAAACGCTTGGAGGCGCTTCGCTCTTATAAATGACTTTTCTAAGCTCTTGCTCAGCAACACGTCAGCTTTACTACATGGAGAAGAAATGTAAAAAAACAAAAATGCGTTGGTAGTTGATTAATACAAACGTTTCTACATTTGGTGATTTATTCATGTATTAGGCGGGATTAGGTTAAGTGTCACTTATCAAGCATATAATCATAACAAACTGGAGAAACCTCTCATTTTTGAGGATGTAGTTTGTTTTTTAATGGTTTTTGTGTATTGTAATTTCTTTAAATTTGACTATTAACATATGGTGTTATGGGTGTGGTAAAAGACACGTTTCACTTCTCTTAATTTTAAATTTAGCATCAAGACATCAGGAATGAGGCCTATAGATTCTGCCACACAGAAATGCTGCTCAATTAATTGTTTATAAGTTTAAAATGGTTTAATTGTTTAAAATTAAATGTTTACTTATGCTTACTTCTTCATAGAAACATTTGATCAAAGTGTAATTTTTGAATGTTGAAAATTGCAAATTTCAGATCTTGTATATATCAAGAAAACTCCTCCATTCTGTTCCCATAGTTATTGTTTTGTAAAAAAAAAATATTAAAAAATAAAAATAAAATAAAAATAAAAATATCACATTCTGTAGAACTGTTATGTCACACGAAGAAATAGACTGTATCTCCCATCTTACAACATGCTGAACTTGGTGTGGTGAACTGATTTCAATGGGAGCTTGAGATGATCTTCCTAATTGGTTTCCTTAAATGGTCACTGGCATTCTTGGGAATTCAGTGTTTAAAGAAATAATGATTGAGGAAGCAGATGTTCTTAATTTACTGGTATATACCCATTCATGCGGACAGCACTGGCATCCAGTGTTCCTAAGTTTGCCAGCTACAGCTTAGTTAAGATGATAACGACAAATAATGTAGCCTAATAATACTGTCTCGTATGTCGTGACTGGGTTTTCTGTCATTTGAGACCTTAATTTGTGTAATGAATCCACAAGAGACAGGACCATGTGGTTGCACTGGTAAATTTGTTTGGTAAAAGTGGTTTAATGACTACTGAAAGAGAAGAGATGATATCTTCCTCATACCATATATGGTTTGACTATGTCACAAAATACATTACAGAATGAATTTTATATTAGTATACAAATTTTATTTTCATAAACGGAAATTCTGATTTCTTGCTGTGTCGATAATTTGATGATTGTACTTAAATTAGCCTAATAAATAAAATAAAAATATATTTCTTATTAGCTGTTGAGCCATAGGCTAATGACCTACCTTTATCTTTTCTTTTATGTTTTATTTCCTTCCTTGCATTTATTAACTATGCAACTCTGTGAATGTGAGCTTATAATGTTCAATCTTTTGTGCTAATGAGCGGTTTATCAAACATACATATTATGTTCTTATTAACGTTTTTACAATAATAATAATACAAATAAAAAAGAATAAAAAAGAATTAATGAATTAATAATAATAATAATAATAATAATAATAATAATAATAGTAGTAGTAGTAGTAATAATAATAATAATAATAATAATAAAAAAAGAATCATTGGAAAACTACTCTTCCCATAAACACTTGCTAAATTTTGCGGCAGCGTTTCACATAAACCGGCAAAATTTGAGCTGACGTCATACAATGGTACAAGCGAATAAGCCTGCAGAAGCACAAAAAAAAAAAGAACAACAACAACAACAAAAAAAACGGTTTAATTTCTTCAACCCTGTTGTTTAGTTATAGTTAACTTAGCTGTCAAAAAGTATTTTGTACACTTTGCCACCAAAGCTCACTCTTAGAGCGTCATACAAGTCCACATTTATTAAGAGAAACTCCCGCAGCCACCTGAACTCGCTAGCCAGCGTGCTACTTTAGCAAAGGAAGGGAAAGTAAGTTTGTGCTATAATGTGTGTGTGTGTGTGTGTATATATATATATATATATATATATATATAATATGCCACAGTGAATTGTGGTGTTGTGTCCATGTATTTAAAGATTTCGGGGACTGTATTTATAATGCTAATGCAGTTCGATTAAATTGTACTGATGTTATTTTTACTCTCTCTGTGCCACATGAACTTAATGATTGTTCTTGTCCATTGATGGTTTGATGATTGATTGTGACATAGAAGAATATCATGTTTTTTTTATCTTCTGCATTATGTACTTGCTTTTATAATCTACTTTATATCATTCTTTACCACACCTCAGAATTTAGAAATACACTACCAGTCAAAAGTTTGAACACACTTACTCATTCTTTATTAACATATTTGCCTACTATATATATATATATATATATATATATATATATATATATATATATATATATATTATAATTTAAATAATGCTTGCACCCAATTTATATTTGTCTACAAAGCAATTGTCAAACATTAAACCTTTATGTGAAAAGGTTTTGAGGATCATGAGAAACATAAACTCAGTTAAGTGTGTACAAACTTTTGACCATAATTTAAATGTATATACTTAATGGATTCTCTGGAATTTATCACAAAACCAAACACCAGCAACATCAAACAGATTGCACAAATAGGCCTACACAGTAAGGTTTATACAACATGGTCCTTATGCGGTATGTGCACTGCATGTTTTGAATTTACATTATCACAGATGATTCCTTGTTTTCTGATGTTCTGATTTATATATAATCATTCTAAAGGCTTTTTCTGGTGCTTTAATATGCACAGGTGAAGACTCGATGATATGGAGAACTACAGAAAAGCACGCATTGTAGAGCAGCCCTGCCTGTCTCCATTCCCCAACCTGCCCAGTGACACCCCTGAAGTTCGGGTGAAAGACGGCAGCAAAATCCGCAACCTGATGAGGTT